>NW_025963779.1:91557598-92157598 GCF_023055435.1 Haliotis rufescens | reverse complement strand
ATAACATAATCATTATATGTAAGCGTCTCTACATTAATTGTTTTATCAAATAACATAATCATTATATGTAAGCGTCTCTACATTAATTGTTTTATCAAATAACATAATCATTATATGTAAGCGTCTCTACATTAATTGTTTTATCAAATAACATAATCATTATATGTGAGCGTCACTACACTCATTGTTTTATCAAATAACATAATCATTATATGTAAGCGTCTCTACATTAATTGTTTTATCAAATAACATAATCATTATATGTAAGCGTCTCTACATTAATTGTTTTATCAAATAACATAATCATTATATGTAAGCGTCTCTACATTAATTGTTTTATCAAATAACATAATCATTATATGTAAGCGTCTCTACATTAATTGTTTTATCAAATAACATAATCATTATATGTAAGCGTCTCTACATTAATTGTTTTATCAAATAACATAATCATTATATGTAAGCGTCTCTACATTAATTGTTTTATCAAATAACATAATCATTATATGTAAGCGTCTCTACATTAATTGTTTTATCAAATAACATAATCATTATATGTGAGCGTCACTACACTCATTGTTTTATCAAATAACATAATCATTATATGTAAGCGTCTCTACATTGATTGTTTTATCAAATAACATAATCATTATATGTAAGCGTCTCTACATTAATTGTTTTATCAAATAACATAATCATTATATGTAAGCGTCTCTACATTAATTGTTTTATCAAATAACATAATCATTATATGTAAGCGTCTCTACATTAATTGTTTTATCAAATAACATAATCATTATATGTAAGCGTCTCTACATTAATTGTTTTATCAAATAACATAATCATTATATGTAAGCGTCTCTACATTAATTATTTTATCAAATAACATAATCATTATATGTGAGCGTCACTACACTCATTGTTTTATCAAATAACATAATCATTATATGTAAGCGTCTCTACATTAATTGTTTTATCAAATAACATAATCATTATATGTAAGCGTCTCTACATTAATTGTTTTATCAAATAACATAATCATTATATGTAAGCGTCTCTACATTAATTGTTTTATCAAATAACATAATCATTATATGTAAGCGTCTCTACATTAATTGTTTTATCAAATAACATAATCATTATATGTAAGCGTCTCTACATTAATTGTTTTATCAAATAACATAATCATTATATGTAAGCGTCTCTACATTAATTGTTTTATCAAATAACATAATCATTATATGTAAGCGTCTCTACATTAATTGTTTTATCAAATAACATAATCATTATATGTGAGCGTCACTACACTCATTGTTTTATCAAATAACATAATCATTATATGTAAGCGTCTCTACATTAATTGTTTTATCAAATAACATAATCATTATATGTAAGCGTCTCTACATTAATTGTTTTATCAAATAACATAATCATTATATGTAAGCGTCTCTACATTAATTGTTTTATCAAATAACATAATCATTATATGTAAGCGTCTCTACATTAATTGTTTTATCAAATAACATAATCATTATATGTAAGCGTCTCTACATTAATTGTTTTATCAAATAACATAATCATTATATGTAAGCGTCTCTACATTAATTGTTTTATCAAATAACATAATCATTATATGTGAGCGTCACTACACTCATTGTTTTATCAAATAACATAATCATTATATGTAAGCGTCTCTACATTAATTGTTTTATCAAATAACATAATCATTATATGTAAGCGTCTCTACATTAATTGTTTCATCAAATAACATAATCATTATATGTAAGCGTCTCTACATTAATTGTTTTATCAAATAACATAACCATTATATGTGAGCATCTCTACATTAATTGTTTTATCAAATAACATAACCATTATATGTAAGCATCTCTACATTAATTGTTTTATCAAATAACATAATCATTATATGTAAGCGTCTCTACATTAATTGTTTTATCAAATAACATAACCATTATATGTAAGCGTCTCTACATTAATTGTTTTATCAAATAACATAATCATTATATGTAAGCGTCTCTACATTAATTGTTTTATCAAATAACATAATCATTATATGTAAGCGTCTCTACATTCATTGTTTTATCAAATAACATAATCATTATATGTGAGCGTCACTACACTCATTGTTTTATCAAATAACATAATCATTATATGTAAGCGTCTCTACATTAATTGTTTTATCAAATAACATAATCATTATATGTAAGCGTCTCTACATTAATTGTTTTATCAAATAACATAATCATTATATGTAAGCGTCTCTACATTAATTGTTTTATCAAATAACATAATCATTATATGTAAGCGTCTCTACATTAATTGTTTTATCAAATAACATAATCATTATATGTAAGCGTCTCTACATTAATTGTTTTATCAAATAACATAATCATTATATGTAAGCGTCTCTACATTAATTGTTTTATCAAATAACATAATCATTATATGTAAGCGTCTCTATATTAATTGTTTTATCAAATAACATAATCATTATATGTGAGCGTCACTACACTCATTGTTTTATCAAATAACATAATCATTATATGTAAGCGTCTCTACATTAATTGTTTTATCAAATAACATAATCATTATATGTAAGCGTCTCTACATTAATTGTTTCATCAAATAACATAATCATTATATGTAAGCGTCTCTACATTAATTGTTTTATCAAATAACATAACCATTATATGTAAGCATCTCTACATTAATTGTTTTATCAAATAACATAACCATTATATGTAAGCATCTCTACATTAATTGTTTTATCAAATAACATAATCATTATATGTAAGCGTCTCTACATTAATTGTTTTATCAAATAACATAACCATTATATGTAAGCGTCTCTACATTAATTGTTTTATCAAATAACATAATCATTACATGTAAGCGTCACTACATTAATTGTTTTATCAAATAACATAATCATTATATGTAAGCGTCTCTACATTAATTGTTTTATCAAATAACAAAACCCTTATATGTAAGCGTCACTACATTACTTGTTTTATCAAATAACATAACCATTACCTGTAAGCGTCACTACATTAATTGTTTTATCAAATAACATAACCATTATATGTAAGCGTCTCTACATTAATTGTTTTATCAAATAACATAATCATTATATGTAAGCGTCTCTACATTAATTGTTTTATCAAATAACATAACCATTACATGTAAGCGTCACTACATTAATTGTTTTATCAAATAACATAACCATTATATGTAAGCGTCTCTACATTAATTGTTTTATCAAATAACATAATCATTATATGTAAGCGTCACTACATTAATTGTTTTATCAAATAACATAACCATTATATGTAAGCGTCACTACATTAATTGTTTTATCAAATAACATAACCATTATATGTAAGCGTCACTACATTAATTGTTTTATCAAATAACATAATCATTACATGTAAGCCTCACTACATTAATTGTTTTATCAAATAACATAATCATTATATGTAAGCGTCTCTACATTAATTGTTTTATCAAATAACATAATCATTATATGTAAGCGTCACTACATTCATTGTTTTATCAAATAACATAACATATATTATTCCACATATAAGGCAAGTATATTTACTGTGGAAGAAATCTGCCAAAGACAGGCCTCAGTACTGTCAACTTTTGGCTTGATTTTAGAACCTGAGCGCTTGTCCATTCCTCTCTTGTAATGGGTTCCTGAGCTGAAAATGTCCATACATTGTAGGGTCCTAATGTACCATCAAATCCATGTCTCAAATATAAAACATAACCCTTAACACAATGAAGTAAAGGCTTTCTTTGTATTTACTGAAAGTACTTGAAACAGGTTGAATTAATACCATGTGCATTCACAAAAACGTCAAAGGATTTGCTTCACTAAGTGAAAAACCTCATACCTTGATCCATGGTACATTTGTCATTAATAGTGGTGACTATATATGTAGTTACGTCACCATCTTAGGGTTTAGGATATATGAAAAAACAAATGTCATCTGGAGTTAACTGAGACAACACTTTGTGAAAAGTTGGACTTCCTCATGTGTAACATGCCATTTAGACATTCAGGTAATCCGGGATTGGCAATTCTAAAAAATGAAACCCCCTCATCTGTGTCATTTGTAAATCTGTGCATAAAGACATTCGTGACCAACTCGTGGTATTCCGGGACAAGCCGAATAGCGACTCGTCCTCCTCTCGTGGCCATTTTTACGACCGGGTTCCGTCTCAGCGCAAACGGGCATAATACCTAAAACAATTGTCAACTCGTTGCGTAATGGTTCACGTATATTTCCCCTTATATATATATACTGAACCAAATTAAAAACTTCACAATCTTAAAATTTTAACATTTTGACCAGTTATCATTGTGGGCCCTTATTGTGTATTTAAACAGCAATGGCCACGTATTGTCTTCAGATAACACCCGTTTGTGTGCAGGTGAATCGACCTAAATCATGTGCACAGCACTATGGTGGCAAAAGTGTTTTTTCACGTGCAACTGGTCACGTGGTCATAATACCGCACGTGTTTTCAGCCATACTTGATAGCAGTCATTAACAAAAAAAGAAAAACACAAGAAAACAAAAGTCTTTATGGCCATTTGTCATGCCACGCCTTTCAAATGTGCAACGTGAACGTGCCATCGGCATGTTGCAGACGGGAACGTCCGTAGCTGAAGTCGCAAGGACGATGGGTTGTAGTCGACGGACTGTTTATGATTTACAGACGCGTCTACAGCAAACGGGTACCACCGCTGATCGCCCTCGGCCAGGTCGACCACGTTTGACGTCACATGCAGAGGATCGTCAGATTATCTTACGTCACCTCCGTAACCGATTTTTGACGGCTACATTAACCAGAAATGAACTGTTTAGGGGTAGACTGAGTGCTCAAACTGTTCGAAACCGTCTGAGAACTGCTCACCTTCAAGCACAACGGCTATACTGCGGGCCGATTCTGATTCAATTACACAGACGTCAACGTCAATTGTGGGCACAGCGACACTTACGATGGACTCAGAGGAATTGGAATCAAGTCGTCTTCAGTGATGAATCCCGATTTAATCTTCGATTTGCTGATGGTAGGGCAAGGGTGTGAAGGCGCCCTCATGAACGTTACGCCCAGTGTTGTGTACAGGAAGTTGACAGATTTCGAGGCAGAAGTGTCATGATGTGGGGTGCTTTCTGTGGCAATGCACGTTCCAGGCTTCTTGTCATCCGTGACAACCTCAACGCTGCTGCTTACCGCGACCAGGTACTGTCACCAGAATTTCTGCCTTTCATGGCAGCACATGGACCCGGTTTGATCTTCCAACACGACAATGCCAGACCCCACACAGCAATTTTGACAAGGAATTTTCTTCAGAATGCGGGAGTCAACGTCATGGACTGGCCGTCAAGGTCTCCCGACCTCAATCCCATCGAACACGTCTGGGATGCTCTTGGCGGAAGTCTGCGCACTCTCCAGAACCAACCACAGAATTTGCAAGATCTTGGCACCATTTTGCAGCAACACTGGCGTCGTCTTCCCAATCATGTGTTCACAAGCATCACAAAGTCCATGCGGAGGCGTTGTGTGGCAGTTGTCAACGCACATGGTGGCCACACACGCTACTGAACTTGTGTGCCTTCAGATTCTCGTGCTTGGGACTTATGATTTAAACTGTTGATGTTATTACCGAATACCGTAGGTGCTTGGAACAAATTATGGTTACCACCGTTAATTAAAATCCTTCTTTGAACATTAATGATTAAAAATTACCTTCTCAGATACATTTGACCGTTGTATATCATATATCATTTTCCCGAGGCAAGAGAGTAAACTGACTTTAAAAGTCCAGTTTCCACCCTTGCCGAACTAGGCTGGAATTCCTGGGCTCGATCGTAGCGCCAGCAGTGGCTATTACGAGTTATGTCCTTTCTATGCCTCTCCTATTGACCAATCAGATTCAAGCTCTCGTATCACTTGCATTTGCTGTAAACAAAACGGTGGCGCCCAGTCAAGACGATCTGATCGATAATCAAGTTTTATATTGTGATAAAACGAGTCTTACATCGCGAAGTGCATCACATCACGTGAGCACCTTGATTAAAAACACGAACATATTTAGAAAATATCCGTTGACAACGAGTTAGCGGCGCATATGCTTTGCAAATCCTGCAGTCGACCGAAATCTGCATGACACTTTACGAACCGGATTTCGATTTCGGTGCGCGATTTTGATTGGACTATGCATAGACTCGTAAGTCCAACTCCATAATACCAGCCTAGTTCGGCAAGGGTGGAAACTGGACATTTATAGTCAGTTAACCCACTTGCCTCGGGAAGATGATCATATATGGGATTACTTTTAAAAATGTGAAGTTATTAATTTGACTCAGTATATATATATATGCCCTCTGCCTCATAACATTCATTCACCTGATGAAGGAAATATATTTCAGATGCAATTTAAAACACATTGCGACGTGCGAAATTATACAGTATGATCGAACACATTTAACTGTGTCTTTGGTATATTTTTAGATGCAAGACATATGTAAAATCAAAAATATTTTTGATGGATTCTTTGACGAAGAACTTGATATCATACGCGCATTCTGATTGGTTTGTCGTATTTTCGCACATAACATTCATCGATAGGGGGACGGGTCTTCTTGCAGGTTACGGAAAGGGGCGAGTGGTGACGAATGGCATAAAGAGTGACCATAAACTTACTATCCACAATACTGTATGACAAGAGGGATGACTTCGACTTTCCAATTGTCAACTTACCTTTTATGTCGAGCAATATTCCTGCAGCTCCAGCTTTCGATGTCTACATTTCACAGACCGCCTCCGTGGTCTTGTGGTAGAGCGTCCGCCCGGAGAGCGGAAGGTCCGGGGTTCGATCCCCGGCCGCGTCATACCAAAAGACGTTAAAACATTGTACTCGTTGTTACCCTGTCTGGCGCTCGGCATTAAGGGGCTAAAACAAGGACTGGAAGGCTCGGAGTCAGTACACTGTGTCTGAGTGGGGTATTCATGTTAAACTGCGGCATGGTATCTCAGTGAGCTAGCACTATAAATCGGCATCAGTCCGGACTAGTACAAGCAGCCACACACACACACATACACGTGCATGCACGTCGCTATATAAGTGCAATAATCTTGGACGCGACGTTAAACCAAATTGCACCTCACCTCACCTACATTTCACAACATATGAGGCACAGTCGATCATGATCTGGGGATTGACAATTTGACGCAATAACGACCACGTTGATGTTACGTGTCGATTCCCCGATTGAAACAATATGTTAACTCAGAAGTATGTGTGTAAAACAGTGCAGAAATGACGATTGATTGAACAACCAACAGGCATCATAAGAGATCAAGCCTTTGAAAGGCGGTAAGATGATACACATAAGGAAGAGAATTTATTTCAGGTCTAGTTTGTTGACAGAGGTCCGATGTTCTTTGAGTCTGGTGTTGAGGGGTCTGAGGGTTTCTCCAAGATACCGGTGGCCACAGTTGCAGGGCATCCTGGTATATACATCCTCGGGGGTTGGGAAATGTCTTTCAAAGACTTGATTCGACATGGAGATGATGCACTGACATTCAACAAGTACAACAATGCCCTCTGCACATAGCATTCATTCACCTGATGATGGAGTAAGCATATACTCCGAAACGTTGTGTTCCTCATAATAAAGAAGTTGACATCCATGAATTCTCTTCCTTATGATTAGAGATGATTAATATATCATACGAAGATAGAAACCCGTGCCATAGGTGACGTCACTTGAAATGTGTGGGGACGCGACTGACCTGGCACTATGTGTCTGTGTGTCATACTGTAGTGTTGACATTATTCAGTGCTGACACGCCAGGTTTCGTTGTCCATTACATGAAAGGTGTCCCAGGCAGACTACATGTGACACCGTCACTAACCTCATACCATTGCACATGCTTTAAAAGTCGTTTAGATCGGGATTTCAATGTTAGCTTGAAGAAACTAGAATTAATTAAAATAATGACCTAGCGACCTGACTAGCGATCTATAGTAGCTGATATTATTCTCAATGCTATACTCAACGCATAAGCAACGCGGTCTTACAATTTCAGCAAAATACGTGTAGGAGTTACCCATCCAAGAGACACCAGTGCCTCACGAAACAACCACGTACATAAAGATCGTTCCCCTCTGGCGCTCTGCGTTGAGGGCTAGAACAAGGACTGGTCGGCTCCATGTATCCATGTCAAACTGGCATGGTATCTCAGTGGGCTAGAAGTATAAAATCGTGATAAATCCGGATTATTACCAACAGACACGCACACACGCAATCACTACGCATGCATGCACGTTAAAATATAAGTGCAATAATCTTCAACGCGACATTACACCCCATTTCACCTCACTTCATCTCACATATAGATTACATTGAAGGAGTAAATTCTATTTAAATATTTTTAAGCAAAACCAAATTTGACTTTTTACATTTCAAAATCAACTAGCTAAATGCAAGTACATGTTCTAGGCAGCTTTATTGTCGGCAGTTTAATGTTTATAATGTTGACATTAAAAGCGTAAAATCGCTACAACTTGACTTTATGTCCATAGAAGTTTTGGCTATTTTTGAAGAAGCATATTCATTCAAGAGCAAATAATTCCGACTTGTGCAAGGTGGTCGATGCGTAAAGTATTTTCGAAATAAAATCTATCAGTGAACGGGAAACATGTTATCTCACATAAACCCTCATATTTGAAGGCTTTATAATTGAATAAGTTATAGAGGAAACGCATTTCCACTGTGAGTATGGGCAGTAGACAGCTAGACTGGGGTACTGTGGCCCACACCGGGCACCAACAATCACATGTCCGACTCGACAACCAAGACAAAGAACTGAGTCCTTGTACCCAGGAGGATTGTCAGTTACTCAACAACCGCTCAACAACCGCTCAATCTTTGCAATAACTAGTGTTAAATCGCCACTGGCAGCTCAACTACGGAAATAAATGCTCAAATCAGATGCCTGACGGGAGAATATTTCTCCAATCATTTCCATAGCGAACCTTATCTGTACAAAGCGAATTACATAAAGTGGGTCTACGATTTATGTGTGTTATCGAACGTTTGGATGCTGGGCTTGAATAATGACTATTTCCACGGTGTGGCTATACCAGTGCTAACGGGCCCTATTGTCAGGTACCAAACATAACCGCGATTACTGACATGTCTCGTGATGGATGCTGGCACCAACGATCTTATTATGGATTTCCTATACCAACTTCCTCAGCTAGACTCTTCTAAAAATACGAAACGGTTGTATATATCTTAATACTACAAATAGACTGATTTGAGCTAGACTGGAAATAATTGGGTGACAATATCTATACGATAGAGAGACCCACGCGTAAAGTACGCACTGCGGTCATATAGATACTGTCTTTACACTAGATGTAGATTGAAATACGTGGGCGACAATATATGTAGTGTAAATTGTGTGAGAGGTGGATGCTAACGGTAGGACAGGACATGCTCAAACTTTTCGCGAACATCTGGAGTCCACACTGACGTTCAGTGATCCGTTCATATAATTTTCATCCCTAGATTTCCTCTTACGCTCAATGGAATCTGTCTCGACTGGTTATTCTCTGTTGACGTCATACATTTACAGACTCGAGGCAAAATGTGGCTATACTACAGGGAATATAATAATCACTGACATTTTCAGGGAATCTGTGCGCAGCCTGAATCTGAAATAATGATATGTATACGTATAACTCTGAAATACACCATATATCAGTTATATACCGACTTGCCTGTATGTATACACATATCGCTGAAATGCACTATATATATCAGAAATATACCGACTTGCCTGTATGTATACACATATCGCTGAAATGCACTATATATATATCAGAAATATACCGACTTGCCTGTATGTATACACATATCGCTGAAATGCACTATATATCAGTTATATACCGACTTGCCTGAATGTATACACATATCGCTGAAATACACTATATATCAGTTATTAACCGACTTGCCTGTATGTATACACATGTCGCTGAAATGCACTATATATATCAGTTATATACCGACTTGCCTGTATGTATACACATATCGCTGAAATACACTATATATCAGTTATATACCGACTTGCCTGTATGTATACACATATCGCTGAAATGCACTATATATATCAGAAATATACCGACTTGCCTGTATGTATACACATGTCGCTGAAATGCACTATATATATCAGTTATATACCGACTTGCCTGAATGTATACACATATCGCTGAAATACACTATATATCAGTTATATACCGACTTGCCTGTATGTATACACATATCGCTGAAATACACTATATATCAGTTATATACCGACTTGCCTGTATGTAAATATATATATCAGTTATATACCAACTTGCCTGTATGTATACACATATCTCTGAAATACACCATGGGCGGATACAGCTTTTTTTAAAAGGGGGGTGCACAATTAAGATCTATTTATTGTCTTTGGTGGTAATTTATACAGTAATAAAGATTTGTTTCGAAATAAAAAGGGGGGGGGGGGGGGGTGCGCACCCCCGCACCCCCCCTCTGTATCCGCCCATGTACACTATGTATCTGTTATATTATATACCGACTTGCCTGAATCTATCTATCTATCTATCTATCTATCTATCTATCTATCTATCTATCTATCTGTCTGTCTGTCTGTATCTTGCTTACAAGCGGGGAGTATGTCAAGTGACGGCATTTGCTTCAGCCCATGAATCCATTTGTGAAGCCCACCTCTGGTGTCCCCTGCCTCAATATTGCTGGAATCGTGTTGAAATTGGCGTAAAACCATAGTCACTCACTCACTCTGCTAAAGCCCAACAGTACGTGAAACTAGATGCTTCCAACCGCCGCAATGTGTGCCTGCATATGTGCCACACAACACAGAGGAATGCTTCTGAGAAAACAGTCAGCAGCGGTGGTATATTTCTGTCTTTACGCTTGATTTGTCGTATACAGTTTATATAATTAGACTTCTCTGCTGGTAACGAGTTAACTGTTAGCGTAATATGCTATCAGATATTAACATGACGCATATTCCACCGCGACCGTTACTGCCAAGATTCTTCTTCCCGAATAGGAAGTTGCCCAGCCACAACTCTCTGGAGAAGCGTGCGGGGGTAAGCAGTGATCACTATCTATACGATATACATCCTTCAGGCAGACATTTGTAATACATTCTATATCACGCGGTCAAACGTGCGCCGAGGGGATTAAATCCTACGAAAATGGGCTGATTTATCGGGTTACGTTTCTCCTTCATCACGTCAACGTTGATGCCGCCAACACAAACTAAGGCGTGTTTGTGAAGACGGCGGCATGTGGCACACATTGCTGCCGCTGTGTCGTCGCACACGTTGCTGCTTGTCAGATAAACACAAGACAACTCTACACGGCAATCACAATCTTCTCCCAAGGCGTTCGAGATCTTCATTTACTGACGGTGATTCTTCGAGGTCCCGATAGAATCCTCTCTTCGTATTAATCATTGTTTTATCCTTGAATGAGACGTTACATCTGCTAACAAAGACAATACATCTTATTTTTCCCGAACATCAAAACAGTTGCCGCAACCTGTTGTATTATTATCCCCATGTGTGAACTCCTTGAGCTATGGATCAGATTTGGTTTATAGATTATATGGATGTGTTTGTGACATCAATCAGAAAATTGTGTTGTCAATTAGTTACCTAACGTAGTATTCTTTCATAGGCATCGAATTGGAGCTGAACACTTTAAATTTAAGTATACTTACATTCTACAATAACAAAATGAGAACTGCCTCACTTGAGAACTGTCTTTGTTTCTTTGTTTGTTGTTCTACGCAATTGGGATACGATGAATGCATCTACCAGGTCAGCGAGTCTGATCACCCGATCCCGTTAGTCGCCTCGTACGACAAGCATGGGTTGCTAAGGCCAATTCTAACCCGGGTTACCGGGTTAGGTACTGTGGAATCTACCGAGTTTAGCATTTACATCAGCATGAATTGTAAAATCGAGGGAAATCTGAAAATAATTCGCGTGTGTATTTACACCACACACACACACACACACACACACACACACACACACACACACACACACACACACACACACACACACACACACACACACACACACACACACACACACACACACACACACACACACACACACATCACATCGGCGCCCCAGATACTTAGTCAATTGCGTCCCTCACCCCGAGAGACGTGTATAATAATTGTAAAATATGCACCACTGTTATGACGCCATAATGGTCTGTCCAATATACTGCCCAAATTGCTTTCGGTTAGATTCGATACCGCGGGGAGACTAATCAGAATACAGGATTCTTAAAGATCATGATGTAATAAATGTTTGTCATACGATTGTTTATTTTATATATTATTGATTTTTGTTAACTATCAACGATTCAGGAATGAACTGGTAACTATAAACATGTTTACAATAAGACACTAATAACATGCTCGTGTGGATCTCGACTGAACGGACTCAAGTTTAATTGCATAATATACGTGATTATGACTTTGCGAACGATGCACTATTACGCTCAGTTCCAAACGTTAATATGTCTTTTATCTCTTTACAAAAAGAGCAAAATACCAGGTGTCGTACCGTCATTGTACATTGCATTTGCAAAGGGACAGCCGTACCTCGTCAGTATCACGTTTGTCATTCTACATGGCAAATTACAAGTTTCAATATTTACCTGCGTAACCACACTGTTTATCCTGACACAGCTGGGATGCGAGAGGCACGACAATGACACAACTTGATTGACGTCTCTACGTTTACCGCTCAAAGCCTTGTCTCAAAGTGGAGCCATATAACTGAGAAAAGACTTCCGATCTTGCTTAAGAATCGAAATTATGAAAATAGTTGATAGACATCAAATGAGAGCTTTGAGTTCACAATAGAACTATGTCCTCGAACTATGCGGTAATCCTGACAGGTGTATTCCCAAAGCAAAGTGTATTTACGTAAACTGCGTCAGTGATAAACACATACAGTTGTCAAAAACTAGATCTCACTAATTCTCCCCAAAACAGGAAGGAGCACTTAGTTCATCACACTACAAAATCTAACGCTTTAGAAACATCTGTTGAAACTAATCTCAACTGCTCGGTCAATGTTATTGGAAACTGTTTTTTTTAAATTCAACGAAAGTGTTCAACATGCCCTAAGATATCATCAGCAAAAAAGTGTTGAAATCCATTGAAACTGGTCATGAGTTTGAAACTGGAATTACCCTTGTGAAGAAATATATCACGTAAAAAGCATAAAACATGAAGGAAATGGTAGCAATTAACAGTGATCAATATCACATTATAAAGGGGGCCAGCTGATTCAATCGACCTGGGCCGCAGAGACAAAGACATGTGTCTGCGTCAATGGACAATCTTGGCCGTAAAAAGAAAACTTGATTACTTTTCTCACTGTGGTGTAACAAAACCCTAGGAAGCCCTTTGACTCCATGTCGTGGGCTAATTACAGCGGTATTGGCTGCAATCAAATAGTGTCTATCTGTTATCAGCAGTAGAACGCAGACTTCGGGCCCGGTCGTGGTCATGCAATATGAATGAATAGATGTGTGTAACGTGTGACCTTTTACACTATGCTATTTTGCAGGTGGCCAAGATCCTCCGATATTAGAACGGTTTGAAATTTAAAAGCGAAAGTGTCGTTTTAATTAGTTAAATTTACTTAATTTAGATGCGAGAGGTCAGTTTATCCACGACTGACTGAATGTTCCAGATAACTAACCAAGTTCCGGTATGACGCATACGTTGAGGAAGAAAAACTATTTATGTCATGGAGAATCGGGCAGTTTCTTTAATCTCCGCTTTGCACATTGTTGTAGACAAATCACGGAGTTGGTTAAAATCATCAGCAAATTGAGAGTTAAAACAATCATGACTGTGTGAGAGACTCACACCAACAGATCGAGTGTTTGGGGAATCATGGCTACTGTATTTAAAATAATACCAGCAGATCGAATGTTTGGGCTATCACGACCGCGTTCAGACTGCCAATCACAGTGTATAGTACAGAACAGCCAGTCAACCAGTCAGATATCATTACCTTTACTGGCCTTGTTTGTCGGGCTAGCGTTATAGGGGGGGCATTTAGCTTATCTTACAGCATTAAGTGGCGGCAATCAGTTCTTGAGGTATATTTCGCACGATAAAGTCAAATCAACGCAATCAACCACGTGTGTGACAATAAGGAGTTTGATGAAAAAGAAAGATTAAGGTGCGAGAGCATCTGTTAGAAACCCATCTTATGTCAAACGTTATGTTGGTAGTTGTTGCTTTCCACTCGCCATTTCATATCGGTTATTGTACAATAGAGTAGTTCCAATACGATAAGGCTTATCTTGACTACACATGGCCAAATCACATCCTGCTTCTTGACAGACCAACTTGATTTAAAATTAATTATTCATCAGTTATTTAACGACAACGATTGACGAATACACTTATAAAGCTAAATCCATTGGGGGATATTTCCAGCACGTTTTGTAATTGCATGTCTGAATATTAGAATCCGGTGCTCTTAGTGGACAATGGTCAATCAGGAAACCAAGCAAACACGTTGTTGACCTCAGGTCATCTTCATCTTCGGACAAATATCAAGATGTGTCATTGATTCAAAATTAGCAGTGTAGTTCACAATTCCAATAGACCCATCTCCCGTACCGTCCCCACCCATCTCAAGCCTTTAATTAGAATATTGTGGTCACGATATCACTAGGGGCTCTTTTGACCGATAGGAATGACTTCGATGTTGTGCGTCCTCCCAAGCCACCCGTGGTCAGCGAGATTAGGACAGAATGTGTCGCGCTGCGTTCAGTCTGCGACGTCATTTACAACTTTCGTCAATAACTACTTCAGCAGCGACGACTGAGGTCCACAGCTCCCTAGTTTTTCCATCGTTAACGTGTTCAAAAACGTTTGCATTCGTGATCGTAATAAATGCGGATTTAACCTATATCTTAAAAATATAGTTTCCTACAACGCGTGGCTGGAGAAGCTGATCACGATTCACGTTGGAATGTTGATATAACACCATACCATGTACAGAAGTTGTGCGTCATGTTTTGTTTCTAAATGTCAAACTAGGAATACAGTTTTTCAACAGTTCCAGTATCAGGCTGACACGAACTCGTATGTATGTTAACATCGTGTTATGTCATGACTGTCACATTTACACGTTCTCATGTCAACAATTGTCCATCCCTGCTTCCACGGATAGTTCTCTAGAAGGGAGGCAGGTATATGGTGATAAGTAGCCTACGATTCAAGCTGCAAGATTTATCACAGAAAGTACACACTGATCAGGGAGAAGGATAGATTGATGGGATGGTGAGATGGGTACTCGTGGCGGGATGAGGTTGTGGGGGTACTGATGGTGGGAGTGTTTGTGGGTACTCGTGGCGAGATGAGGTTGTGAGCACTGTGAGCCCCTTAATACCTAGCGCCAGACAGGGTAACAACAAGTACCATCTGTTAACGTCTTTTGGTATGACACGGCCGGGGATCGAACCCTAGACCGTCCTCTCTCCGGGCGGACGCTCTACCACTAGACCACGGAGACGGTCGTTGGATGGTAAAAAGAGGGGAGACGTGACTGTCGGAATGAGGTGTCCTGTTTGGAGTTGGTTGAATGATGAATGTGGGTGGCGCAGCTGGACTCCCCGGACTGTGAGATGAACCTCGTCCATGCGTGGAAATAGCTCTACAGATATTTGTATAGTCAAGTCATAAGGCCGAGAGGAAGGGAAATAGATAACACGTTTGCAGGTATTTTCTCCACACCATATGTTTCTCTTATTAACGCTGTATGATTGCAGATTTGTAAACTGGAATGTTTTTCCCAAAAATGTAAAAATACGTCGACGAAATATATCACAGCATATATACCAAAAGTTTAAATGAACAATTGACCCGAGATGTTCATTTAAAAGAGGCCTTATCTTTCCTAACATAGTCAATACAAACACCCGGTGTCCTTACTAAGATACTGAGATCTACTGATATCATGTTCATCCCTATTTTGCATTCTACACCCTAAAGAATTTGTTTCAGCAGATGTTCGAGACTGATAGTATCTGACGCAGGCGTTCTGAAACTACTGTCGACCGTCTCCGTGGCCTAGTGGGAGAGCGGGAGGTTCGGGGATCGACCCCTGGCCCCATCATACCAAAAGACTTTAAAAGATGGTACTTGGTGTTACCCTGTCTGGCGCTAGGCATAAGGGGGGTAAAGGAAGGAGTGGCTCGGAGTCAGTATACTGGGTCTGAGTGAGGTATTCATGTTAAACGGCGGCATGGTATCTCAGTGAGCTATAGAGCTCAGTGTGGCATACGTTATTATACGGATATAATTACCATTTTCTTTCATTATATATCCTGATTTTTTATTCAAATGTTGGGTATACTACATTATTTCACACCCTTTTTCACATTGTAATAATTCCACGATGTAGAGCAATTGTAGGAACAATGAGGTTGCAGCACCAGGTAAATTACCTTTAATTATATTTATACAATCCACGCGTATATGTAAACTTTGATATAAAACAGGTTTAGTGTAATCCCACATCCAGGCGTCAGACCGGTCGATGGCTAGACAAAACACATCCCATCCACTGAGGTACGAGCAGTAGGCGTACTTGAATGTTCCTTATTATTAACATGTTCACCTTTAATTAGTTTTTATCTAATGTGAAAACGCATTTGTGAAAGACGAATAAATGTTAATGAGTTCCTTGAGGGTAACGTTTCCTTAACAGTGAATGTCCCCAAAAAGTAACACCAGAGAAGAATCTAGTATGCAGCCCAATATAAATATCGGCTTTGCGTCACATATATGTTTGGACATGCGCGCTGGTCAACGGAAATAGCTGGAAAGGAAGTTAATCCTCCATCTTTGGTGCTTCCTGTGATCTTAACTAATCAATGCTTTGACTTCGTTGACATTTTCCTTCACAAAAGATGGTATTTTGAGCTATAATTACACAACCAGGTTCTGCTACTCAGAGAGGCATTGCCGGAATGTATGGTGTTCTGACTTTCTGACATCACTATTCACTTCACACAAACAGCACCATAAGCATTCTGAAGTCGGTTGACAGTTATGTATTAACCATGAAACATTCTTGTTCGAAGGATATCCTCTCCTTACTGTACATGGGCAAGTTATACCCCAAATAAGGTCTTTGTGCGCTAATAATAGTCCAATGCACAAACATATATTCTTTCTAGCAAATCCACACAGGGATTAATCTCTTACAAGGTTCTATGAATCTGTAGTTCTAGCTATCAAATACTCTTACATCTGCCATTACTGTCAAGACGTGGACAACCA
Source organism: Haliotis rufescens (assembly GCF_023055435.1). Classification (NCBI taxonomy): domain Eukaryota; kingdom Metazoa; phylum Mollusca; class Gastropoda; order Lepetellida; family Haliotidae; genus Haliotis; species Haliotis rufescens. The sequence goes on along the minus strand of NW_025963779.1, from coordinate 92,140,141 downwards.
ACAGATGATCGTACAGCTATTGTTACCTTCATGAGGTATAGAACGAACACATACTGTCATATAAAGGTTACCTTTACGAAGTGTAGAACGAATGCGTAATCAGATGTGATGGATATCTTCTTATTCGACCGACAAATATCAACATATAACTTTGTGTAGATGCACGTGGCAGTATGTGCAGTGAAGGCACGTTATAGTTGTCCCAGTCAGTGTTATGTCATTGGTTCATTCTCACCAATGATTCTGTCTTTGCAAATTGGGTGACCAGTAATGGTCCACATACAACAGTCTCATCTTACAAGACAGTTCAACAGTTGCCGATCAACCATAGTGCATAATAACCAGTTATGTGATACACAGCCTGCCCCGGAAAACCAAGGGAACCAACCGACCAAACAAGGCCAGCCCGTGAAGATAGATTATGTATACGAGATAAAACTCAAGGAACATGTGATTAATATTATCGTATCAACGTGTCAGCGCAGGTATTAAAACATTCGCATACCTCTGTTTTTATTTCACATCAAAATAGTATCTTCAATGAAATATCCGCCGGAAAGATATGATCAAATCACTATCAGTCATACAGTCTCCCTAAAGCCCTTCTGACACATTTCAAATTAAACCACGTGTGCTGGATAACCCGTTATCATTCCGGGCCCAAGGGTGCTTGTGGTGGAGTAGAGACCAGGAATTAATGATATGGTAATAACACTCCCTCCTAAAGCTACATGGAATACATTGTAATTCGCATGCAAACATTAGGATTGTTTGGCATATCCATAACCAGTCCTTGTTCTGTCAGAAATGATGTATGCCTCAGCTACAGCACGAGCAGTAAGCCGCATAAACACAAGCCTGCTGATTCTTTCCTTCCGCTAAATATTGCTCGTCACTATATTTAAACTGTGCGCCAAAGGAAAACGTAATCATTCTTCTTCTTTACAGTAAAGGTCAAGTTCTTATGCATAATGTCGAAACGATAAACATATAAATTTACGATGAATATATGAATGTTCTATTCATTATTCAAGTCAGCATGCAATAAGCAGGTTTTAACATTATGACAAGTACAACATTTTTGTATGCATAACATTACATCCTAGAAAGCATAGCATTACATAATAAGAAGTATAACAACAAGTATAGCATAATAACTTTCCAACATTATAACAAGTAGAACATTGTAACAAGTATAACGTTATAACAAGTATCACATTATAACATATCAACATTTCAACATGTTAACAAGTATAACGTAATAACATTTTAACAAGTATGACGTTATTTTAACAAGTACAACGTTATAACATTATACTAAGTATGTCATTATAACAAGCATAGCGTTACAACATTCTAACAAGCATGACATTATAACAAGCACAACGTTATACCATTATAATAAGTATAACATTATAACAAGTAAAACGTTACAACATTTTAATAAGTAAAACGTCATAACATTATAATAAGTATATCAGTATAACAAGTATAACGTAATAACATTTTAACACGTATACATTTTAACAAGTATAACGTTATGACAAGTATAACATTATAACATTTTAACGAGTATAACATGAGTACTAGTATAACAGTATAGCATTATACTAAGTAAATCATTACAAGTATATGGTTTTCACAAGATGTTTAGCAAGAGTATTATATCGTTATGACATTTGAACAAGTATGACGTTAAAACAAGTATGACGTTGCAACATTATAACAAGTATAACATTTAAACAAGTATGACATTATCACAAAGTCCTTAATGTTGTAAGATGAACCATTTATGCTAACTAGACGGATTAATGTAACAGACACCAACTATTCAACGATAGTTTTGAAACCCGAATCCTGTTTCGTAAATTAAAGCGACAAGAAAAGCAGAGTCTCATTGTACTATTCCGACTATCTGTCAAGGATGTGTTTATAATTTCTATGAAATAGTGATGACACCAGGTTTTTTAAGGTGTCTGTTACTGGATCACCAAGACCATAATTATTTAAAAGTACCTTTTTCAGACTACCGGCGACTGGGGAATTTGAAATACAGATTGTACGTATGTACTAAGAGGTCCTATGCACAGCGCACAAATCAGGTGGAGTTAAAGCAACGTTAGTCGCGGATTGTACAATGGGTGACCGCGTAAAACTTCTTTGAGCCTGAGAGGTTCGAAGGCTTCGTTCCTGCTCCAAACTGAAACACATGTAACATATGTGGTGTCACCCTGGGCAAGTGACTTTATTCAAAGTATGCCTCTGTTCACCTAGCAGTGTATGGGTACCATGTAGGATAAAATAATAATGTGACTGTTTATCTTCTAGCACCTCACAAGCAGCTTTGGTTATATATACTCCCCAGGGAGTTGTAAATGACCAACGGACCAGTGACCAGGATCAATGTAGCAGCATGAGCATTCACTTGGTAAATGTAATCTGGCGCATTATAAATTGACTTATTATTAATAAATGAGCGAAATATTACGCAGCGGTGCCTTGATTGCATTTAACAAGAATGCAAAATGAACATAGTTGCTTTATCTACAGGAAACTGCGCGAAATACTCGAATGTACAATTCAGTAACCATATGATAGCTGTTCATTTGTCCCCCCGCTTTCAAGTACTGAGACTTTCTTGCATGAAACCCTCATGCTAACGACGGAGAGGGCGCACAGTACAAAGATAGTAGGGTATTGAGAGTTTGTCGTTACCCTTGTACTGTCTTGTTTATGGAGTCCGAACAGTTACTGTCAGTATCAGAAGAAGCGTTATGCGGTGATAATCGAGACTGGTAACTCTCTGCCGCTGACGTTTTATATTTAGAACTAAATTATGCTTACAGAATACCTGCGTCAGATAAGTGCATTACCTCTGTCGGAGGGAATTGAGAAAGTATGGAGAGTTACGGTTCCAGTCCAAATCGCATCCTGACCTCATCTCCAAATAAACAGTCAGATATCCCCCAACCTTACCATAATCGGCACAAAGGTTTGGCTTATTAAGAGAAAACATTAGTACAATTCGAGATCTAAATATAATAATGTTTTTCGTTGTGCAGTGAGTTATATTTCACTTTCATTTATGTTCATAAACATACATATCACTGACTATATATATGCAGCTATAAAAACAGTCAGTCTCCACGTTGACATATGCATAGAACGCCAGTATCATTAACACCTCTACATATGTGGCAGTATGACAAATGATCGCTGCATTTTCTCAATAGTCGTATCGCCTTTCATTATCCGCCATTCACTCGTTGATGTTTAATCTCCACAACTAATGGGGAATTTGATTTCAAATTTCAGTCTTCAGAAATGTCAAGGATTGCTCGATGTCGGTCCTAGATGGTTAGAGTACATGTACCTGTGATACAGTTGCCCGCCATAGACTGGATATACATAATATAAGCATGTGTTGTTCTAACAATGAGCCATCACTAATATCCACAGCAGTTTCAGTAATTAGAATCTAAGGAAGAGAGAACCAGATGAATATGTGGAGTTGCTCCTATTTTCATATCATAAGCCCGAGGACTTGTCTTTTATGTGTTCTCGTACGTAGGTTCGAGTGATGATATTTGTTTTAATACTGTTATACTGTAAGAGTTTCAAGTTCAATTCAGGCCCAGGAACGTTTTCTGCTTGAAGAGTGATATTGTCAGCTAATAATTCCTTTTGTAATATTTCTGGAACACATGTTCGCCATCAGTCCTGTGGCCAATCTGAATGTTGACCCATGTCTCCTTCAGTGAAGGACAACACCACCAAGTCCGAACATGCTGACGGTCATTGGACTGAACCGCCATAGTTATGTTCGTTCATGTCTTACAGTCATGGAGTTTGTTGAGCTCCTTTAACACCCTCCGTTGTTATCCGTGAATTATGAAACCCGTACTGGTTCTCGAACAGTGGTCAGTGTCTATGTTGCGATTAACAACACAACTCCCATGTGTGCCCTGAGTATTATGGCAATGTGGTTTCATTTCAGAAATGAATCTGAAAATCCAAGAACATGATATATACTTTCTGCCATGAAAAGCATCATCACAGTTTTATGAATTCACGTTGAAAAACCTTTTTGTGTGCCGGAAATGCCGTTCAGCATATTTTTTCTCATAACAACTCAACACTTTCCCAAGTGTTAGTGTTCTGTTATAGTTTTATGTCCTCCCATTCAGTCCCCTCTGCTGTGGTGTTCAAAGTGATCTTATATCCCGCACGGTGTGTATCCAGAGCATATTCATAGATCTCCCAAAGTGTCTGAAACATTTTGTAATAACACCATAAGACGCCACGTCTCGTAATATAATACACGAGCCCCAATACATTGTAATAAAAGAACGATTGAGGAAAAGCTTATTGGTGTGTATTTATTGTCCATTATGGATACACTCTCATTTCAAGCTTCAGCGATTTATCAATCTGACATTCTTACCAGCAATATAAACGTCAAACTATTATTACCATCGAAAAACTACTTGGTCTGTTGCAGCGTAACTCTGAAATCGCGTTGTTGTGACGAAACATCCATCCTTCACCCAGACGTGATTGTGACAGCGGGCGAGTCCATCAAACGTCACTTAGCCCGGGTAGTTTCCTCTTCGCTCGATGCAGAAGAACCCCTTGTTTCGGAGTTGGTCCTGCATTCATTATTCTCAAGATTTAGTTACTCCAGCTTGTATCTCTGAATGACTTAGTTACTACTTGGGTTACAACCTATTACGTACATTATCATTCCATGTTGAATCCTTGTTACTGCATTCTAAACTAAATGATCTGGGATGGTCCGAATTACTACATTTCTGTACAAGGTACTAGTTACTATATCCACCGTGTCAAATCCTAGTTACTACATCCTCTATGTAAGATCCTAGTTACAACATCCTCTGCGTCCGATCCTAGTTAGTACATCATCTATGCCAGTTCCTAGTTACTACATCCTTTGTGTCACATCCTAGTTACTACATCCTCTATGTCAGATTCTAGTTAGTAGATCTTCTATGTCAGATTCTAGTTAGTAGATCCTCTGTGTCAGATCCTAGTTACTACATCCTCTGTGTCAGATTCTAGTTACTACATCCTCTGTGTCAAATCCTTGTTACTACATCCTCTATGTCAGATTCTAGTTACTACATCCTCTGTGTCACATCCTTGTTACTACATCCTCTATGTCAGATTCTAGTTAGTAGATCCTCTGTGTCAGATCCTAATTACTACATCCTCTATGTCAGATCCTTGTTAGTACAGCCTCTGTGTCAGATCCTAGTTACTACATCCTCTATGTCAGATGCTAGTTACTACATCCTCTATGTCAAATCCTAGTTACTACATCCTCTATTACATATCATAGTTACTACATCCTCTATGTCACATCATAGTTACTACATCCTCTATGTCAGATGCTAGTTACTACATCCTCTAAGTCAGATCATAGTTACTTCATCCTCTGTGTCACATCATAGTTACTACATCCTCTGTGTCAGATCCTAGTTACTGCATCTTCTATGTCACATCATAGTTACTACATCCTCAGTGTCACATTCTAGTTGTTACATCCTCTGTGTGACATCATAGATACTACATCCTCTATGTCAGATCCTAGTTAGTACATCTTCTATGTCAGATCCTACTTACTATATCTTCTGTGTCACATCCTAGTTAGTACATCCTCTATGTCAGATCCTACTTACTACATCCTCTATGTCAGATCCTAGTTACTACATCCTCTATGTCAGATCCTAGTTACTATATCCTCTGTGTCAGATCCTAGTTAGTACATCTTCTATGTCAGATCCTAGTTACTACATCCTCTGTGTCACATCCTAGTTACTACATCCTCTGTGTCACATCCTAGTTAGTACATCCTCTGTGTCACATCATAGTTACTACATCCTCTATGTCAGATCCTAGTTAGTACATCTTCTATGTCACATCCTAGTTACTACATCCTCTGTGTCAGATTCTAATTAGTACATCTTTTATGTCAGATCCTAGTTACTTTATCCTCAGTGTCACATCCTAGTTACTACATCCTCTATGTCAGATCCTAGTTACTACATCCTCTATGTCAGATCCTAGTTACTACATCCTTTATGTCAGATCCTAGTTCATATATCCTATGTGTCACATCCTAGTTACTACATCCTCTGTGTGACATCCTAGTTACTACATCTTCTATGTCACATCCTAGTTACTACATCCTCTGTGTCAGATTCTAGTTAGTACATCTTCTATGTCAGATCCTAGTTACTACATCCTCTATGTCAGATCCTAGTTACTACATCCTCTGTGTGACATCCTAGTTACTACATCTTCTATGTCACAACCTAGTTACTGCATCTTCTATGTCACATCATAGTTACTACATCCTCAGTGTCACATTCTAGTTGTTACATCCTCTGTGTGACATCATAGATACTACATCCTCTATGTCAGATCCTAGTTAGTACATCTTCTATGTCAGATCCTACTTACTATATCTTCTGTGTCACATCATAGTTAGTACATCCTCTATGTCAGATCCTACTTACTACATCCTCTATGTCAGATCCTAGTTACTACATCCTCTATGTCAGATCCTAGTTACTATATCCTCTATGTCAGATCCTAGTTACTACATCCTCTATGTCAGATCCTAGTTACTACATCCTCTATGTCAGATCCTAGTTATTACATCCTCTATGTCAGATCCTAGTTACTACATCCTCTATGTCAGATCCTAGTTACTACATCCTCTATGTCAGATCCTAGTTATTACATCCTCTATGTCAGATCCTAGTTACTACATCCTCTGTGTCACATCCTAGTTACTACATCCTCTGTGTCACATCCTAGTTAGTACATCCTCTGTGTCACATCATAGTTACTACATCCTCTATGTCAGATCCTAGTTAGTACATCTTCTATGTCACATCCTAGTTACTACATCCTCTGTGTCAGATTCTAATTAGTACATCTTTTATGTCAGATCCTAGTTACTTTATCCTCAGTGTCACATCCTAGTTACTACATCCTCTATGTCAGATCCTAGTTACTACATCCTCTATGTCAGATCCTAGTTACTACATCCTTTATGTCAGATCCTAGTTCATATATCCTATGTGTCACATCCTAGTTACTACATCCTCTGTGTGACATCCTAGTTACTACATCTTCTATGTCACATCCTAGTTACTACATCCTCTGTGTCAGATTCTAGTTAGTACATCTTCTATGTCAGATCCTAGTTACTACATCCTCTATGTCAGATCCTAGTTACTACATCCTCTGTGTGACATCCTAGTTACTACATCTTCTATGTCACAACCTAGTTACTGCATCTTCTATGTCACATCATAGTTACTACATCCTCAGTGTCACATTCTAGTTGTTACATCCTCTGTGTGACATCATAGATACTACGTCCTCTATGTCAGATCCTAGTTAGTACATCTTCTATGTCAGATCCTACTTACTATATCTTCTGTGTCACATCCTAGTTAGTACATCCTCTATGTCAGATCCTACTTACTACATCCTCTATGTCAGATCCTAGTTACTACATCCTTTATGTCAGATCCTAGTTCATATATCCTATGTGTCACATCCTAGTTACTACATCCTCTGTGTGACATCCTAGTTACTACATCTTCTATGTCACATCCTAGTTACTACATCCTCTGTGTCAGATTCTAGTTAGTACATCTTCTATGTCAGATCCTAGTTACTACATCCTCTATGTCAGATCCTAGTTACTACATCCTCTGTGTGACATCCTAGTTACTACATCTTCTATGTCACAACCTAGTTACTACATCCTCTCTGTCAGATTCTAGTTAGTACATCTTCTATGTCAGATCCTAGTAATACTTTATCCTCTGTGTCAGATCCTAGTTACTACATCCTTTATGTCAGATCCTAGTTCATATATCCTCTGTGTCACATCCTAGTTAATACATCTTCTATGTCAGATCCTAGTTACTACATCCTCCTTGTCAGATCCTAGTTACTACATCCTCTGTGTGACATCCTAGTTACTACATCTTCTATGTCACAACCTAGTTACTGCATCTTCTATGTCACATCATAGTTACTACATCCTCAGTGTCACATTCTAGTTGTTACATCCTCTGTGTGACATCATAGATACTACGTCCTCTATGTCAGATCCTAGTTAGTACATCTTCTATGTCAGATCCTACTTACTATATCTTCTGTGTCACATCCTAGTTAGTACATCCTCTATGTCAGATCCTACTTACTACATCCTCTATGTCAGATCCTAGTTACTACATCCTTTATGTCAGATCCTAGTTCATATATCCTATGTGTCACATCCTAGTTACTACATCCTCTGTGTGACATCCTAGTTACTACATCTTCTATGTCACATCCTAGTTACTACATCCTCTGTGTCAGATTCTAGTTAGTACATCTTCTATGTCAGATCCTAGTTACTACATCCTCTATGTCAGATCCTAGTTACTACATCCTCTGTGTGACATCCTAGTTACTACATCTTCTATGTCACAACCTAGTTACTACATCCTCTCTGTCAGATTCTAGTTAGTACATCTTCTATGTCAGATCCTAGTAATACTTTATCCTCTGTGTCAGATCCTAGTTACTACATCCTTTATGTCAGATCCTAGTTCATATATCCTCTGTGTCACATCCTAGTTAATACATCTTCTATGTCAGATCCTAGTTACTACATCCTCCTTGTCAGATCCTAGTTACTACATCCTCTATGTTAGATCCTATTTACTACATCCTCTGTGTCAGATCCTAGTTACTACATCCTCTATGTCACATCCTAGTTACTACATCCTCTGTGTCACATCCTAGTTAGTACATCCTCTGTGTCACATCATAGTTACTACATCCTCTGTGTCAGATCCTAGTTACTACATCCTCTATATTGAGATCCTAGTTAGAACATCTTCTATGCCAGATCCTAGTTAGTAGATCCTCTGTGTCAGATTCTAGTTAGTAAATCATCTATGTCAGTTCCTAGTTACTACATCCTCCATGTCACATCCTAGTTACTACATCCTCTATGTCAGATCATAGTTACTACATCCTCTGTGTCACATCATAGTTACTACATCCTCTGTGTCACATCCTAGTTACTACATCCTCTGTGTCACATCCTAGTTATTACATCCTCTGTGTCACATTGTAGTTACTACATCCTCTATGTCACATCATAGTTACTACATCCTCTATGTCAGATCCTAGTTAGTACATCTTCTATGCCAGATCCTAGTTAGTACATCATCTGTGTCAGATCCTAGTTAGTACATCTTCTGTTTCAGATCCTAGTTAGTAGATCCTCTATCTCACATTCTAGTTACTACATCCTCTGTGTCAGATCCTAGTTACTACATCCTCTATCTCAGATCCTAGTTAGTACATCCTCTGTGTCACATCCTAGTTACTACATCCTCTGTGTCAGATCCTAGTTACTACATCCTCTATGTCACATCATAGTTACTACATCCTCTGTGTCAGATCCTAGTTAGTACATCTTCTATGTCAGATCCTAGTTAGTATATCCTCTGTGTCAGATCCTAGTTAGTACATCCTCTATGTCAGATCCTAGTTACTACATCCTCTGTGTCACAACCTAGTTAGTACATCCTCTGTGTCACATCCTAGTTACTACATCCTCTGTGTCAGATCCTAGTTAGTACATCTTCTATGTCAGATCCTAGTTACTACATCCTCTGTGTCACATTCTAGTTACTACATCCTCTATGTCAGATCCTAGCTACTACATCCTCTATGTGAGATCCTAGTTAGTACATCATCTATGTCAGTTCCTAGTTACTACATCCTCTATGTCACATCCTTGTTACTAGATCCTCTGTGTCACATCCTAGTTACTACATCCTCTATCTCACATCCTAGTTACTACATCCGCTGTGTCAGATCCTAGTTAGTACATCTTCTATGTCACATCCTAGTTACTACATCCTCTGTGTCAGATTCTAGTTAGTACATGATCTATGTCAGTACCTAGTTACTATATCCTATGTGTCAGATCCTAGTTAGTACATCTTCTATGCCAGATCCTAGTTAGTAGATCCTCTGTGTCAGATCCTAGTTAGTACATCCTCTATGTCAGACCCTAGTTAGTACATCCTCTATGTCACATTCTAGTTACTACATCCTCTGTGTCAGATCCTAGTTACTACATCCTCTGTGTCACATCCTAGTTAGTACATCCTCTGTGTCACATCCTAGTTACTACATCCTCTGTGTCAGATCCTAGTTACTACATCCTCTATGTCAGATCCTAGTTAGTACACCCTCTTTGTTACATTCTAGTAACTACATCCTCTTTGTCAGATCCTAGTTACTACATCCTCTATGTGAGATCCTTGTTACTACATCCTCTGTGTCACATCCTAGTTACTACATCCTCTGTGTCAGATCCTAGTTACTACATCCTCTATGTCAGATCCTAGTTAGTACACCCTCTTTGTTACATTCTAGTAACTACATCCTCTTTGTCAGATCCTAGTTACTACATCCTCTATGTGAGATCCTTGTTACTACATCCTCTGTGTCAGATCCTAGTTACTACATCCTCTATGCCAGATCCTAGTTACTACATCCTCTATGTCAGATCCTTGTTACTACATCTTCTATGCCAGATCCAAGTTAGTACATCCTCTGTGTCAGATCCTAGTTAGTACATCTTCTATGTCAGATCCTAGTTAGTAGATCCTCTGTGTCAGATCCTAGTTAGTACACCTTATATGCCAGATCCTAGTTAGTATATCCTCTGTGTCAGACCCTAGTTACTACATCCTCTGTGTCACATCCTAGTTACTACATCCTCTGTGCCAGATCCTAGTTACTACATCCTCTATGTCACATCCTAGTTACTACATCCTCTGTGTCACATCCTTGTTACTACATTCTCTGTGTCACATCCTTGTTACTACATCCTCTATCTAAAATACAAGTTACTACATCAGTCAGGGGAGTATTTGGGTGGTCGAGTGAGTATGCATGGTTTTACACCGCTTTCATTAACATTACAGCTATATCCAGAAATGAACTTCACACACGTGGGGAAAGGAACCACGAGTCTACAACACCACCCCTGTTTCACTATTGTATCTGGTGGAGTGACCACTGACATGCAGTCTTCACTATTGTATCTGATGGAGTTACCACTGACATGCAGTCTTCACCTTTGTATCTGATGGAGTGACCACTGACATGCAGTCTTCACTATTGTATCTGATGGAGTGACCACTGACATGCAGTCTTCACTATTGTATCTGATGGAGTGACCACTGACATGAAGTCTTCACCATTGTATCTGATGGAGTGGCCACTGACATGCAGTCTTCACCATTGTATCTGATGGAGTGACCACTGACATGCAGTCTTCACTATTGTATCTGATGGAGTGACCACTGACATGCAGTCTTCACCATTGTATCTGATGGATTGACCACTGACATGCAGTCTTCACCATTGTATCTGATGGAGTGACCACTGACATGCAGTCTTCACTATTGTATCTGATAGAGTGACCACTGAAATGAAGTCTTCACCATTGTATCTGATGGAGTGACCACTGACATGCAGTCTTCACTATTGTATCTGATGGAGTGACCACTGACATGCAGTCTTCACTATTGTATCTGATGGAGTGACCATTGAAATGCAGTCTTCACTATTGTATCTGATGGAGTGACCACTGACATGCAGTCTTCACTATTGTATCTGATAGAGTGACCACTGACATGCAGCCTACACTATTGTATCTGATGGAGTGACCACTGAAATGCAGTTTTCACTATTGTATCTGATGAAGTGACCACTGACATGCAGTCTTCACCATTGTATCTGATGGAGTGACCACTGACATGCAGTCTTCACCATTGTATCTGATGGAGTGACCACTGACATGCAGTCTTCACTATCGTATCTGATGGAGTGACCACTGACATGCAGTCTTCACTATTGTATCTGATGAAGTGACCACTGAAATGCAGTCTTCACTATTGTATCTGATGGAGTGACCACTGACATGCAGTCTTCACCATTGTATCTGATGGAGTGACCACTGAAATGCAGTCTTCACTATTGTATCTGATGTAGTGACCACTGACATGCAGTCTTCACTATTGTATCTGATGGAGTGACCACTGACATGTAGTCTTTACTATTGTATCTGATGGAGTGACCACTGACATGCAGTCTTCACCATTGTATCTGATGGAGTGACCACTGACATGCAATCTTCACTATTGTATCTGATGGAGTGACCACTGACATGCAGTCTTCACCATTGTATCTGATGGAGTGACCACTGACATGCAGTCTTCACTAGTGTATCTGATGGAGTGACCACTGACATGCAGTCTTCACTATTGTATCTGATGGAGTGACCACTGACATGCAGTCTTCACCATTGTATCTGATGGAGTGACCACTGACATGCAGTCTTCACTATTGTATCTGATGGAGTGACCACTGACATGCAGTTTTCACTATTGTATCTGATGGAGTGACCACTGAAATGCAGTCTTCACTATTGTATCTGATGGAGTGACCACTGACATGCAGTCTTCACCATTGTATCTGATGGAGTGACCACTGACATGCAGTCTTCACTATTGTATCTGATGGAGTGACCACTGACATGCAGTCTTCACCATTGTATCTGATGGAGTGACCACTGACATGCAGTCTTCACTATTGTATCTGATGGAGTGACCACTTAAATGCAGTCTTCACTATTGTATCTGATGGAGTGACCACTGACATGCAGTCTTCACTATTGTATCTGATGGAGTGACCACTGACATGCAGTCTTCACTATTGTATCTGATGGAGTGACCACTGACATGCAGTCTTCATTTTTGTATCTGATGGAGTGACCACTGACATGCAGTCTTCACTATTGTATCTGATGGAGTGACCACTGACATGCAGTCTTCACTATTGTATCTGATGAAGTGACCACTGAAATGCAGTCTTCACTGTTGTATCTGATGGAGTGACCACTGAAATGCAGTCTTCACTATTGTATCTGATGGAGTGACCACTGACATGCAGTCTTCACTATTGTATCTGATGGAGTGACCACTGACATGCAGTCTTCACTATTGTATCTGATGGAGTGACCACTGAAATGCAGTTTTCACTATTCTATCTGATGGAGTGACCACTGAAATGCAGTCTTCACCATTGTATCTGATGGAGTGACCACTGAAATGCAGTCTTCACTATTGTATCTGATGGAGTGACCACTGACATGCAGTCTTCACTATTGTATCTGATGGAGTGACCACTGACATGCAGTCTTCACTATTGTATCTGATGAAGTGACCACTGAAATGCAGTCTTCACCATTGTATCTGATGGAGTGACCACTGACATGCAGTCTTCACTATTGTATCTGATGGAGTAACCACTGACATGCAGTCTTCACTATTGTATCTGATGGAGTGACCACTGACATGCAGTCTTCACTATTGTATCTGATGGAGTGACCACTGACATGTAGTCTTTACTATTGTATCTGATGGAGTGACCACTGACATGTAGTCTTTACTAAAGTATCTGATGGAGTGACCACTGACATGTAGTTTTTACTATTGTATCTGATGGAGTGACCACTGACATGCAGTCTTCATTATTGTATCTGATGGAGTGACCACTGACATGCAGTCCTCACTATTGTAACTGATTGAGTGAACACTGACATGCAGTCTTCACACTTTACCTGAACCGTCATATATCTGTACACTCACTTACATGTCGGAAATATAACGCCAGTCCAAGATACCTAACTCCTGTGGGATGTGAACAGTCTAGTTGTAGTTGAAATGTATTTCAGATTAAACAGCCTTATCGTGTCAAGATGCACCAGGCTGATATGTGATATGTATGTGTACATTGAAAGACATACCTCAGTGTCCCCCACACACTTGAAGTATTGCAGATACGTGTATAGTTATATAGAAGATGGACTGCAGCTAATAACGGACAATGAAGCTTAGTGATTTGCAATACAAAGCTATGCTGATTTCTGTCGGAATGAGCTAGTGCTTGGCTCACATCTAATGACTACCCTTGCTCTGTCCTCGTCATACCACTGAAAGTGGGCATCTGTGCGTCAGTTTGGGTCTCCTTTCATCCGAAGCTCACCTGACGCAATACAACTGCCATGGTGTCCAACATGTCCAAGGCGGCGACCAGCCCCTCTTGTGCACTGGAACATACACAATCTTTGAGTTCAAGATGAACTGTAATTGCACAGCAATTGTCCGCTTTAACGCAACCTGTAGTTTCTGTCTCGGCGAACTCTGAAGAACAAATAACGTGAGCCGCTGGGTTGATCTGGGATGGTCCGAGTTACTACATTTCTGTACAAGGTACTAGTTACTATATCCACCGTGACAAATCCTAGTTACTACATCCTCTATGTAAGATCCTAGTTACAACATCCTCTGCGTCCGATCCTAGTTAGTACATCATCTATGCCAGTTCCTAGTTACTACATCCTTTGTGTCACATCCTAGTTACTACATCCTCTATGTCAGATTCTAGTTAGTAGATCTTCTATGTCAGATTCTAGTTAGTAGATCCTCTGTGTCAGATCCTAGTTACTACATCCTCTGTGTCAGATTCTAGTTACTACATCCTCTGTGTCAAATCCTTGTTACTACATCCTCTATGTCAGATTCTAGTTACTACATCCTCTGTGTCACATCCTTGTTACTACATCCTCTATGTCAGATTCTAGTTAGTAGATCCTCTGTGTCAGATCCTAATTACTACATCCTCTATGTCAGATCCTTGTTAGTACAGCCTCTGTGTCAGATCCTAGTTACTACATCCTCTATGTCAGATGCTAGTTACTACATCCTCTATGTCAAATCCTAGTTACTACATCCTCTATTACATATCATAGTTACTACATCCTCTATGTCACATCATAGTTACTACATCCTCTATGTCAGATGCTAGTTACTACATCCTCTAAGTCAGATCATAGTTACTACATCCTCTGTGTCACATCATAGTTACTACATCCTCTGTGTCAGATCCTAGTTACTGCATCTTCTATGTCACATCATAGTTACTACATCCTCAGTGTCACATTCTAGTTGTTACATCCTCTGTGTGACATCATAGATACTACATCCTCTATGTCAGATCCTAGTTAGTACATCTTCTATGTCAGATCCTACTTACTATATCTTCTGTGTCACATCCTAGTTAGTACATCCTCTATATCAGATCCTACTTACTACATCCTCTATGTCAGATCCTAGTTACTACATCCTCTATGTCAGATCCTAGTTACTATATCCTCTGTGTCAGATCCTAGTTAGTACATCTTCTATGTCAGATCCTAGTTACTACATCCTCTATGTCAGATCCTAGTTAGTACATCTTCTATGCCAGATCCTAGTTAGTACATCCTCTATGTCACATCCTAGTTACTACATCCTCTGTGTCAGATCCTAGTTAGTACATCTTCCATGTCACATCCTAGTTCCTAGATCCTCTGTGTCAGATCCTATTAGTACATCTTCTATGGCAGATCCTAGTTACTACATCCTCTGTGTCAGATCCTAGTTAGTACATCTTCTCTGCCAGATCCTAGTTAGTAGATCCTCTGTGTCAGATCCTAGTTAGTACATCTTCTATCTCAGATCCTAGTTACTACATCCTCTATGTCACATTCTAGTTACTACATCCTCTGTGTCAGATCCTAGTTACTACATCCTCTATGTCAGATCCTAGTTAGTACATCCTCTGTGTCACATCCTAGTTACTACATCCTCTGTGTCACATCCTAGTTACTTCATCTTCTATGTCACATCCTAGTTACTACATCCTCTGTGTCAGATTCGAATTAGTACATCTTTTATGTCAGATCCTAGTTACTTTATCCTCAGTGTCACATCCTAGTTACTACATCCTCTATGTCAGATCCTAGTTACTACATCCTCTATGTCAGATCCTAGTTACTACATCCTTTATGTCAGATCCTAGTTCATATATCCTATGTGTCACATCCTAGTTACTACATCCTCTGTGTGACATCCTAGCTACTACATCTTCTATGTCACATCCTAGTTACTACATCCTCTGTGTCAGATTCTAGTTAGTACATCTTCTATGTCAGATCCTAGTTACTACATCCTCTATGTCAGATCCTAGTTAGTACATCCTCTGTGTTACATCCTAGTTACTACATCTTCTATGTCACAACCTAGTTACTACATCCTCTCTGTCAGATTCTAGTTAGTACATCTTCTATGTCAGATCCTAGTTACTACATCCTCTGTGTCAGATCCTAGTTACTACATCCTTTATGTCAGATCCTAGTTCATATATCCTCTGTGTCACATCCTAGTTAATACATCTTCTATGTCAGATCCTAGTTACTACATCCTCTTTGTCAGATCCTAGTTACTACAAGCTCTATGTCAGATCCTAGTTACTACATCCTCTAGGTTAGATCCTATTTACTACATCCTCTGTGTCAGATCCTAGTTACTACATCCTCTATGTCACATCCTAGTTACTACATCCTCTGTGTCACATCCTAGTTAGTACATCCTCTCTGTCACATCATAGTTACTACATCCTCTGTGTCAGATCCTAGTTACTACATCCTCTATATTGAGATCCTAGTTAGAACATCTTCTATGCCAGATCCTAGTTAGTAGATCCTCTGTGTCAGATTCTAGTTAGTAAATCATCTATGTCAGTTCCTAGTTACTACATCCTCCATGTCACATCCTAGTTACTACATCCTCTATGTCAGATCATAGTTACTACATCCTCTGTGTCACATCATAGTTACTACATCCTCTGTGTCACATCCTAGTTACTACATCCTCTGTGTCACATCCTAGTTACTACATCCTCTGTGTCACATTGTAGTTACTACATCCTCTATGTCACATCCTAGTTACTACATCCTCTATGTCAGATCCTAGTTAGTACATCTTCTATGCCAGATCCTAGTTAGTACATCCTCTGTGTCAGATCCTAGTTAGTACATCTTCTGTTTCAGATCCTAGTTAGTAGATCCTCTATCTCACATTCTAGTTACTACATCCTCTGTGTGAGATCCTAGTTACTACATCCTCTATCTCAGATCCTAGTTAGTACATCCTCTGTGTCACATCCTAGTTACTACATCCTCTGTGTCAGATCCTAGTTACTACATCCTCTATGTGAGATCCTAGTTAGTACATCCTCTTTGTCACATTCTAGTAACTACATCCTCTGTGTCACATCCTAGTTAGTACATCCTCTGTGTCACATCCTAGTTACTACATCCTCTGTGTCAGATCCTAGTTAGTACATCTTCTATGTCAGATCCTAGTTAGTATATCCTCTGTGTCAGATCCTAGTTAGTACATCCTCTATGTCAGATCCTAGTTACTACATCCTCTGTGTCACAACCTAGTTAGTACATCCTCTGTGTCACATCCTAGTTACTACATCCTCTGTGTCAGATCCTAGTTAGTACATCTTCTATGTCAGATCCTAGTTACTACATCCTCTGTGTCACATCCTAGTTACTACATCCTCTATGTCACATCCTAGTTACTACATCCGCTGTGTCAGATCCTAGTTAGTACATCTTCTATGTCACATCCTAGTTACTACATCCTCTGTGTCAGATTCTAGTTAGTACATGATCTATGTCAGTTCCTAGTTACTATATCCTATGTGTCAGATCCTAGTTAGTACATCTTCTATGCCAGATCCTAGTTAGTAGATCCTCTGTGTCAGATCCTAGTTAGTACATCCTCTATGTCACATTCTAGTTACTACATCCTCTGTGTTAGATCCTAGTTACTACATCCTCTGTGTCACATCCTAGTTAGTACATCCTCTGTGTCACATCCTAGTTACTACATCCTCTGTGTCAGATCCTAGTTACTACATCCTCTATGTCAGATCCTAGTTAGTACACCCTCTTTGTCACATTCTAGTAACTACATCCTCTTTGTCAGATCCTAGTTACTACATCCTCTATGTGAGATCCTTGTTACTACATCCTCTGTGTCAGATCCTAGTTACTACATCCTCTATGTCAGATCCTAGTTACTACATCCTCTATGTCAGATCCTTGTTACTACATCTTCTATGCCAGATCCAAGTTAGTACATCCTCTGTGTCAGATCCTAGTTAGTACATCTTCTATGTCAGATCCTAGTTAGTAGATCCTCTGTGTCAGATCCTAGTTAGTACACCTTATATGCCAGATCCTAGTTAGTATATCCTCTGTGTCAGACCCTAGTTACTACATCCTCTGTGTCACATCCTAGTTACTACATCCTCTGTGCCAGATCCTAGTTACTACATCCTCTATGTCACATCCTAGTTACTACATCCTCTGTGTCACATCCTTGTTACTACATCCTCTGTGTCACATCCTTGTTACTACATCCTCTATCTAAAATACAAGTTACTACATCAGTCAGGGGAGTATTTGGGTGGTCGAGTGAGTATGCATGGTTTTACACCGCTTTCATTAACATTACAGCTATATCCAGAAATGAACTTCACACACGTGGGGAAAGGAACCACGAGTCTACAACACCACCCCTGTTTCACTATTGTATCTGGTGGAGTGACCACTGACATGCAGTCTTCACTATTGTATCTGATGGAGTTACCACTGACATGCAGTCTTCACCTTTGTATCTGATGGAGTGACCACTGACATGCAGTCTTCACTATTGTATCTGATGGAGTGACCACTGACATGCAGTCTTCACTATTGTATCTGATGGAGTGACCACTGACATGAAGTCTTCACCATTGTATCTGATGGAGTGACCACAGACATGCAGTCTTCACCATTGTATCTGATGGAGTGACCACTGACATGCAGTCTTCACTATTGTATCTGATGGAGTGACCACTGACATGCAGTCTTCACTATTGTATCTGATGGAGTGACCACTGACATGCAGTCTTCACTATTGTATCTGATAGAGTGACCACTGACATGCAGTCTTCACCATTGCATCTGATGGAGTGACCACTGACATGCAGTCTTCACCATTGTATCTGATGGAGTGACCACTGACATGCAGTCTTCACCATTGTATCTGATGGAGTGACCACTGACATGCAGTCTTCACTATTGTATCTGATGGAGTGACCACTGACATGCAGTCTTCACTATTGTATCTGATGGAGTGACCATTGAAATGCAGTCTTCACTATTGTATCTGATGGAGTGACCACTGACATGCAGTCTTCACTATTGTATCTGATGGAGTGACCACTGACATGCAGCCTACACTATTGTATCTGATGGAGTGACCACTGAAATGCAGTTTTCACTATTGTATCTGATGAAGTGACCACTGACATGCAGTCTTCACCATTGTATCTGATGGAGTGACCACTGACATGCAGTCTTCACCATTGTATCTGATGGAGTGACCACTGACATGCAGTCTTCACTATTGTATCTGATGGAGTGACCACTGACATGCAGTCTTCACTATTGTATCTGATGAAGTGACCACTGAAATGCAGTCTTCACTATTGTATCTGATGGAGTGACCACTGACATGCAGTCTTCACTATTGTATCTGATGGAGTGACCACTGAAATGCAGTCTTCACTATTGTATCTGATGTAGTGACCACTGACATGCAGTCTTCACTATTGTATCTGATGGAGTGACCACTGACATGTAGTCTTTACTATTGTATCTGATGGAGTGACCACTGACATGCAGTCTTCACCATTGTATCTGATGGAGTGACCACTGACATGCAGTCTTCACTATTCTATCTGATGGAGTGACCACTGACATGCAGTCTTCACCATTGTATCTGATGGAGTGACCACTGACATGCAGTCTTCACTATTGTATCTGATGGAGTAACCACTGACATGCAGTCTTCACTATTGTATCTGATGGAGTGACCACTGACATGCAGTCTTCACTATTGTATCTGATGAAGTGACCACTGAAATGCAGTCTTCACCATTGTATCTGATGGAGTGACCACTGACATGCAGTCTTCACTATTGTATCTGATGGAGTAACCACTGACATGCAGTCTTCACTATTGTATCTGATGGAGTGACCACTGACATGCAGTCTTCACTATTGTATCTGATGGAGTGACCACTGACATGTAGTCTTTACTATTGTATCTGATGGAGTGACCACTGACATGTAGTCTTTACTAAAGTATCTGATGGAGTGACCACTGACATGTAGTTTTTACTATTGTATCTGATGGAGTGACCACTGACATGCAGTCTTCATTATTGTATCTGATGGAGTGACCACTGACATGCAGTCTTCACTATTGTAACTGATTGAGTGAACACTGACATGCAGTCTTCACACTTTACCTGAACCGTCATATATCTGTACACTCACTTACATGTCGGAAATATAACGCCAGTCCAAGATACCTAACTCCTGTGGGATGTGAACAGTCTAGTTGTAGTTGAAATGTATTTCAGATTAAACAGCCTTATCGTGTCAAGA
The DNA here is from genome assembly GCF_023055435.1 of Haliotis rufescens. Lineage (NCBI taxonomy): Eukaryota > Metazoa > Mollusca > Gastropoda > Lepetellida > Haliotidae > Haliotis > Haliotis rufescens. The sequence goes on along the minus strand of NW_025963779.1, from coordinate 92,119,620 downwards.
TGCACCAGGCTGATATGTGATATGTATGTGTACATTGAAAGACATACCTCAGTGTCCCCCACACACTTGAAGTATTGCAGATACGTGTATAGTTATATAGAAGATGGACTGCAGCTAATAACGGACAATGAAGCTTAGTGATTTGCAATACAAAGCTATGCTGATTTCTGTCGGAATGAGCTAGTGCTTGGCTCACATCTAATGACTACCCTTGCTCTGTCCTCGTCATACCACTGAAAGTGGGCATCTGTGCGTCAGTTTGGGTCTCCTTTCATCCGAAGCTCACCTGACGCAATACAACTGCCATGGTGTCCAACATGTCCAAGGCGGCGACCAGCCCCTCTTGTGCACTGGAACATACACAATCTTTGAGTTCAAGATGAACTGTAATTGCACAGCAATTGTCCGCTTTAACGCAGCCTGTAGTTTCTGTCTCGGCGAACTCTGAAGAACAAATAACGTGAGCCGCTGGGTTGTTCAATCAATTGTATTCCTGTCTTATTCGCACTAATGTAACATGTTAGGAAGCGGAAACGTTCTGCTTTTTGCACAAGAGATGTTTTGAAAGGGTGAGTATTTCTTAAATATGGTACGGTTTTTTATTGCATTCGTTATGAAAGAATATGTACCTTGTAACGGGCTGGAATATCAGTGGCATTACAAAAGCACATTTGAAGGCCAAATCAAATCTTTTTGCGCGATTGGGATCAGATGTCCTTTGATGAGTATAATTGATCACAAACACACACAGAGGAACGTTTTGTGAATTCATGCAAGAAGCTTACTGGCGCAGCATAATGCCAAAAACCATTTGAATGCAGGCACCAGTGAGCATACTCCTTTTATTCATTTCCTACGTTATTTTCAGCCTGTTATTGTGTGATACTGTTCTCCTCCAGACGATATCCTGACGTGTTTTGGATATGTTTCTCCACGATAACTCTCCTTTGGTGTTGCGGATTCCGATCAATGGAAACAATGTGTTACACTTTTGAATAAGTTTCAGTGTGTGTTTGTCTGGGAGAAATATAGAGCATGGTAACAATCCCTGCGTCTCAACAGAGTGACACAGATTATACTAAACCGTTATTAAGGTGCTGAGATGCATTGCCTTCAAGCACCTTGGCTAACACGTGTTTCAGACATGCGAAATATGAGACGGTCCTAATTGTCAGATGTTTGACAGAATTATCACATGAGTTACGGTACTCTATCAGTGCTTGTCATCGCCAACTTGTCAGTCACTGTCATATTAGTGTGCTCTACCAGTCAAATGGGATCTCAATCACTGTCTAAGCAGGAAGTAGCTTTTACCCAAATTGGCTGTCATATTCCCACCGTGCATCTGGTGGCGTGTCCACTTCCGGTAGACTACTTCGGCTAACTCGGCACCCGCGAGCGACACAACTGATAGAATTTGTCCTCTATCTACTGCATGTATAACTAGCCATGTGTATAGGTAACAATACACGACCGTCGGAACTGATTGTATGTGTTTCTGGTTATTATGGAGCTTATGATATCATATTGGAAGGAACCACAATGTGCCACCAGGCAAACGATGACACACGGTGGGTACTGGTGTTTGCTGATTGAAGGCTTCGACATCCGAAGTTTGACACATATTTCCTTGCTTAATCCCTTAAAAGAATACTATCACAAAAAAGTAACACGTTTATTAATGTCATTTTATCAAACGTGAGGCTACTTTCGAAGTTACGAGGGCTGTTTGAAAAGTTCTAAGCCTTGCTAACTTTCAACTGAAGAAACACGGGAACTTATGGTACAAGTCAAGTGTTCATCTGAAGAAACACGGGAACTTATGGTACAAGTCAAGTGTTCATCTGAACAAACACGGGAACTTATGGTACAAGTCAAGTGTTCATCTGAACAAACACGGGGACTTATGGTACAAGTCAAGTGTTCAACTGAACAAACACGGTAACATATGGTACAAGTCAAGTGTTCATCTGAACAAACACGGGGACGTATGGTACAAGTCAAGTGTTCAACTGAACAAACACGGGAACTTATGGTACAAGTCAAGTGTTCAACTGAACAAACACGGGAACTTATGGTACAAGTCAAGTGTTCAACTGAACAAACACGGGGACTTATGGTACAAGTCAAGTGTTCATCTGAACAAACACGGGGACTTATGGTACAAGTCAAGTGTTCAACTGAACAAACACGGGGACTTATGGTACAAGTCAAGTGTTCATCTGAACAAACACGGGGACTTATGGTACAAGTCAAGTGTTCATCTGAACAAACACGGTAACATATGGTACAAGTCAAGTGTTCAACTGAACAAACACGGGAACTTATGGTACAAGTCAAGTGTTCATCTGAACAAACACGGGGACTTATGGTACAAGTCAAGTGTTCATCTGAACAAACACGGTTACATATGGTACAAGTCAAGTGTTCATCTGAACAAACACGGGAACATATGGTACAAGTCAAGTGTTCAGCTGAACAAACACGGGAACATATGGTACAAGTCAAGTGTTCAACTGAACAAACACGGGAACTTATGGTACAAGTCAAGTGTTCAGCTGAACAAACACGGGGACTTATGGTACAAGTCAAGTGTTCATCTGAACAAACACGGGAACTTATGGTACAAGTCAAGTGTTCAGCTGAACAAACACGGGGACTTATGGTACAAGTCAAGTGTTCAATTGAACAAACACGGGAACTTATGGTACAAGTCAAGTGTTCAACTGAACAAACACGGGGACTTATGGTACAAGTCAAGTGTTCAGCTGAACAAACACGGGGACTTATGGTACAAGTCAAGTGTTCATCTGAACAAACACGGGAACTTATGGTACAAGTCAAGTGTTCAGCTGAACAAACACGGGGACTTATGGTACAAGTCAAGTGTTCAACTGAACAAACACGGGAACTTATGGTACAAGTCAAGTGTTCAACTGAACAAACACGGGAACTTATGGTACAAGTCAAGTGTTCAACTGAACAAACACGGGAACATATGGTACAAGTCAAGTGTTCAACTGAACAAACACGGGAACTTATGGTACATGTCAAGTGTTCAACTGAACAAACACGGGAACATATGGTACAAGTCAAGTGTTCAGCTGAACAAACACGGTAACATATGGTACAAGTCAAGTGTTCAACTGAACAAACACGGTAACATATGGTACAAGTCAAGTGTTCAGCTGAACAAACACGGGAACATATGGTACAAGTCAAGTGTTCAGCTGAACAAACACGGTAACATATGGTACAAGTCAAGTGTTCAACTGAACAAACACGGGAACTTATGGTACAAGTCAAGTGTTCAACTGAACAAACACGGGAACTTATGGTACAAGTCAAGTGTTCAACTGAACAAACACGGGAACATATGGTACAAGTCAAGTGTTCAACTGAACAAACACGGGAACTTATGGTACAAGTCAAGTGTTCAACTGAACAAACACGGGAACCTATGGTACAAGTCAAGTGTTCAGCTGAACAAACACGGGAACTTATGGTACAAGTCAAGTGTTCATCTGAACAAACACGGGGACTTATGGTACAAGTCAAGTGTTCAACTGAACAAACACGGGAACTTATGGTACAAGTCAAGTGTTCAACTGAACAAACACGGGAACATATGGTACAAGTCAAGTGTTCAGCTGAACAAACACGGGAACTTATGGTACAAGTCAAGTGTTCAGCTGAACAAACACGGGAACTTATGGTACAAGTCAAGTGTTCAGCTGAACAAACACGGGAACTTATGGTACAAGTCAAGTGTTCAACTGAACAAACACGGGAACATATGGTACAAGTCAAGTGTTCAGCTGAACAAACACGGGAACTTATGGTACAAGTCAAGTGTTCAACTGAACAAACACGGGAACATATGGTACAAGTCAAGTGTTCAGCTGAACAAACACGGGAACTTATGGTACAAGTCAAGTGTTCAGCTGAACAAACACGGGAACTTATGGTACAAGTCAAGTGTTCAGCTGAACAAACGCGGGAACTTATGGTACAAGTCAAGTGTTCAACTGAACAAACACGGGAACATATGGTACAAGTCAAGTGTTCAACTGAACAAACACGGGAACATATGGTACAAGTCAAGTGTTCAACTGAACAAACACGGGAACTTATGGTACAAGTCAAGTGTTCATCTGAACAAACGCGGGAACATATGGTACAAGTCAAGTGTTCAACTGAACAAACGCGGGAACATATGGTACAAGTCAAGTGTTCAACTGAACAAACGCGGGAACTTATGGTACAAGTCAAGTGTTCAACTGAACAAACGCGGGAACATATGGTACAAGTCAAGTGTTCAACTGAACAAACGCGGGAACTTATGGTACAAGTCAAGTGTTCAACTGAACAAACGCGGGAACATATGGTACAAGTCAAGTGTTCAACTGAACAAACACGGGAACATATGGTACAAGTCAAGTGTTCAACTGAACAAACACGGGAACTTATGGTACAAGTCAAGTGTTCAACTGAACAAACACGGGAACTTATGGTACAAGTCAAGTGTTCAACTGAACAAACGCGGGAACTTATGGTACAAGTCAAGTGTTCATCTGAACAAACACGGGAACTTATGGTACAAGTCAAGTGTTCATCTGAACAAACACGGTAACATATGGTACAAGTCAAGTGTTCAACTGAACAAACACGGGAACTTATGGTACAAGTCAAGTGTTCATCTGAACAAACACGGGAACTTATGGTACAAGTCAAGTGTTCATCTGAACAAACACGGGAACTTATGGTACAAGTCAAGTGTTCAACTGAACAAACACGGGAACATATGGTACAAGTCAAGTGTTCTACTGAACAAACGCGGGAACTTATGGTACAAGTCAAGTGTTCAACTGAACAAACGCGGGAACAAGCGGTACAAGTCAAGTGTTCATCTGAACAAACGCGGGAACTTATGGTACAAGTAAAGTGTTCAGCTGAACAAACGCGGGAACTTATGGTACAAGTCAAGTGTTCAGCTGAACAAACGCGGGAACTTATGGTACAAGTCAAGTGTTCAGCTGAACAAACACGGGAACTTATGGTACAAGTCAAGTGTTCAGCTGAACAAACGCGGGAACTTATGGTACAAGTCAAGTGTTCAGCTGAACAAACACGGGAACTTATGGTACAAGTCAAGTGTTCAGCTGAACAAACACGGGAACTTATGGTACAAGTCAAGTGTTCAGCTGAACAAACGCGGGAACTTGGAGCTCCGCCCACATCATTACTCTGTCACCGTCAAATCAAATACCTCCTGCGTGACGTCCCGACTCCCGTTGCAGCATACATCGTCGCAGAGTTCTTCATCTGCGGTCTCACACCATTGACATCGCAGTACTACAACGGTATTGCCTAGCCTATGGTTCTGAGACCTGCCCCACGACAGCGGTGCCGCACTGTCTGGTCAGACATCCCTCGCAGTGCTGGAATTCCTGCATTTGTAGGATACTGTCAGACACAATGCCACAAATGGCGCGGACGTGTGAAACGGTTCCTGGTGGCTGTTCCAATACGGGGCTGCTTGACTGACTGCCTGACCCATTAAACACGATCGCTGCAGCCTAAATAAAGAGAAACCCAGAGACTTTTCATTACTAGACTTGCTCACTATTATAGACTTGCATGGGCTTTATTGGATATATTTGTTTCAGGGTCTGTATGACAGACTGTACTCCGTCTTCATGTCGCCCGAATACGTTGCCACATTGTGAATCAGTTAGCCGTGCTATGACGTTACAGTTGAATAGTGGCTAACAAGCGAGCGAGAACACAGTGAGCCGATTCAAGATGTCACGCTGAGAATCCATCCTATATTGTTAGTGTGGGCTAAGCATTTGGTCTCGCTGTGTGTTAATGTGGCTGAGAATGACACTATTTATTTATGACGAAATGATAACAATGTGATGCTGCCCATATCGTGTATGTGCTAATATGTGACATGCATCTCATGTCTGGGGGAGTATATGTAAACAAAAGCTTACTGTGATCATGTTTTAATGTGATATTTTGTAGATGAAAACTCTTCTCTTTTCCTTTGTAGATGCAAAAATGGGCTTCAGACAGACTCTACTTACTTGCTAAAGTTATATTTTACATTCAAATTTATACGAATCGAACATTTCAATTTCGTCCTAGCAATTGCGTTCGTTACAAAATGTATGGTGAAATGACTTGTTTATTTCCCCCTTCAATGAGAGATTACATCAGCTAAAAGTGGAATGGAAATATGACATGTAATTTTCTTTTTGACCCACACACGCCTTAAAATGACATCATCAAGATAGCATAGTCTTTCGTGACAAGCGGCTTGTTTTGTGAACAGCTAGAAGATTGATTAATCTGTACAGTCACACAGTCCGTATAAATATAATTACTTTCCATTTTCAGTTGTTGGTTTTGAGTGGCTTGTCTCAAGCAGGATTCGGCAGATAGAACGAAACCATGGTTTGACATGCAACGTTCTCTACCATAGGACCATATTTTCTTTTCTAGTTTATGTATTGTGACATATGACAGCTACAGATTTCTTTGTTAGGCCGAAATGAAAAAAAATTAATAAAATGCATTTTACAGGATTTATTTAATCCTATTAAAGTTTGATTGAAATGAAAACCATCTGGGCCTGGTTTGGGCCTACATAAATATTGTAAATCAAAAATCTTAGAGCAGCATTTCATTGCCATATTTATTGTCAATGCGATCTTTACTGTCAGGGGAATAACATTTTGTTGCCATTCTGATTTGTTTTCTTCTGTTGAATTGTCGACTGTAAACGTCGGCGGATCTTTTTACCAAGCAATGACGTGAGAGGCCTAACGAGGAATCAAAGGAGGAGTGTTGGAGTATTTGCTTTTCGGAATTGTTGGCGTAATGCAATTTGACATGTCCTTTCCGTGAAGAGACCGTACAAGAATATAGTTATGCTGACACTAAACACGTCTCACTTTCTACTGCCGAAAAAGTGATCATTTTCAGCTATTCATGCTTTCCATGTTCGTGAATACTGTGGGGTCTTTATTCAGACTGAATGTATTCAATCAAATTATCGCATCGCGTCGGTTTCATAACATATCTTGTTCTGTCAGCGAGCTGACGGAAAGGTTAATCCATCAAGAACTAGGTGATCAAACACAACTTTTCAAAGAACAAATATTCCATTCTCATATTGATTCTTTTCAATAATACTGTCTCGCGCCATGTTTAAAGATCATTGACTGACAAAATTTGATTTTCGTTCAACATTATCCTTACATAAATATTTTGAATTCATTTTCTAGGTTATTCTTCAGAAAAAGCTATATTTTGCAGTCAGTGATTTCGTGCACGTTCGATGCTCGCCAGCAGACAATAAAAATAAACACAATCTCGGGGAACAATTGGAAACAGAACGTGTTGTTGTGGCGTGCCTTTTATTGTGGAACCTATTGCAGAGTAATGGCCACAGCGTTGGGGAGGACACAGGGACAATGAATGCGTCAGGTCATTCCTCCTTAGTAATAGATCACCATGACCCATTCGCGCTGCGTTGCTTGAAACCACATTGGACAGTTTTGTGTGAATATCATAACGTTTTCATAAACATGGAAAGAGTGATCTATATGCACGCAGTAGGGTGACCAGGAACAATGAAATGGGTATCACACGTGGTACCCATGTGGTTAACAGAACCCGGGTCTACCGCGCAATGAGCGAACACTTCAACCACTGTGCTATTCCCGCCCCTTATGTATCATGGTATTCGATGTGCCCAGAATGTAATGTGAAAACTAACTTGCTCTCCCGTCTTCTCATAAACGAGTTCCATTAATACTGTTACAATTTTAAGAACTATTACAACCTCTTACAAAGGTACAGAACCAGCATATATGTTCCGATGGTTCTGATACCGTTGGAAAGCTCTGCCCATTGGGCTAATCTAACGCCCGTTAAACACTGAGATAGAAAGTACAAAATCTTGCAACCAGTCTGATGTCGGCCAGGAAAATGTTGAGATGTTCCAGGTAGCAGTGCAAGCGTTAGTGTTCCCCTCTCATTCATTATTGTCACTCATGGGTATCTCCAACACGTTCCACGTCATTACGAGTCAAGATGACCTTTGGTCATTGGCCCAATCTAATCAACAAAGTTCAAGTCAGAGGTAATGGTCATTTTTATACCTCACAGCAGACTACGTGACAGCTTCGGGGTAATCATCGCTAATGGCAACCACTAAATGTGACAAGTAATCGACTTACTCAACGCAAGTTAAATGTATGCAAGATTAAGCAGATGAAAATGCTGTACATACTTCATGATCAAAGCATGTAAGGATAGTCAGGACTTGGGAAGTGTTTCTCGATAACTGATTGTCTTGAGTGAGACGTGCTGGAACAAAGGAGGCGACACTGATGGCATGGAGGTAGCAAATATAAGGTGTCTCAAAATGTATGCAATACATTACGCTGTACAGAGAGTAGCGGTGCCCATCTGGACGTGACAATATCTGTTTTACTTATTGAGTTAACGTGCTTGCTCTTAACAGAAGGTCGTTGTTTAAAGGGGTTGGTGTCGTCACTTGTGTGATTCAGAATTCGAATAAATCACAATCAACATATGCTTGCCATAGAAGGGCGACGCAGTGGATCGGGTGGTCTGCTCAGTGATTTGGTTGAAGTAGTAACTCTGATGGCTTGGATTGTTGCTCATAATATCAGTCACTGGTGTGTCTGATCAAGACTTGATTATTTGCAGACCTCATATAGTTTAAATATTGCATTAAAGGGACACAACACAATAGTTGTGTGATTAATAAGCCCATCAGAATCTTAGTGGTTCTTTTCTGTTCTATTGTTCCGATTACTGGTGGCAACGGTAAACAGTATAACAGTAAAATCCTGTGATATATCTGTACTCACTCACTCATGTCAACCTCTCACCCACTCACTCATATCAGCCACTCACTCACTCACTCATATCAGCCACTCACTCGCTCACTCATGTCAGCCACTCACTCAATCACTCACTCACTCACACATGTCAACCTCTCACCCACTCACTCATATCAGCCACTCACTCACTCACTCATATCAGCCACTCACTCGCTCACTCATGTCAGCCACTCACTCACTCACTCACACATGTCAACCTCCCACCCACTCACTCATATCAGCCACTCACTCGCTCACTCATGTCAGCCACTCACTCACTCACTCACTTACTCACACATGTCAACCTCCCACCCACTCACTCATATCAGCCACTCATTCACTCACACATATCAGCCACTCACTCACTCACACATATCAGCCACTCACTCACACACACATGTCAACCTCTCACCCACTCACTCATATCAGCCACTCACTCACTCATATCATCCACTCACTCACTCATGTCTGCCACTCACTCACTCACTCACTCACTCACTCACTCATGTCTGCCACTCACTCACTCACTCATGTCAGCCTTTCACTCACTCACACATGTCATCTACGTGGTCTCAAAGTAGCTGTTACAATCACCAGGGACGCATACAGATTACACGTCATATTCATGCCTTCCAAAACTATGATTTTCAGAGAATCCTTTAGATGCAATCAAATGCACGAGTATTTATCCCCCAGATAAGCTGCCAACATCTTTGTCATCAGATTGGATGAGATCAGGAACCTTATAGAACGTACTGATCAACGAACCGGGGTTTGAACATACACATGACAATAAAACCAACAGCGTGTGTAATCAATACACCTCTTCTCCCCCGCCACTGTCATTACATTAGCGGAGGGTCCTGTGATCATACAGTAGCATGAGTTCCAATGACAAGAGGTACTGCCTGCAGGTCAGCCAAGAAGATGCAGATGGCGGATAGATGCAGTGACCTTACATCTGGACTACACTACAGATTCCAACCACCGACTTGATCCTGCCTTGAATTGACCTACAGTCTACTCTGACCCACATGGACGATTAGGTGTGTTCGCATTCTCTCACTTGGTAAATATCATCTGTCAAATAGGATTACTCAGTGGCATGTGTTGACGGCGGGTGTTGATCACATTAGGGACATACCCTATATACGCCTTCTCCGTCTGTCCGTGTTGCCCTTCTGTAACTACCATGTGTACGTCTGGAGCCATTTTGTTCATCAAAACACAATCTCACTCTCAATTTTCCGGATGAATATTACTCATGTCGCGGACATTTGAATTTATCTTTTTTATCTATCGATATTTCTTATACACCGATATTTCTTATACAGCGTTAAAATAGTGAGGTTTTTCCAGGACTCGATTACCTGTTCAGATTGCAACAAGGCAGTAAAACACCTTATTTTCTCAGTTACATCGTTTATTTAATCCGTATTCTACTTTGAGTTATATTGTTGGTTTTTGCCATTGCAAACCTATAATGTTGCCTCTGCGTGTCTTATCTCAAGCAAAGCATATGTCACGGAAAGCATCATCTCGTGTCCGTGTGTCAATACATACTTTTGTAACAGGAAGAATGGAAGAAGCATTCTCTACGCAGAGTATTCCCATCATCTAGGGAGCACTATCAACAGCATACTAACTCGCTAGAAGATTCTTTAATCTTACCTTTGTACAACAACGTATAAAAGGGGAGATGAACGTTCAGCAAGGTTTTATTGTGGAAGGTAAACACTTCTTTGATGCCACCTATGATCTAGAAGCGACCAGATGAAAGATACACTCAGATGGACAGGGTACATAGACGGCTTCATCTTAATGGCAAAGAGGAAGTGGGTTTCTAAAAATCATTGTTTGCAGCATTACTCGATGGAAATGGATGTTAGATTTCAATAGGCGTGTTTGCTAGCTATTTGCCTGTGATTGTCCTACACAGATATTGCGGCTGGCAGTGCATTCTCAGTAACCATGACATAGGACATGGGCGCACGACACTTAAACATATGTGAAGTACTTGCAATGTCAGCATTTTTAACATCATTGTCATACCCAGTTTTAGTTTACATAACACGAAGAGTTAGCCTATCGAAACACAGATTCTTCAAGAGGTATTACTCTAGGACCAAAAGGCTTGTTGATTCACCTGTTTTTCGGGCGACTCATGTATTAGGTATATCAATCACGGAACGTTGTGTCAACACTAAGTGACAATTACTGTCCGCGATACATCAATAATGAGGTTATGCAAAAGGCAGTAAAATCAGATAATTGACAGGAGTCCTACTTTGACAGTAGCCTATGTTCAAATGTCTCGTGGACATTTCAGCTGTGCATGTAGACGTCATTTTACTGTGTGAGGCGGGGCAGTATGGGGAGTAAGTGGCTGGTGCACATTTCAGCTGTAGACGTCATTTTAATGTGTGAGGCGGGGCAGTATGGGGAGTAAGTGGCTGGTGCACATTTCAGCTGTAGACGTCATTTAACTGTGTGAGGCGGCGCAGTATGGGGAGTAAGTGGCTGGTGCACATTTCAGCTGTAGACGTCATTTTACTGTGTGAGGCGGGGCAGTATGGGTAATAAGTGTCTGGTGCACATTTCACCTGTAGACGTCATTTTACTGTGTGCCGCGGGGCAGTATGGGTAATATGTGTCTGGTGCACATTTCAGCTGTAGACGTCATTTTACTGTGTGACGCGGGGCAGTATGGGTAATATGTGTCTCGTGCACATTTCAGCTGTAGACGTCATTTTACTGTGTGCCGCGGGGCAGTATGGGTAATATGTGTCTCGTGCACATTTCAGCTGTAGACGTCATTTTACTGTGTGACGCGGGGCAGTATGGGTAATATGTGTCTCGTGCACATTTCGCTGTAGATGTCATTTTACTGTGTGACGCGGGGCAGTATGGGTAATTAGTGTCTGGTGCACATTTCAGCTGTAGACGTCATTTTACTGTGTGACGCGGGGCAGTATGGGTAATAAGTGTCTGGTGCACATTTCAGCTGTAGACGTCATTTTACTGTGTGCCGCGGGGCAGTATGGGTAATAAGTGTCTGGTGCACATTTCAGTTGTAAACGTTAGTTTCCTGTGTGACGCGGGGCAGTATGAGTATTTAGTGTCTGGTGCAGATTTCAGCTGTAGACGTCATTTTACTGTGTAAAACAGAGCAGTATGGGGAGTAAGTCTCTGGTGCACATTTCAGCTGTAAACGTTAGTTTCCTGTGTGACGCGGGGCAGTATGGGTAATAAGTGTCTGGTGCACATTTCAGCTGTAGACGTCATTTTACTGTGTGCCGCAGGGCAGTATGGGGAGTATGTGTCTGGTGCACATTTCAGCTGTAGACGTCATTTTTCAGTGTGACGCTGGGCAGTGTGGGTAATATTTGTCTGGTGCACATTTCAGCTGTAGACGTCATTTTACTGTGTGCCGCGGGGCAGTATGGGTAATAAGTGTCTCGTGCACATTTCAGTTGTAAACGTTAGTTTCCTGTGTGACGCGGGGCAGTATGAGTATTTAGTGTCTGGTGCAGATTTCAGCTGTAGACGTCATTTTACTGTGTAAAACAGAGCAGTATGGGTAATAAGTGTCTGGTGCACATTTCAGCTGTAGACGTCATTTTTCAGTGTGACGCTGGGCAGTGTGGGTAATATTTGTCTGGTGCACATTTCAGCTGTAGACGTCATTTTACTGTGTGACGCGGGGCAGTATGGGTAATATGTGTCTCGTGCACATTTCAGCTGTAGATGTCATTTAACTGTGTGAGGCGGGGCAGTATGGGTAATAAGTGTCTGGTGCACATTTCAGCTGTAGACGTCATTTTACTGTGTGCCGCGGGGCAGTATGGGTAATAAGTGTCTCGTGCACATTTCAGCTGTAGACGTCATTTTACTGTGTGCCGCGGGGCAGTATGGGTAATAAGTGTCTCGTGCACATTTCAGTTGTAAACGTTAGTTTCCTGTGTGACGCGGGGCAGTATGAGTATTTAGTGTCTGGTGCAGATTTCAGCTGTAGACGTCATTTTACTGTGTAAAACAGAGCAGTATGGGGAGTAAGTCTCTGGTGCACATTTCAGCTGTAAACGTTAGTTTCCTGTGTGACGCGGGGCAGTATGGGTAATAAGTGTCTGGTGCACATTTCAGCTGTAGACGTCATTTTACTGTGTGCCGCAGGGCAGTATGGGGAGTATGTGTCTGGTGCACATTTCAGCTGTAGACGTCATTTTTCAGTGTGACGCTGGGCAGTGTGGGTAATATTTGTCTGGTGCACATTTCAGCTGTAGACGTTTGTTTCCTTTGTGACGCAGAACGGTAGTGGTAGTAAGTGTATGGTGAACATTACAGCTGAAACGTTAATGTCCTGTGTGACGTGGAGCAGTATGGATAGTAAGTGTATTGTGCACATTTAAGCTGTAGACTATAGTTTCCTGTGTGACGCAGAACAGTATGGATAGTAAGTGTATGGTGCACATTTAAGCTGTAGACTATAGTTTCCTCTGTGACGCAGAATAGTATGGATAGTAAGTGTATGGTGCACAATTTAGTTTCTTGTGTGAAGCGGGACAGCAACGGTGATATGTCCAGCGCAGATTTCAGATGTACACGTTAGTTTCCTGTGTGACGCGGAGCAGTATGGGTAATAAGAGTCTGGTGCACATTTCAGCTGTTGACGTTATTTTACTGTGTGCCACGGGGCAGTATGGGTAATATGTGTCTGGTGCACATTTCAGCTGTACACGTTATTTTACTGTGTCACGCTCAGCAGTATAGGTAGCAAGTGTATGGTGCACATTTTAGCTGGAAACTTTAGTTTCTTGTGTGAAGCGGGATAGCAACGGTAATTTCAGCTGTAAACGTTAGTCTCCTTTGTGACGCGTAGCAGTTTGCGTAATGTGTCTGGTGCACATTTCAGCTGTAGACGTCCTTTTTTATGTGTGAAGCGGAGCAGTGTTGGTAATAAGTGTCTGGTGCTCATTTCAGCTGTAAAGGTTAGATTCCTGTAGGAAGTGGAGCAGTGTTGGTAATAAGTCTCTGGTGCTCATTTCAGCTGTAAAGGTTAGATTCCCGTGTGAAACGGAGCGGTATCGGAAATAGATGTATGTCCGTATCAAAACATGCAACAGCCTAATTGTGATACTGATGTTGACCGGCTGGATAAAAAAATCATAACGACAGCTTGAAGGTAGGCGTCTTCCCAGATACAGCGATGTTCAGTGTTGTCTCGTCCTTCATACAGACCGTGATTATCCCAAGTCTACAACGCATTGACGAGTTCAGATTTCTTCAGTTTCAGGCTGAAAAGGAAGAACATCATTCAGCTCATTTCAATGACATATCAAAAGACAAGTTAACACAAAACAATTTCAAACTATTTTCCTTCAGACAATATATATTAGTTTAACTAAGACCCTACTACCTCTATAATTATTCACCTCCACAGTCGATTACATGTACAAACAGTCAACAACGATCTCCAAGCTTCCTTGTATAAGTGTCTTATTGCAATGCCAGAAAACGTCTTGGCAGCACTCATTCTTGAAGACTTGAAGACTTCACAAAACAAAAAGTGAATCACATTTTATTATTTTATGTTATCTCCATTATGATTCAGTTATTTCAAATTGTGCTGAACGTGTCTTTGCTGAATGTGGCTGATTACCAGTGAAAATACCCTGTTTGGGGGTTGATGGCCACCGAGAAGATCGATGTTGATAATGCCACTAGCTAATAATCGTCAATAAATGATTAGCGGAAGCTACATTGAATGTGGCACGCCTCACTGCACATAAAGCCTCGTTATGGAATTGCTTGAGACGATAACCAAGTTGCTACTGAGTGCGAGCGAACAATAAAGACTGACCTACATACCCTTTGCCCCGACAACTACCTTCTAAAACCCCTTGTTTCCAAATCCCATGTTAGGACTATCAAAACGTGAACAAAACACTCACGTATACTCTTGTTCGGATCCACCCACAAGCCAGTGACGGTCCAGGTGACGGTCCACGCACATCCAAGTGACGGTACACGCACATCCAGGTGACGCTACACGCACATCCAGGTGACGGTCCACGCACATCCAAGTGACGCTACACACACATCCAGGTGACGGTACACGCACATCCAGGTGACGGTCCACGCACATCCAAGTGACGCTACACGCACATCCAGGTGACGGTCGACGCACATCCAGGTGACGCTCTACGCACATCCAAGTGACGGTCAACGCATATCCAAGTGACGGTCAACGCATATCCAAGTGACGGTCCACGCACATCCAGGTGACGGTCCACGCACAACCAGGTTGTGGTCCACGTACATCCAGGTGACGGTCCACGCACATCCAGGTGACGCTCTTCGCACATCCAAGTGACGGTCAACGCATATCCATATGACGCTCTTCGCACATCCAAGTGACGGTCAACGCATATCCAAGTGACGGTCCACGCACATCCAGGTGACGGTCCACGCACATCCAGGTGACGGTCCACGCACATCCAGGTGACGCTACACGCACATCCAAGTGACGGTCCACGCACATCCAGGTGACGCTACACGCACATCCAGGTGACGGTCCACGCACATCCAGGTGACGCTACACGCACATCCAGGTGACGGTCCACGCACATCCAAGTAACGGTCCACGCACATCCAGGTGACGGTCCACGCACATCCAGGTGACGGTCCACGCACATCCAGGTGACGGTCCATGCATATCCAAGTGACGGTCCATGCACATCCAAGTGACGGTCCACGCACATCCAAGTGACGGTCCACGCACATCCAGGTGACGGTCCACGCACATCCAGGTGACGGTCCACGTACATCAACGTGACCGTCCATGCACATCCAGGTGACGGTCCACGCACATCCAGGTGACGGTCCACGCACATCCAGGTGACGGTCCACGCACATCCAGGTGACGGTCCACGTACATCAACGTGACCGTCCATGCACATCCAGGTGACGGTCCATGCATATCCAGGTGACGTTCCACGCACATCCACGCGACCGTCCACGCACATTCCCAATCATATACCATTACATTCCTTTGAAGATCCACATATTGCCAACTACTGTCTACGATCGGCATGGTTACCCAACAGCGTTTATCACCGGTTTTGTTCAATCAACAATATTTTATAAAACAAACAAAAGACTTATGGTTAGAAGACACTGTGCAAAACACCCTCCAGGGCAGGGTGCAGACTATCTGCAAATGGGAATAAATATAACTATAGATATAAGTGGAATAAATACATACTGTACATTATATAGAGAGATATTACATATTATTTTCATTCACAGTATATAAACCTTTATATATATCATGAGGTGGCTGGCAGCGTACACTCAGTGTAGACACTGTACTGATAAGTCACAATAGTTGTTGTAAAGATTTCACGTAATATCTAGACGTTGTCTTTACGATAGGTTCTTTGAATAAACTTGTCAGAGATAATTCGTGTAACATATTTTGCTTTTTCAGAACAGGGGTTCAAGATACCTGCAACAATTTTATTATCATTTTGGCAGTTTAATAGATCCAGGATTGAGTGAAGTAACTGTCTTTCCTAACTATAATTCGGACAGTACACATGATGCTGTCAACTTCGTTGATAAATCGGAGTTTGAAATGAGCGATCGATGGATGCCTTTAATACAATGTCCACAAACATGATCCCCTAAGCTGTCTGACAAAATACAAACATGTCCAATACAATATTAAAAATATCCTCCATATAATCTTGTTTTCCTTCACAATATTTCTTGGTCCATGTGGTTAAACAGCCGTCAAAGGAGACTTCGGGGTCACGCGTACCTAATCGTTCTCTATAGATCATGAGACGTGCCATCACATATAATAACATGAAATAGAAAGTGACTTCCACTTTGCCCGTGTTCACTCAAGTTAGAGTCTTGCCAAAGCAATGGCCATCTCTCCGCACACAGGAGACGTCTCACGGCTCATGCTGCACATTCTCTACACATATACATATACCAGCTCAATCTATTCTTAGGAAAACACAAGTGGAGTACTTCAGATTTCCTATCACCAATATTCAAAGAAACAATAAGAGCTACATTCAACTCCTCAATGCAACTAAGGGTACAGTAAACAAACTTAGGACATATAGGATAGTTAAAAATGAAATAAAATTAGACCCCTATCTGTAAAATAAGAAAATATCGAGTGCACTTTTCGAAACTAAAATTAAGTAACCATAAATTAAATATTGAACTTGGAAGACACACAAAGCCACCAACCCCACTACATCCGAGGCTATGCTCTACATGTTCAACCATTGATGATGAAAAACACTACAATCCTCACTGTACCAAAAACACTCAAGAAGGAAATATACTCTTTGGAAAATTATCCACACAAAATGTAAATGTAAATGTCAACAGTCATGGAAACAAATTATTTCACTACATCCTGTCAAATAATGAAGCCATCAATATCAGGTGCAAATGTTTCTATGGCTACCATTTCAAGCAATAAGTACCCCTTTGATCTTAATCAACCGCTGACATTGTATGTATAATAATATCATCAAATATGTAATATGATCGTTTTTGTGTCTACAGGAATGTATATATGTAAATATGAATCATAATTTTATGTCATTTTAAAAAAATGCATCTGTTCCGTAATGGAATGTTTCTGCAATAAATCTTATCTTATCTTATCTTATCTTATCTTATCTTATCTATACAGTTTCTCATATGTGAACAGTTGCCAACTATACCTGCATCAGAAACTCATGTCTACCAATGAATTGGAAACCGGCAGCACAACAAACCATATATATTCAGAATCGATACTATAACTGGAGTATTTTATTATTTGTGTTGTGGTTATGGAAACATATGAAATGCAATAGCCCGTTCACAACAGCCATGAAACAGTGCGTCAGTAAACCCTAGCTGACAGAGTTCGTGGATGTGTGCTTCCACGACCAACTGGTCGAAATATTAACAGACTCCTGTATTGATGATGGTTTTAAAAAAAAAGTTATTTCTTTTCTTTTATGAAGCATGATAGTTGTGATCACTAGCGCGAACATTTCATAATCTGATTCTCTATGCGGTTGTACGAAATTCAATTAATGGATTTGAAAATATAACCAAATCCCGTCGAGAACGCCTGCTGAAGACTATGTCGAATTTTCGCAAACACCCATTATCATCCCAACTTTATGGTGATTCATAAACACAATCATGCTTATGACGTGGTCGGAATCGTACAATAGTTTAGCAGAGATTTCACACGATTATGGAAATAATTTTGTCGATTATATTTAGATGTGCAAAATCTTTAACATGTTTATTGTATTAATACTGTGCACTATAAAAATGAATATGCCATGAAATCAAGAAGCAGTGCTGTTTGAGTCTGCCCGTCGTAACATTAAGATCGGTGGTAGATTTCAATTCAATGAAAGAATTGTTTTCATCGATATTTCCGCTACATCTTATACTTAATGTATTGCTTAAAATAAGTCCTGGAGAATGTCGTTTTAGGGAAGTGGTGGTTGTGGATGATTAATATGATCAGGTAAGATAAGATAATATTAATTGCAGAAACATTCCATTACGTAACAGGTGCGATTTTGAAAAAAAATAATTAAAAAATGACAAATCATTATGAATCTCATAGGTATATGTTTTCTTCGTAAATTATATTATATGTTAGTCGTTGAATTAAATTATATGTTAGTCGTCGGGAGATGCAGTACAAAGACAGCTTCTATTTCCTAGAGCTACAAGATGCTGTGTCTCCAAAGCACGCATATGTATAACTGCAACACTCGCGCACGTCGTGTCCGGCCCCTGAGCCCTACGTGTAACCTTGACCGCGAACTGACCACGAAGGACGGTAGGGCTGTTGACCCATACCCCACTGACTTGTAACTCTACACTTCAAGCTGTCAATAAATACTCAAACCCATTCAACATTACTCTGCTGTTGTCATTTCTTTATTAAATAGTCCAGAAACCGTTGGGAACACTCTGTTGTTTTATTAAATCATGTGCCACTCATTTCATTAACAATTGGACTTCTGATAAAAGACAGCCAGTTTCACAATATCCACGTGGTCTACTCTTTAATTAAACCAGCGATAACTTTTAAGAGCAGAGATTGTAGCTTTTCTGTAATTGGATGTCATGGTACGTGTCATGCTAGTCACGTGGCTTAATGACAGAAATTTAAAATGGCGTTGTAAACATGCCAGAGCGTGCCAAATGTAATGTTTGGGAGTGGCTGCTGTCGTCGTTATCAGGGTAGCTGGCTTCTTGATTGAGACTAATTTCGGTGTATGGAGCTGAGCTGAATAGAACTTCACATTGTACACAAATCTTTATCAGTTACGAGGTCTCAGAATACGGTTAAAACGTAAATGAATTTCAAAAAACGCGAACGAGAAGCTATAATTCAATCAGAGTGTATAGAGATCTGACTCGAGCAATTGGACAACATTCATTTTAGTTTTAAAAATCAATACATGTTAGTGTTAGACAGAGGTGAAACGCACCACAACGAGCCTGAGACAGAACCATGCAGCACATGCATAGTTATTTCAACGCCGTATAAGTGATTAGCATGACACACAATGAGAGAAGTACACAGCATGAAACAGTATTGTGGTGGGCTAAGTAACACTGACTTCGGGAGACTTCGGGAGACTTCGGGACTAAGGGATCTAGCCGCAGACTGTATACAACCTGACAGACAGACAGTATTATTAAATCTCACCTCAGCATCTGGTACATCAAAATTATACACAAACATACTTTTAAAAACTTGGGCCATTCCATGAGGTTGGTTGGTTGGTTTGTTCTTTACTCTCAGCAACATTCCAGCTATATGACGGCGGTCTGTAAATAATCCAGACAATCCAGTGATTAATGTAAAGCAGCATCGATCCGCGCAATTGGGATACGATGACATGCATCAACCAAGTCAGCGAGCCTGACCACCCGATCCCGTTAGTCGCCTTTTACGACAAGCATAGTCACCTTTTACGGCAAGCATGGGTTGCTGAAGACCTATTCTACCCCGGAATCTTCACGGGTCCCATTCCATGAGGATTACGAGAGACGTTAATGCATAAAACAAAACAAAGTTAACTATGAATTAGGGTATTAAACAAAACCGTACACAAATACAATATAATATATAATAAGTGGTAATATATAAATTGGCAGCATTTTTTTAAAGATATTATGACAGGATTTGGCAGTAAAAAAGGGCAGTCCAGTGTATGACAGTATAAAACTAACCTTATTGTTGTCATTAAAGGGCATAAAACCTTCTTCAAATTAGGTACACTTGTTAAAAAGGTGACAACGTTCAACATTATATAATGGACATTGCAGTTAAACGTGACATTCGCCTTCAAAAGCTTTACAATAGAAACAGACTCTTTCAGATTCAAGCAGATAAACGTACATGTTTCATATCATTGCAATATCAGTGCATATAGATATTATTAGTGGTGTTATGTGAGAAGGCAGCCTGTTCGTCTGGCAAACGGAGCTACAAGGCCAATGAGTTTAATACGAATGAGCTTCACCTGACCAGCGCAGGTCCACACATTATCCAGGGTTAATTAATTGTGTTGGAAGAGTATCAAAACGGAGTCTATACACATGTTGATTAAAACAACCGTATCATAACTGGTAAAACTGCAACATAAATAATATACAATGGAATGAGAACGCAATAAATATACCAAGAGAGCGACAAATGCACACACAGAGCAACAGACATTTATGTTTCTCCTGTTTTAATGTCCAACGCTTTCTTCAAAAGTTAGCCATGCATTCTTGACATTTAAAGTTGGTTCTTGCGTTTATGTGCAAGAACATAGGCCTTCTTTGTTGCTTGAATTTCAATGTCGTCATGCATACTCACATGTAATGGAGGTCACAGTGCTGTCTGAGCACTTATGCTTATTTCATACAGAATGTACGATTCGTCATATGGGCAATAGCTAGCGATAAACTTTGGGATCTATTTGATGTTTTGTTTCGTTACTGAAACCTTTTACGCAGATGTGGGTTTATATTGATAGAAAACGTTAAATGTCCTGCAAATACCTCGTATTAGCTGGTTGACTTAACCAGGAATACAAATTGCTTGAAATTGGGATGTAAAAATCGATGGCATCTAATAACGCAGTTCCCTTCCACCACAAAGGCATTCTTACACAACCGGCGGGGTCTAATAGCTGACCCCTGTCTCACCTCATCGATGCACCTTTCATGCGGTTGTGTCAGTTGTGAAATATGCGCTGTGATCTGGTCACTCTCATGTTTGCATAAACCATCTCTCCTTGCCATCGAGCCATCATTGAAAGCTTTCATAATTGGTGTTATTCTGGAAAATGTTACTGTCCATTGAGGGTCATATATAAACATTTAGCTAATACACTTCACCAATAGCACCCTAAAAAAACACAACAAACTTTCAGTTATTGTAAGCACCTGCGCCTATCCGTGTGTGGGTTAAAGTGTATAATTAACTCCTCACCCACACTCTCACACACTCACTCATAATGTCGGAAAGTCATGGCACCACAGGGAACAAATTCTGTTTTTCTTTTAATTTCTTACGATAGCTTTAACAGAGAATTCATTATTAATAAGCTTAATCATTGTGTTGAATCGTTGCTGGTATTATTCTGAAGGTCATGTTTTATCAGAGAGAATCTCACAGCATCTGCGCTATTACAATAACGAAGCATTCCGCGCTGAGCCCTTGAATCAGGAACGCCTGTGCCGCCTGTGCAGCATGTGACCTGTCTTGAAGGCAACAATTTGGATCCTGGTAAGCCTGACTGACGCCTTCTCGCATACATCTGAAATATAGGGCAGTTCGAACCAGTTTTAATGACACAATTACATGAAACTAAACCATGTTTGTTTCATATGAAAAAACGACGTAATATAACAATACCTTGTCCATAAAAAGCGCGTGTTGCGACCAAAATACTTGTATTGTTCCTGAACAGGTTGTATATAAATATTTACAACAACATTTATCTCTGTATTGTTCCGGGACAGTTAACTGCATTTTCTAACAGGCTGCCATTTCCCCACATTCTCCAGAACCACAACGAGGCCAATTGTTGTGTCCAGATCTTTCAGGAAGAACTTTAGGTGATTCATCGTTCAGATTACAATTCTTGATCGGAAATTAAGTTTCCTTGTCCGTAATTAGAACAGTGGCAATTGTGGAGCCTTCCGGCTAGAAATTGGCCAATTTGAAAATATTCTTCAATTATAAGACTTGGAATAGGTGAGTCGTCATTAAAGTTTGCATGCGTTTTGAAGAGTCCCTGCACATAAGAATGTGTCATTTTCCAACGAAGTGATTTGCACTGGAAACAAAGTGAGGGTTCTTAACAGCTAACCTGGACTAGCCAACGCGAGATCATGCCATGTGTATATATACATCTTCAGCATTGTCTGGTACTGACGTCTCCATGTCTTGTACTGCAGGGCCGATGTAGCTGAACAGTCAGCATCATTTTACATCATACGACGACACGTTTGGTCAAATGAGTGTGATCGTTTCCTTACTTTTCTGATAAATGTAATTTTACGAAAGAAACTTCAACTCAGTTTCGAAGAAATAATACGATCTTGGAGGCAGAAGTTGTATTCCTGACAATCATCGCAAGTTGTTTCATATATAATATCGGCTCAACTTTCACGTTGGGGACTGATGTTAAAAAATTCGACATTTGGAACATCAGTTGTAAAAAAAACATGGATAAAAACTTTGCAAGACAGATAACGACATTACCGGTTTTCAAGGTGTCAGTACCGACATGGCACTGAACATTCGAAAAAAAGTCACCTCTTCTTTTCTTCCAAAACTGCTGACCAAATTGTGTTGAAACTTACAGGGGAATTTGTCGCCCTGCCCGAGTGACATTAATTTTGTTAAGACATCAGACCTATTTTTTTTCCTTTGACAATCAAAGTAAATAGCACTGATGTTTCTTCAATGTTATTCCCAAATGGCACATGGCCCAGAGACAAGCGCCCGATAAATAGCCACGATCCTTTATAGGTTCATATCTGAATTTTTTTTCCGAATTTTAATGTTGAAAATTATGTATTCGTCTTGTGGTTATATTTCTGTTTGGGGGCCATCCTGGCACAGTCAGGCTGGTTAGTCTCATCATCAGCTCAGGGCCCTTGCCCCCTCTACACGCAGCCCAGACAGTGAATGGCACTTCTCCCAGGAAGCGCTGCCTAGTCAAACCCACCCAGAACTTTTCGGAGAGTGTGAAGAGCCCCAGACACTGCAGCCTTCTGCATTACCCAGATTGTCAAAAGGGCGTTATTTCTGGCAGCAAACCCCGGGTGCTGTCCCAATGTCAGGCAACAGATTTGGGAGGTACCAAACCTAAAGCTCCGAGAACAACGGGGAGTCGGACAACTTGGCACTTGGGAAGCAAGCGTGACATTTCAAAAGCGAGGTCCGCATATTTTGCCACGCTTTTCCTGAATCTTGTCAATGACATTAGTGTCAAAAGGGATAAAATATTCAATAATATACTAGTAATTGATTTCATTGGATTTATTGTAAAGGACACGATCAGGTTTGTTGGTCTGTATAGGTCTGAGGTTGTACTATGGATGGACCATAATGTCAAAAACACAGACATTGCGAAGACGTTAATAACAGAATAGAGCCACTCCATTATGTCGCTTACGATATAGTGTTTGTGCCAAAACTGGGCATCCACTGACAATGTGTTAAACAGTCTCATTCATTGCATAATCTAATCTACATAATTTTGCAGCAGGCCAGCTGACTTCATCCAAGCGAAGGACTCTGCAGGGCTGCTCACCTTCTCAACACACTGTACATAGTCTCGATGCACTAGTCGTTCAGATAGCCTCTCCTTGAAACACTGGGCTGATTTGACATGGTACTTCGCTTGGTTGACACTCGTTTCTGTCCCGTCCAGCAGTACAGAACCATAAAAAAAAATTGACATTGAAATATGTCCCACATCCTTGTCTCGTTTAGGAAAACCGTGGAATGCCTTATTTTCACAATGTTTCACGAGAGGATCGTCAGACAAATAAATAATGAAGGGCCTACGTATTACTATTATGTGGGAATATGTGCCCTTTGACATGGCGCTCATGCCCTTTCAACGGCCCAATGGACTTTGCAGCTTTTTTGTTTGTTTTCAACCAAAGTTGTCGCAAGAAATCTCCCGTTTATGTGTTCCCCCATGCAGACACTTGTCCCCAGCAATCAAGGCGACTAAAGGGATCGGGTAAGGCTCAGTGAGTTGATTTGTTGCATATCATCGTACCCTGACGGAGGTGAACTTTGTTCATTGTATATTGCCTGGTTTGTCTGGCCAGTACTCGATTATGTACAGGTCTGCATGAAGTCAAGACCTGCTCACTGTGGCAGACACATTAAAAGGCTGCCTTGCATGTCAGTATTTCTGACGTTTATGGGTGTTGAATACATTGCCAGGCGAGCTATAGCTACTAACATAAAACAAAACCTTTCCATAATCATAATTAAGTAATCCCAGCTTACAGCAGAGTCCGTTGTACAATTCCGACAATGTCATGAGCATGAGCATGGGTCACTATCACATAGTGATGGTACCAGGTATAGCGTATCCTGCCCCACTGATGGCACCCGTCACACACACGCAAAGGCAAGTCAATTGTTCACAGCAAAGACACGGGAACATATTGTACATGTCAAATTGGGAACTGCGTCCTCCGCATGTCTGCCATAAAAGGTTCGTCAATAAATGTTTCCAAGTGGGGATGTTGTCATAGGTGTCTTTCATCACATTTTTTACGTCGAGCATATTGGTACATTACTTTAACAACATACATCATGTGTATTGAAATAAAGACAATACATTTTCGTGTTTAGACTTAACGGGCTGTTGTTTGAATACAGACATGAAAGGCTTTGAAGAGGCGGATTTTAATCCCTGTGGTCAGTTTCTCTCGTACCTGCTGTCCCCATCTCCATCAACTCGACCTACAAATGGCATCTAACGGTAAATCCCCGAGTTTCTTCCAACTGATGCGTCTGACATAAAACAAGCGTTACACATGCTTTCATGTCCTTCAAATTTTACATTAAACAGTTTCTATAGCGAGACATATATCTCTTTGTCAAGCTTCAGTCTGCCGTGGTGGCTTCCGTGCTGTCATTACAGCGCCAATATCTGTTCTACGAAGTGAAGACTGAAGTTTGAAGTTCAACAATAGGCCACCTTATAGTACCGGATTTAACATAGATTTTAAAAAAATTCATTCCACATGTATTAATATCCTTGAACAAAGAGTAGTCATGTCAAAAACATGCTGGTTAGGTTGGGATGCAGTGAAAAGCCATATGTTCCGCAAAGTCTTCAAAAGAATTTAAAATTTGACATGTTTTTATCAGACCTGATTACAAATCTTCTTATCCATGATCATAAAGGACTTATTAAGCTACTTGGTATTCCTATCGTCTTTGAAAGGCGTACTCTTTGGGGAATTCCAAGCATTTCCATCAACCTCAGTATAATATCACGAATAGCAAATTACTAATTGATTGACAAGAGAGTAATTGTTAGATTATTGGATTATTGGCGCATGAATTACATTTTTACATTCCTCCTTCATGGACAGAGCTCAGACAGTGCCCATGTTCAAATTCTGTGGCATCATCAGTAAAGTATGATATCGATCCGATGTCAGACAGCAGACGCTAGTCGTGCAGTTACCGTATCACTCTCTCTACCCATGCCGCCTTATTACATCCATGCATGTTTAATGCGGGGTGAAACTGGCTGTTAGAAACCAGGTATCAATAAAAAGAACATAGCCACTGACACAAATGATTCAAGTTGATCGCTGCTCCTCGGCTAGTTTTAAGCGCTGTTGTCACGTTGATTGAACCTGACAGGTCAAGCAGGGAGTCTCGGTTACTTTCTGTAACCACAAGTGAAAAGTTAATTATGTAAAGTCAGCTGCAAATTTGAAATTCACATGAGAATAATTTCGGTTGAAATGACCAATGTGTGCAACTCTCCATAACGGTCTTGTCAAAATGCATCGCGAAGGTGGCGCGTCACTCTACCAGCGTATTCAGACAGGGCTGGAGCGGCAATCGCTGGCACGTTACTGGTTCCGCCGTTATTCCGACACATCCTTATAGCAAATACTAGAGTCAATAGTGGGGCCTGAGTTATAGGAATGATAAACCGTCTTCACCCTCTCCAAACAGCTGATCAACAGTTTGGTAATGGTTTTCAGATCCGTGTAATTTCGACACTGGTTTTATCAAAGCGTACTTCTTGTGAACTTCGTTCCAGATCAGATAAAGCAATAGAACGGTCGGGAGAAGACCCGTGTGTTTATAACACTGCTATCGAACACCATTGATTGATTGCGGAGAGAACCTGGCAAGTTTGTGTTGAGATCAGCACCGCGCTGTGATGGAAAGAGACTGCACTGATGACTAGGGTACAATCTCCACAAAATGGCTATTGTGGTAGGCATGTGACCATGTTCCTTCAACTCGCCCGAGGTGGTCATGCACGTACAATGGTCAAGTCTCTTGTTACGCTCGGTCCATCTGAATTTCACGCTCATGGTCGACGTCAGCTATGTAATAAGGTGCAGTACATTGGGCAATGACGCAGTGTTTGTGCTAATTGTGATTGTTTCTTTGCGTGCTTTGTTCAAAGCTGCAAAAACACAAGCTGTATGGTAACAGCCTGTAAATAATTGAGTCTGGACCAGGCAAACCAGTGATTAATATCATAAGCACGTCACTAGGGTATGATGTCACGTGACCAACCGCTCTATTCTGTTGCCTCACACGATAAGGATACATTTGTAGCTACAGTCTATGGCTACAGTCGGTTTTAGCTGTGAATCCTTCTGGCTGCAGTCGATGTAGCGATGAATCCTTCTGGCTGTAGTCGTTTGTAGCGATGAATCCTTCTGGCTGTAGTCGTGTGTAGCGATGAATCCTTCTGGCTGCAGTCGTTTGTAGCGATGAATCCTTCTGGCTGTAGTCGTTTGTAGCGATACATGCATCAGGCTATAGTCTCTCTTTTCCAAGTCGCAGTCGCAAGATTGCATGGCGTAGTCGCGTGACGCGAATCAACGATAACGTTATGTGCTAAGTGCATGCAAATGGGTTTAAATCCAACGATGAATGAATTATTTATCTAATTAGGGTTATCAGCTTCCCTTGGTTGGTGTTGCATCGTTTTTCAGTGAACTTGTAATCCCAGATATTAGGGTGACCTAACGACGGACTCTCAGACTGTTAGTCCAGTGTTACTGAGTGCACCTCGGTTGAACCTCCACGAAATAGTCGACATGCTTGTACTGTTACAAGCACTGACGTACCGCAATATACGCTATGTGGGACGTACTGGACACCAAACACTGTATTTATTTCAGGGAGCAGGGGTGATCCTAGCCTTGCTCCAAGGCTGTACTGAAAGATACGTCCTAATTCTATCCTCCTTATAGGCAAGTCTAGATTGATTGGCAGTATTAAGGACTCCAGTCTCTTATGGGGACAACTTGTTATAATTATTTACATAACCTAGAAATTATGATTGAAACTAATAATCATTGCCTTAGAGACTTGGAAAAGTCCAGGGTGGTCCAGTCAACTCAGGAACCGCAATTTTCAGCGTTGAGTTAAGTAACCTAATTAGTATGATGATGGATGTTAAATCCGGTTAGGTTTTTAGGTTTGCCGGCCAAATACCCGTTCCAATCAATGGGTGGCCGTATCAATCCATAAGCAACATAATACACTTTTGTCCGAAATTACATCAAACTATCGATTTGTTTAATCTACATATTGTATATGTTAAATCCATAATTAGGTCATCCCCAGCGTGTGAAATGACGTCCAGTAACATAAACAACTGCAGTCTATAGTTTGTTATAAAGGACTGCTCTACACGGCTACTATAACGTAGACGTACAAAACTGAGAAAGGAACGTGAAACGATTGTACTTGCTGTTTGTTTGTTTGTTTGTTGTTTAACGCCGCACTCAGCAATATTTCAGCTTTATGACGACAGTCTGTAAAAAGTCGAGTCTGGACCAGACAAAAAACGTGATTGACATCATGACCATCGGTCCACTCAGACTGGATACGATGACATGAATCATCCAAGTCAGCGAGTCTGACCACCCGATCCCGTTAGTCGCCTCTTACGACAAGCATAGTCACCTTTTACGGCAATCATGGGTTGCTGAAGACCTATTCTACCCCGCATCTTCACGGGTTTGCAGTGTTGGAGAATGTTACTATTTGATGTGTTTGGTGTCAGCAATAGAACAGAAACTTCCAAGATGTTGGATACCATGGGTACTGAGGACATTTGTTGTTAAATATTTTAACGGTGTATGATGGTGAAGAATTAAATGATGTTATAGATAATACGTGTACCATCTCCTATGAGTCCTCACCATGCTACGTAAAGCCTTGAGAGTAAATACGTATTTTCCTTCTGGTGTTGAAGGTTAAGGGTGATAGGCTTTGAGTGTTGGTGATGCTGATTGAATGCTGCCCTCTGCTGAAGGTCATTACTTGGTTAAAATGAAGTTTTTGATAGGCATATAGAAGTTGGGAGAACATGAATACAAGGCACTTTTTGTGGATAGCACCTTCTTTTATATTCTGTGTGCGACGTTTCAGAGCTACTTCTTGCTCCTCCATCAGGCGAACAAGCAAACGATGAAGGAGCAAGCAGTAGTTCTGAAACGTCGTACAACGAAAAAAAGAATTACAAAAGAATTTGCTATCTATAAAAAAGTGTTATCTATTTGTGTTAAAAACGTGTGGTGTTACGGGTGAATTGAATACAACTAAGATTGTTGGAACAGAATGGACTTTCTGTCCCATGTTTTCGTTTCCAAAGCATATTTCCGTTCAATATTTGAGTTATACGGGAATCTGATGCGTGGGACTTCTGTATATGAGCTCTGGCATGTCAAGATTGATGATATGTATGCATGGATGTGATTTATGGAAAGATACGTTATTGAATAGAAATTATCAAAACGTCATTTTGCGCCTTGTTACCTGCCAACATCCTGCAGTATCCTCCCTCGGTGGGATGCAGGTTATGAAGTATTCCTTCGATGAACACAGACTTGGGAAACGTAATATTAGCGTGTTATACAGCCATGTGTTGTGTGCATATATACACTTCCAGCACCAGATCTGTTCATTCCCCAGAAACACGAACTGTGTGCTTGCATACAGACGTAATCGATATCGATCAAGTAAATGTTTCTTCTTCTAAGCTCAAAATGGTGTGGGATAGCCTTGTTAGTGGTAAAATCGTTTGCTCGTCACGTCAAAGACCGGGTTCGAGTCCCACATCGGCACAATGTGTGAAGCCTATTATTATGGAAGTCTTTTGGGGCCATTTGTTTTATATTTTTCTGTTGAGATTTTAAGATACTACGTTGAAATTTCAAGATAGATACTAAGTTGAAATTTCAAGATATATACTTAGTTGAAATTTCAAGATAATCATCTTGAAATTTCAAGATACTAAGTTGAAATTTCAAGTTATTATCTTTCAATTTCAAGATGATTATCTTGAAACTTCAACTTATAATGTATCTTGAAATTTCAACTTATAATGTATCTTGAAATTTCAACTTAGTATCTTGAAATTTCAACTTAGTATCTTGAAATTCCAAGACATAAATATATAGAAACAACTGGCCCTAAAAGGTTTCCGTATATTATAAGGATATGCATGTGACTTAAATGAACACCCACTTCATATTGAAAACATTTCTGTATTAATACTTATGCCTGACATTTTATTTCATAAATATGATATGAAACTCTTCTTTCAAGTCCAAATTGTACATAGCATGTTTGGTTTAAGGGAACTAAAATAGTTTATTGTTTCAATAAATAATATAAAACACCAACTAACGTTTACATAAAATCGATAATCTTTTTCAAGAAATGCGACAGAACCTTTCCAGGTCCAAGTAAGATATCTTAAATGAAGGAATCATAGTGTGATTTCGACTATATAATAACCATGTGCATGTATATCACTTTGAAATAGTGATGAAAACAGGTGATCGGGTAAACGTGAGATGTTCCTGTCCCACCTGTGACACCCGTCACACAAAAATGCAAAGTGATTTCAGATGTTAACCTGAACAAGAAGTGAATATACGGTACAAGTTAAAATAGAGAACTGCATCCGACAACTTTTTGGTCACTACCGCGTCACATTTGGAAAACGTCACCTAAATCCGTTTTGATCTTTGGTGGGGCCTCAAAAGGTCTGCCTCTGATCAAATAGCGTTAGCATTTCAAATCTTTGAACAACCGGTATGCTCGATTGCACCTCAACCCTGTGAAAAGCACAAAAACGGCAGTTATTTCAAAAACTTCAAAGTATATCCCCCGCTATACGATGATGGTACCTGTCATATAAATATTGCTATCTGTTATATGTACACATAGGTGTGTACCTGAAGGATATCATATAATCGGGATCATGCTGGATGTCCTTGTTTCGTGTAAAAAAATGTGTTCGTCTGCTCAATTCCGAGAAGTGCTTTACCCCCACACACACTCGCACACACACACGCGCACACACATACGCACACACACACGCGCGCACACAGGCACATACAAAGGCGCACACGAAGGCACACACATGCATACTCAGTCACACTCACACACGCACAGACACGCGCACACACACACATACGCACACACACGCACACTCACACTCACACACGCACACACATATATTCTGAATTACCTTCAGTGTAAGAACAACTGATTCACCATGATCATATTTGATATAACACTCGATCTTTATAGAGTGAAATCCAAGATGCTCAAGTATTATCCTTGTACACCCGTGTTCAAGCGTCACACCAGGGTGGGGTGAAACTGTTGAACTTGACAACATATTCACTCGCCAATACAAATTCTACAACCTAAGCCAGGACATCGTGTTGGTGTGCCTATTTATATATTAGGTAATTTGGGAAGTCCACTTATAATGCCACTCCTTCATCGACGTTTAACTCGAGATCTCCACCTACTCACGACCAACACAGACGACACATCAAATACACGACCATGTGGATGTGACACCGATTAAGTACAACGTAAATATTGAATACAACGACTCATCACAGACTTTTAGACAGTTTGGTTTGACTTGGCGGTCTCCCGCCCTCCTCCAGGTGGAGTCGGCTTCTGTGCTTGGTCGATTCCTCTCGTCTGGAATAGCTCTGCCCGTAACGCCTTCGTTACCAAGCGCTGATTGATTCAATTCTCTTTTCACCCTTACTCGTAAACATTCCACTCAAACTCTATCTTCCTCGTTCTGTGCTGAGAGACTTTATCTCATAGAGAATGTTCAACCCGCTAAATAAATTGAAGGACCCCAACAGCCTCATCATCAATCGGTGTTAACATTTCAACGAAAATCAAACTGGCATTTGTAAATGCTATGAGTCGCTGAAGTAACACCCCCGCATAAAAACTTGGACTCGCCTATTCTGAGATACGAACGATTCGCGCGAGTAACTTAGATCAGTCGCCACTTTGGTCCGACTTAAAAGGTCGCTGCTGTGAGGCATGGCATTTACAGGATCGCATCAGCAGCACGTTGTATCATCGGACTACACTGCTCATACAGTTAAGCCGAGCAGTCGACGCTACAGAAAAGTGACTTAATTATAGGTGGCATAAAGTGAATCTTCGACTTAACGTTAAGAGAGGCAGCCAGGGAATGCTCTCTCACCTGGCGACGGAGCTATGCATACGGGATAAAAGGGGTACCCAAAGGAGTCGATACCTGTGAGGGAATACCTGTGTTGCGTTCCATGTGAAATTGATGTCTGTGTTGTTGTTGATGATGATGATGATAATGATGATGATGATGGAGGCGCAGAACTCACTCTAGGGAGTCACATCAAGATGGAATTACACTTTGATGGGCTGATATTTGTAATGTATGCTTTGGAGCAAGTCACAGGTATGTTTGTCAATATAATTTATACACTTATCTTACTCATCACATTTTGTGACAAATATTGTTTACCTTTTGGAGTGAAAACCCGGGTTCCAGTCTATTAAGTTCTATTAAAGGTTATGTGTTTGTTTTGTTAACCTCATAATTGTCACGTGTATAGCTACTACCACTCAGCCTGTTACAGAGATAAGTCAACTGTGTGTATGTAACACCTTCAAACTCCACAAGCTGTCGCCCAGCAAATGTACGGAAGAGGACGGGCTTGAACAATATGTTAAAAAAACCGAGAACTGATCAAACACAATAAGAGACACAGTGACTCACTCAACCAAGGGCAGATCCAGCTGTTGTTTAAAAAATATCAAAATCCTCTCAAATGTGCTGCCTATTACGTTTGTTTTTTGAAAAAGCGGGCAGGGTCGGGTGGGGTGTGGTGGGGTGGGGTTGGGTGGAGTGGGGTTGGGTCCGGACCACCTGCCACCCCTCCCCCCTCTTCCTCCCCCCACCCTCCACACACACACGCATACACACGCACACGCACATACGCACGCATACACACACTCTCTCTCTCTGGATCCGCCTGTGTCATCCATGGCATGCGTGCCAGAAGACCATAGTTTAGTATTCTGGCTACTGTATTAATTGTCAAGTGTATGGTATCCTACTTTCCATAATGAAATTCTGACAGAACGGATGCTGATAATCGTCTAGGTTCTACGGAACTCCTTGTCATTCTCCTAAATACGATAGGCGTGCATTACCATACTCAAGCCCTCCACCCTTCTGTCAGGTTGCTTCAACCCTCATCATTAAGGTGACTGCGAGAGTACTTTAGCCTAATATTGAACTACAGATCTCCACAAGTAATCGAGAAATCGTTCAGAGGGTGGGGGACCGTTTCCTTAGGTGGTCGTCAAGCGTTAAGGCGATGGTGTTAGCTAATTTCTACGTCGCCAGCAACACCGATAGCGGATTTTGAATGTGACCAGATAATTTCCTATCTACCCCACGAAGCCCAGACATGTGAAGTGTCTCTTTTATATAAGAGCACATCAGTTATGTTCATTTTGTATTGTGTTTAGTACCGTGATCTTATTAGTCCGGTCTAGTGCTGAAATGATAGGATATTCTCACATTCACGCTCCAAGTGCGAGAGTTTATCTCTAATACTAATACCCCATTATCACTTATACGAAAATGCCGAACTAATATCAAAGATAGCAGTAATGTGAAATAGGTAAACTTTGCAGCGGAGTCCTATATCGCAGCCTCCATACCGCTGATACCTCCACTCGCTTACCCTTGTACACCGTGCAGTAACAAAATATGACAAGGGAAACGCCATCGTCACTGCCACACGGGGCGTTCATAAAATGCTCATCAAGTATATTATAGCTTCTATCTTACACCCGTTGTCGCCCTACAAGCCACGGGGCTCCACGATGGGGCAATAATGTCAGAGAGAAAAGCTTTATTGTTCATTTATGTTTTCTGAAGAATCGAACATATCACCAAGAAGACCATTTGTGTTGGTATTTCATTACGAACCACATTTGGTAGACATTATTTATACACCAAGGGAAACAGTGTACTGTTATAAATCCGTAAATTTTCCGACTCAGTATTATATTTGACAGAGTGTATTAATTCAAGTTTAAATATATCATTCAACAAATAATAATGTATTTGATTAAATATTAATACAAATATTTTGTATTCACAATGATGTGACCATATTATAAATAATTTTCTCAAGGATAAATGAGCAACTGTAAATTTGTGGTAAAATAGCGTCACGAACATTTATTGTCGTTCTGAATGTGACATATAGCATAAACTCGATGTCTTCAAATACGCTCGGCATAGATAGATGGCCGAATACTGACGGCACAGAAGGATGGGATCATACAGAGAAATCCTCTATAAGCTCGCAGACCATCAACCACGATGAAATATAAGGTCCAGCTCGCGTGCTTCTGTCGAAACCATACATCAGTTTGTCAGGCTTACAGTCTTTGTTATTCATTAATGGCGCTTGCTTCCTGCAAATGAAAAAAACATATCTGTCTAATGTGTGCAGATTGAGTGAAGATCAGGGTAATGAATGGGTTGTAGTCGGGATTTACGTTCATTTACAATTTGTCAAGTCGCTATGTACTTGATTAAGAACAAAAAAACGACGGCCAAGTTGGAATTACGGGCCACTGGGAGGTTTTCATCTTAGTCCGGGATGACCGAAATAAGCCGTGACAAGATGAGATGGTCATAGATAATCTACTGTGTGCCAGATACAGGGATCCAGGAGTGAGGTATGTACCCTCTCCGTCAATAGATGTACACACTCACATTGATGAACAATGCATCTCACGGTGTTCGAAATTCACTGAATGTTAAACCTACTTTCATATGCAACAAAACCTTCATTTAAATGTGATTTGTTTAGATTAGTAGAGGAACAGTATGATTAGTGTCAAGGGGCAGTATATCACCTGGTTTGGCGAGTCCCTTATCGGCGTCTTGATGTCGGGTATAATTACCTAATTTCACAAGGTTCGGTTTGAACTGACACACTGAGCTAAGAATTGCCAATGAGGATACTTATCAGTGACATGCTGACTTATTAACGGATATTCTACCATGAATTTGGAATTTACTCGATTCTGATTGGTCAATCAGAGGCTATTAAATCACAATAAACCCCCTGTGATTGAAACATCTGGTTTGACGGCCGCATCACCGCGGAAGTTAATATTCATTCGTGTTTTTCTGCACGAAAAGTATTGCCACACATCCTTTGAATATTTAAGTAACCGCATCTGTGCATTTTGTAACCTGTATTTGTAGATATAATTATTTAAATATGCCTACCGACAATGCCTGAAAATAGTACTATTCTATGAATATTAACTTATTAACGGATATTTCATAATTGATTGGAAAGCTACACGCCAGGTAGGTTCAACTTACGCTTGTGCTCGCTTGAACCATGTCTAGATGAGGCTATTTGTAATGTGCGTTCTTGCTGTTCTGTGCGGTGGTCCTTTATAACTGACTACTGAAATTGGTGTCGAATTATCCACTGGTTCTATGTAAACGAATATGGTGACAAATAAAACACAGTTGAGCTGGTAGATGACATCATTGTATGTATATGTGCGGCTTGCCACACCTCCAGATGTATTCCCTGAAGAGGCCCAGCTCCTTGTTTCCACGGGGCGTTAAGTGAAGCGACTTTATTAACCAGCACCAGAACCAACACGAGCACTGAACACATGTAGAACACACGGGTGAGCTGTAATGAACCGGAGACGATTAATCATAGAATTACGAGAAGATTTAAAGCCGCTCTCCCTTCTCGAGGGTGATGTGTCCTGCAGAGAATACACATGCGGATAAGCTGGCTCTCTGTTTCAGAATAGAGTAAAACACTACGATCAAATCAAATTCTGCCTGTGAAAGGTTGACACACCTCCACACCTGCTCTTCGCCTTTGGCGGTGAATGAGGATATGGTGGTCACACTCAAATCCCCGACAATACTTCGAAATGTTGCAGGGGAGACACAGTAGCTGATCGTGTTTCACGAAAGGCTGACTGATGATCTTGAGTTGACAGATAATGGAGACTGGTTATTCTCTGGCGTTGATTTGCAATCACTGTATCCTCCTGGTCCATGCAGCTGACTGTGATGGGGTGATGTTCACCACTGGGAACTCCACCAGCCATTGGCCCAGGCACTTCTTGACTTACATTGCAGTTGTTAAATATTACATTGGAACTCTTCCAACGCCAGTGATAACTACCTTTCTATAAAGCTGGGCCACATCAAGGACACGTGAGTTAAAACAAATATGAATTTTGTCCGTCATTCAGTACTTTCTAAACGTATCTGCTCGCAACATTAGTCAACCAAGAATATTCTACCCGACTTGAAGCATTCGCCGTGAGCGTGAATATACTCTATGACTCTCCCGTCGGGGACAACCCTCCGTGTGTCTGTGTGTATTGTCCCCAGTCGGTATCCTCAGTCAGGGGTGGTGGGGTACACTAGTGACTAAAGCGTTTGCTCCTCACGCCGAAGACCCAGGTTCGAATCCCTATATGGGTACGATGTGTGGACATTTTAGGTGTCATTGCTGGAATGTTGCTAAAAGCGGTGTTAAACAACAAACAAACAAACAAAAACGTAAACCTTGTTGCTTTCTTTATGTACGTACATCCGTACAGATGTTTCTGTTGCCATGATGAGGGACAGGGGCCTCGTGTCTAAATAACAGAGCATGTATGTCGCCTCCTCAACAATGGCGTTTGTGTCCACACGTTTTGTCTCAATAATAACATGGACATTCAAGAAAAAAACTATGTGAGTTTCACTTTGATATCAACATCGGCAGTTTGGATCCATGTTAAAACCTTTCTAAATGATTTAAGACAACAAATTGTATCACCATGTCTTAATGTTGTAAAAAGTGGAAGACAATATGTGAAATACAGTGCAACTTGAGATGTGACTATGCTTTATTTGCATAAAAGGTTTCTTTAAGTGAATGCCTGGTAATTATTCCAGGCTGAAGAACAGAGGGCTGATTGTATAGACGATGATTCACAAGTGTTTGCAGAGAGTAAAGACATTATTATCCTAGGAGAAGTTAACGGTTGTGTGTCTGTCCCTACAAAGTGAACTATTTAAGTCAAGTGTCTACGGTATCAAGTTGTTAATGTCACTTTTAAAAGTTTTACTGTTTTTTAAGAAATAATTTCAAATTTCGATGCGACTCTTTTATGCAAAAATGTATTGATTTTCTTTTGGGCAAAAATTAAAGCATTAGCTAGTCGTCAGCCGCTTCGCCAATCGTGTTTAAATTGCTATCATTGATAGTTTGAACCTATATATGTAATGTTGTAAGATAAGACTCCAGGTGTATCGTCGGTAATTACTCTAATCCTGTCAAAAGTTCATTGTGTCGGTTGTATGATTGATACAGTCGCGAAACAGAAAGGGGACAGCACCGCCCCCTGTGGTAAACCAGGCTTTTACACTTTACCATTAAACCACCAGTCCACTCATTTCAGTGTTCATATCCTAATACATAAATTTATATCGAAGTCCACTTTGCCATACTTTATTAACACGTTTAACAATCACATAATACTATAAACAAGAACCCTTTGTTACTGACTTGCACGCTTGAGTATATAATATTCACTTATTTGTGGGTGTTCGTGTGACTGATTGAAATCCCAGTTGGCATCTGTACAGTTCTCATGAAAACATTGTGCAGGCGCTTGCTTGCACACGACTCGTTCGAAGACTTTCCGGTATAGCTAAACAAAGGTATTGCTCTATAATTTAAGGGTAGTGTTGGATCACCTTTTTTTGATAAGTTTGCTGAGTTCCATTGCATTGGATAATTACACGTTGTTAATAAGATTTTAAATGATACACATAAGTCGTTACTTAAAATGGTACAGTATGTTTTAATTGCTTTTGACTCATGCGATCTAGGACTGAAGCTAGTTTTTGGGAGAGAATTTGTTAAATATCACTTATAGTTTATTTATGTTTTAACAGTTTATACCTAACGTGCCAAAGGTTTTAGCTTTACGTTTTTTTCACATTTGGTAAGTTCGCCTTGCTGCCATCTATGTCTGCCATCATGAAAAATAAGTTCAACAGATTAGCCGTTTCTAAATCTATATATATATATATGCGTGGGCTTTCTCTCGTGTCATGCCTACACAAATGCTATTATACACCGTGACAATTGTGTGTTGTGAGTATTTATTCTACCCTGTTGTATCACTCCCCGTGTGAGAGTATATTCTACCCTGTTGTATCACTCCCCGTGTGAGAGTATATTCTATCCTGTTGTATCACTCCCTGTGTGAGAGTATATTCTACCCTGTTGTATCACTCCCTGTGTGAGAGTATATTCTACCCTGTTGTATCACTCCCCGTGTGAGAGTATATTCTACCCTGTTGTATCACTCCCCGTGTGAGAGTATATTCTATCCTGTTGTATCACTCCCTGTGTGAGAGTATATTCTACCCTGTCGTATCACTTCCCGTGTGAGAGTATATTCTACCACATCCTATCATCGCCGTATGTGTGAGTATATTCTACCCTGTCGTACCACTCCCCCTGTGAGAGTATATTCTACCCTGTCGTATCACTTCCCGTGTGAGAGTATATTCTACCCTGTCGTATCACTCCCCGTGTGAGAGTATATCCTACCCTGTCATATCACTCCCCGTGTAAGAGTATATTCTACCCTGTCGTATCACTCCCCGTGTGAGAGTATATCCTACCCTGTTATATCACTCCCCGTGCGTGAGTATATTCTACCCTGTCGTATCACCTTCCACCCCACGACCACAGCACCCCACCCCACGTGTGTGAAAGTATTTTCTACCCTGCCGTATCAGCCGTCGTGTTTGTGTGCGTTGGTATATAACGTACGACGTTAATGTTGCAAATATCTGTGCTGCATTAAAGTCTAAACTCACTGCTACTTTCTGCTAAAAGTTACGGAGCAGTGGATACGCTCAGTGAGTCCAACTGAACACGAACAAGTATTTCTTCCCTGGCGTATCACTCCTTATAAGTGAATATATTCTTCCCTGGCGTATCACTCCCTATAAGTGAAATTAACAGAATATATTCTACCCTGCCGTATCACTCCCTGTGAGTGAGTACATTCTGCCCTGTCGTATCACTCCCTGTGAGTTAATATATTCTACCCTGTTGTATCAGTCCCTGTGAGTATATTCTTCTCTGTCGTATCACTCCCTGTGAGTGAGTATATTCTACCCTGCCGTATCACTCCCTGTGAGTGAGTACATTCTACTCTGTCGTATCACTCCCTGTGAGTTAATATATTCTACCCTGTTGTATCAGTCCCTGTGAGTATATTCTTCTCTGTCATATCACTCCCTGTGAGTGAGTATATTCTACCCTGTCGTATCACTCCCTGTGAGTGAGTATATTCTACCTTGTCTTATCACTCCCTATGAGTGAATATATTCTACCCTGTCGTATCACTCCCTATAAGTGAAATTAACAGAATATATTCTACCCTGCCGTATCACTCCCTGTGAGTGAGTAAATTCTACCCTGCCGTATCACTCCCTGTGAGTGAGTAAATTCTACCCTGGCGTATCACTCCCTGTGAGTTAATATATTCTACCCTGTCGTATCACTCCCTGTGAGTGAGTATATTCTACCCTGTCGTATCACTCCCTGTGAGTGAGTATATTCTACCCTGTCGTATCACTCCCCGTGTGTGTATGGGTATATTCTACTCTGTCGTATCACTCCCTGTGAGTGAATATATTCTACCCTGCCGTATCACTCCCCGTGTGTGTATGGGTATATTCTACCCTGACGTTTCACTCCCCGTGTGTGTGTGGGTATATTCTACCCTGTCGTATCACACCCTGTGAGTGAGTATATTCTACCCTGCCGTATCACTCCCCGTGTGTGTATGGGTATATTCTACCCTGACGTTTCACGCCCCGTGTGTGTATGGGTATATTCTACCCTGACGTTTCACTCCCCGTGTGTATATGGGTATATTCTACCCTGACGTTTCACTCCCCGTGTGTGTATGGGTATATTCTACCCTGACGTTTCACTCCCAATGTGTGTGTGTGAGTATATTCTACCCTGACGTTTCACTCCCCATGTGTGAGTATATTCTACCCTGACTTTTCACTCCCCGTGTGTGTATGGGTATATTCTACCCTGACTTTTCACTCCCCGTGTGTGTGTTGGTATATTCTACCCTGCCGTATCATCCTGAATGTTTGGCTCACTCCAGTTGAAGAAAACGCCCGTGTGGGAAAATATACGACATGAACACGTTTAGTCCACACGCGTGTACATTGTATCCATAATGTATGAAAGTTCAACTGTGCCATGATCAAACTACTTCAGATTCCCAGCACATCTGTGCTAATGAAAAAACACGAACGATAATTGTTGAAGTAGATCGAACACGCCCTCTTCCAAGTAAAATCTTCGTTAAATGTCATATCCCATATAAGAGTAAACGTTGGACTGTCATAACAAAACCTTTGTATGACATGGAAGTACATTGATTGTAATCACGTGCCCATCACATGACGTTGTGTCAGTGTGTGACATCATACTCTAGGTTCCCCATGGAGGGATGGTCTTTGTTTTACTTGAAAGTTCAGACAATCGATTCCGGGTTGTTTTCTAACATAACTTCTTGCTTAGAGCGAACCAGAAAACCTGTCAGTTCAGCTGATGATGTCTACCTTTTTTGGAGGCACGTGTCTTGTTCTTTTCTAAGAACCGTAAAGGATTTAGTAAATATTTCCAAAATAAGTGCCTGTTTTATGTTTTTGAATTACACTTTCTTTCCAAATGGTCTGCTATCAATACCGCTTCACCAGAAACATTAATCAAACCTACAATATACTGCAAGTTGAGTGTCTTCTTTCGGATGTAATAGTAATTCACAGAACAGGTCTGGTTTCAGAGCGGCATGTTTAGACCGTGAAGAATGTCTACTGCACAACTGGAATTCCGTTTTTAGAATTGATTAGATTAAGTCGAGCACTGGAAAGAATTTCAAAGTAATTTAACCTGGTAAAAATAAGTCTACAATCGACAGAGGTGCATGTGTAAATGAATGAAAGAGGCTTTTAACACACACGCACGCACGCACGCACACACACAAACACACACACACACACGCACGCACGCACACACGCACGCACACACACACACACACGCGCACACACGCACACACACACACACACACACGTTAACGTTAATGATGTATTATAGGGCTCTTGTTATGGACTATCTGTTTTTGACTTGACAGCGAGTTGTACCAATAACATTGATTCATATTTAGACAATCCACTAAATGATAATGTTGTGGTAAAGGTACAGTAACTACTCCTAAGCAAATATAATTACGATTAGTACCACGGAATGCACTAACACAGCGAGATGCTTAGCTGAGAGGGGGTTGAAAGGCTTTACGAAATACCAATAACATAAAATCACATTTTATAGGTTCTAGATAAAAACATCAACAAATGCATTAATGCACGTATTATACACAACAATCAATTGTCGGTCTGTTTCTACACAAGCTTTTACTCTATTGAGCTCATTAGGTATGGACTTGTCAGACTGCACAGTTGGAACAACACCAGGCACTGTGTTCAATGTTTCGGTTTCTGTGTGAAGGCAGATCGCAATGAGTGCTAAACCATGTCTCGGCGTGTGATATTGACAAGTTCAGCCTTTGTTATCCTGCCATTAATGTCCGATTTGATCTCCCAAAAAATTACATTGGTAAATCAGACATTTCAATTACACAGCTTTTGTCCATACAACGAGTGTATTCACCGCTTGCCGCCATGCCACTCATCCTACGGTACGTATTGGTGTGAGGCGTAATGAACGACTATGCTGGAAGGAACGTTGAACACGTTGGCCTGTGTGTGTAAACTCGGCCGCTGAGGTTGTACGGTAGTAAGGACACATGAGACAGATGTCATGGAATTACATACATCGGGACGCCTAATTTGACATGTCAAAGCATTTTCTGTCATCTTAAAGTCATGTTTTCTGCAACATAATGAGATGTAAAATTATGTATCATTGTATTATAATGACAACAAATTATCATGATGACATTAAAAATAATCGACATTCGACATTGATTGTCTGATCCGGAGGTTTGGAGAACAAAGGTTATTGAAGGAATGATAACGAGAGTTTGACATTATGTAAGTAAACATAGTCGGGGATCTGGTTTAGAATAGGTCTTCAGCAACCCATATTTGTCGTAAGAGGCGACTAACGGGACCGGATGTTCAGGCTCCCTGACTTGGCTGATGCATGTCCATCCCTGGAGTGTCTTGTCCAGACTCGATTATTTACAGACCGTCATATAGCTGACATATTGCTGAGTGCGGCGTTATATAGTCCTGCACCATGACTGTGGAATTTATATTTTTTAGGTATTTTTTTACTAAACGCCTGGGCAAGTCTAAATCAAACTAACCAAGTTTAGTTTTTCTGATTCCACTATGAAAACAACAGTAGAGGAAAGGTTCTTTCGAATTTAAAAAAAAATATTTTAAAGACATGTTTTCACGGGCTGAGTGTTAGTCTAGGCGTAAAACAACAAACAAACAAATGCTAGAAATGGTTATCTCAAGTGTATACTTACATGCATAACAAGTTTAGAAGAAACGACACGTTGTATACTTTTATACATTCGAACATTCACACTTAAGGAGGTTTTACTCAAAATGATCAGTGGTGTTACCAGACTACAAAAAGTTGTTATAGAAAACCCTGGTAAGAAATATTTAATCTTCTACACCCTCCACCTCCCCAAGGACATCCAATGTTCGATTCCTTAACATGATTGCACGTGTTTTTGCTGCATTAAGAACAGCAGCGGATACGGATAGGCAGCTATTCCTGTGGTTCGCCTAACCCACGAAGCCTTTCAACTTTCCAAAACGAGCAAGCGATCCATATTCTTGCCCTCAGCGGATTCAATGATGGCGGTAAGCGAAAACAAACACCCGGAGAAAAACTGTAGCAAACTAACAAAAAGGAGTTTCTTTATTGCAATGCGAGACCCAGTTTAGGGACCTTTCTTTTTTCTCCCTTGTGAAATCAATAATGGGCAGTCAATTGCTCCTGGTAACCCGAAACTTCATATCGGAGGTGCTCGAATGTCTGTGGACACTGACTAATGCCTCAGTTCCACAATTCGTCTTTAATGAACTATCAGCTGACTTGTGAAATTAACACGACTAGATTTCAAGTCCCCTCTGATCTTTGAAGAGAGAGAGCAAAAGGCTAGCTCTCCTTCCTATCAGTATCGATTGGGGTAAACGGCGGCGTTTTCCCCTGGGCCTGAAGATCGGCGCGGCGACGGCGCTGCTGTTTCTTAACACTGCAAGAACATTTTACAATTGGTATTCAATTTTGTCATTACTGAAATTGAGAGCAAGGTTTGGGGTTGGCAAGGGAACGTTTTTCATGCTATGGACTTAGAGATTTGTTTTTTAATCTTTCTATGGCTTTTGGCAGTATAAGTTTGGTACAGGTAGCCTAGACTAGAGTGTAACATTTCCTTGAGGCGACAAGGCCCCTCACATCAATCATACATGTATATCATGCCAACGGAGTGCCTGATAATGATTACTTTAACAGGTGGAACATGTCAATTTTTTCCATAACAAAAGAAAATTCGGCTTTAAATTGAATTTCTGCACCGACTTTACAGTTTGATTTTCCCCTACATGGAACTCAGGCCCTGTCTTAAGC
Organism: Haliotis rufescens; assembly: GCF_023055435.1. Lineage (NCBI taxonomy): Eukaryota > Metazoa > Mollusca > Gastropoda > Lepetellida > Haliotidae > Haliotis > Haliotis rufescens. Next base: position 92,076,289 of record NW_025963779.1, on the reverse strand, counting down.
GGCCCTAACTGTCGGAAATAGAAACAGAAGATCAAGTTTTCTGTTGCACAAAAAATAAATTAGAATTGATTTTACAACAAGATGCCAAATCCGTTTCGTTTCTAACAGTTTATCATGAGTCGGTTTTACAGACGATTAGCGCTCAGGCCGCTGAGTATTGATTCTGCAGTGGAAAATGCGCCGAGGAGATATATTCATAAATACAGTCTACTTTATTTGAATATGTTGTTCTGTATGTATTGGTTAGCCATCCTTTCATTTTTCTCTTTAAGAGGAATACACGTTTAATAAAAAACGTGACACTAATCAGCATTTTACATGCATCCCGATCTGCATGACGCTGACTGGACCAACTATGCCAGTGTTTGTCATCATCACCAATCTTCATCGATGTCTGGCATTACCTATGTCCCGACCCTCAAACCAGGCCACAGAGATTGGCCTAGTCTGTCTTACAAATATATACCAAATACGGCCCATGCAAGTCTATAATGTTTGGCAAGTCTAGATTACTGCAGTATCAGTATCTGAAAATGAGGAGAGTCTCTGGGCTCCCTTTTATTATATTTTTATTAAGATAATTGAACAACTGTTTTTTCTGTACAATATGTTCATTTCAGAGACCACATGTTAGTCTAAGATTGGCCTTACTGGGAATTTTCTCGTCATTCAGCGGTCATTGTGAAAATTGCCATGGTCACAAGTACATGCGTTTTGAAGACCTTTTAGAAAATCCTAGACCTAAAATAGGTCTTCAGCAACCCATGCTTGCCGTAAAAGGCGAATATGCTTGTCGGAAGATGCGACTAAAGGGATCAGGCGGTCAGACTCGTTGACTTAGATGATGCATGTCATCGTATCCCAATTGAGTGGATCGATGCTCATGATGTCAATCACTTGATTGTTTGGTCCAGACTTTATTTACAGATCGCCGTCATATAGCTGGAATATTGCTAAATGCGGCGTTAAACAACAAACAAACAAAAAACATGGAAATCCTAGCATACAGCTGTTTGATAAAATGTGTGAACTTAACATTCGTTCGTGCTATATGAATGCAGGAAATTCCCGAAGCAATTGCCGGTTGGTAGCTGAATGCATTTTCTTTTGAAAATTATTCAAAAGAATTCGTATGATAGTTCTATATGTTTACCAGAATCTAGCTACTGCTTCACAGGGCGATACGTAGATCATATTCCTTGATGATGGTGACGCTTTTCTAACTCTTTCAAGTGTTCCTTTGAGCAATGTTTCAAACAAGTTGCTATATTCCAACATTCTCATGCAGACAAAAAAAACAAAAAAATTTGTTCATTAACAGATTCAAATTTATTCCATGCATGGTGATCAGTGCGTATCTAATGCTGCTGCCTCTAGTGATATATGAAAATGAGTTTTGCCACTTTTTCTCGGAACTACACATCGAGAGGAACGCACCTGCTGATCATACACAACCTGAAGCTATACATCACCTTGTCTCGTGGAGTCTCGTCAACAGAGTAGGATCACGTGGGGCGTTATCCTTGCTATCAACCATTGGTTTATCTGCCCCAGACTCGATTTATTACAGGTCACTGTATTGCCGAATGCAGCGGAACACATTTACTTTCTCATCCACACATAAGTAACAGCTGTGGTGTAGACACGGCATGGGTCGCATTAAATGTGCCCTGTCTATCGACCTTGTTTTCTGCATCTTGACTACCGGCGATTATATTACAGAAAGAATGAGTGACGTTGTAGTTATAGTTGACGTTGTAGTTATAGTTATGAATAACATCGTGTTGTGTGTTCTATTCACCACCATCACAAGGACAATTTCATTCCCATGTTGAACATGACAGCAGTGTCTTACATAAAACAAGATCATATTAAACCTGACCATTTGTTGAAACACAATATCTATCAGGTTTTATTGTTTGTGGGGTCGGTTATGGGGTAAATGATAAAATACATGCAGCATATTCTGTATGTTAGCACGACTTTTTATCTCTTTTCAGCCATCGGTCTTGATTATATTGGGACAACACTTGTGCCTCTACCGAAATTCATCCCAACAAAGGGTAATTTTACTTTTAAAGCTGGAGAACTGGCCCGGCTGGAGTGCGCAGTAGACAACCTGAGCACCAAGAAGGTAAATATCGATAGAGTACACATATATACCTTCTTCAGACCATGTGCTGCTCTTCTTACAGTATACACACCACGCAGTCTGCAGTCCGTGTGCTGCTCTTCTTACATTATACACACCACGCAGTCTGCAGTCCGTGTGCTGCTCTTCTTACAGTATACACACCACGCAGTCTGCAGTCCGTGTGCTGCTCTTCTTACATTATACACACCACGCAGTCTGCAGTCCGTGTGCTGCTCTTCTTACAGTATACACACCACGCAGTCTGCAGTCCATGTGGTAGTATTCTAAAACAAGTATCATTCTAAGGCACCACATTTCGTCGCAATTCGCTGTGCAGAGTTACGTTCCTCGAGCACGACAGAAACATATGATTGTGGTTTCAAAATCTCGGTTTGCCCCGATTATGCTTCCGGGTTTATCAGCTACATACCCGTGCTTTTGTGCTTTACTGACGTGGTATACGTCTGTGAACTCTCACTCACTCACTCTTTAACTCACTCTTTAACTCACTCACTCACTCACTCACTCACTCACTCACTCACTCGCTCGCTCACTCACTCACTCACTCACTCACATGAATTGAAGGAAGATTTATGTAAGACTATTAGCACAAAAACTGACGGATGTGTGTGTAGTGTAAGAGAGAGTATACATTGTATATATTGGATTCAATCCATCTGCTCCTCTTCCTACACTACACACATCCCTCAATCAATCTGCTCCTCTTCCTACACTACACATATCCTTCAATCCATCTGCTCCTTTTCCTACACTACACACATCCTTCAACCCATCTGCTCCTTTTCCTACACTACACACATCCTTCAACCCAACTGCTCCTCTTCCTACACTACACGCATCCTTCAATCCATCTGCTCCTTTTCCTACACTACACGCATCCTTCAATCCATCTGCTCCTCTTCCTACACTACACGCATCCTTCAATCCATCTGCTCCTTTTCCTACACTACACACATCCTTCAACCCATCTGCTCCTGTTCGTAAAGTACACACATCCTTCAATCCATCTGCTCCTTTTCCTACACTACACACATCCTTCAACCCATCTGCTCCTCTTCCTACACTACACGCATCCTTCAATCCATCTGCTCCTTTTCCTACACTACACACATCCTTCAACCCATCTGCTCCTCTTCCTACACTACACACATCCTTCAATCCATCTGCTCCTCTTCCTACACTACACGCATCCTTCAATCCATCTGCTCCTTTTCCTACACTACACACATCCTTCAACCCATCTGCTCCTCTTCCTACACTACACGCATCCTTCAATCCATCTGCTCCTTTTCCTACACTACACACATCCTTCAACCCATCTGCTCCTCTTCCTACACTACACACATCCTTCAATCCATCTGCTCCTCTTCCTACACTACACGCATCCTTCAATCCATCTGCTCCTTTTCCTACACTACACGCATCCTTCAATCCATCTGCTCCTTTTCCTACACTACACACATCCTTCAACCCATCTGCTCCTCTTCCTACACTACACGCATCCTTCAATCCATCTGCTCCTTTTCCTACACTACACACATCCTTCAACCCATCTGCTCCTGTTCGTAAAGTACACACATCCTTCAATCCATCTGCTCCTTTTCCTACACTACACACATATTCAACCCATCTGCTCCTCTTCCTACACTACACGCATCCTTCAATCCATCTGCTCCTTTTCCTACACTACACACATCCTTCAACCCATCTGCTCCTCTTCCTACACTACACGCATCCTTCAACCCAACTGCTCCTCTTCCTACACTACACGCATCCTTCAATCCATCTGCTCCTTTTCCTACACTACACCCATCCCTCAACCCATCTGCTCCTCTTCCTACACTACACGCATCCTTCAATCCATCTGCTCCTTTTCCTACACTACACACATCCTTCAACCCATCTGCTCCTGTTCGTAAAGTACACACATCCTGCAATACATCTGTTCCTATTCGTACACTTTCAACATACGTCAATCCATCTGCTCCTTTTTCTACAAACATCCTTCAATCAATCTGCCTCTGTTCATGAACTACACACATCCGTCAATCCATCTGCTCCTGTTCGTACAATAGACGCATCCTTCAATCCACCTGTCTTTCTTTCTACACGACACACATCCTTCAATCCACCTGCCCCTTTCCGTACACTACACACACCCTTCAACCCTTCTGCTCTTTTTCCTGCACTACTCGCATCCGTCAATCCATCTGCTCCTGTTCGTACATTACAGACAGCCTTCAATCCATCTACTCTTCTTCTTTCATCACAAACAGGGGCGGTCGGGTAGCCTAGTGGTTAAAGCGTTCGCTCGTCACGCCGAAGACCTGGGTTCGGTTCCCGACATGGGTACAATGTGTCAAGTCCATTTCTGGTGTCCCCCGCCGTGATATTGCTGGAATATTGCTAAAAGCGGCGTAAAACCATACTCACTCACTCACTCACTCATCACAAACATCCTTCAATCTATCTTCTCCTTTTCGCATACTCAACATATAATTCAATCCATGTGCGTACAGTGTTGTAAACATTCACACAAAACATTCAGGTCGTGTGCTACTGATACTGAAATGGATAGGGTGGTCAAGGTTCAGTGGCTTCTTTGACTCTAGTGCGGCCTTGCACAACAAAGAAAACATGGTCCACTCTTGACAGATCACACAGTGCTAATCTAACTCTTTACATATATCAAACAGGCCTTGTGTTACATGTAGACTCTCCGTTAGAAGCTGCAGACATCTTGACTTCCCTTCAGGTGTTCCTTTCATCCAACCACTTCAACGTGTATTGCTGTTCAACGTAAACGATTTATGTACATCAATTGATTTGGTTTGTGGCAATGAATATTGCTTGAGGTGTCACTATCAGAAACTTCAGAACTCTTCACTACAATGGTGTCAACGTTAGCTTATTCTCTGATCACTAAGAAAAGTAACGTAACATATGTAAAAACCGGTAATATTATCTGTCGACATGTGTCATCGGTGTATCTCCATAAAAAACACCTCATTTTTTTGCACTTATTCGTCATTCGTAACTTCAAGATTAACATGCAATCAAACACTCCCGAAACGCAATGTAAATGTTGCTGTTCAATAACGATAATCATCCTCTGTTTTGTGGCAATAGATTTTCAAACGTTTACTAGATTAGGTCAATACTATTGGCAGGTATTACACTCTACTATTGCTACGCATTACCCATCGGCAAAGTAAAGCCATGTTTTCATTTTACATCATTTTTTCTCAAGCAAAAACAAATTATTCTCTGAAATCTACGAATATTTATGACGAAACAGAATGTGACGTTTTTAAAGTGTTAAAGTAGAACTTTAGGCAAATTCTTGAATAGAAACCCGCAGCAAACCAACATCAAGCCTATCAGTATCCTGCCACACGGGGCGAGGCATCGAAACAGCACTAATACTGACAACTGTGACGACGCCAGATGTTCGGGAAGAGAACCTTCCAACTTGCACTTACATAAATTAACAATAGACTGCCCCACAACTGGAACATCTCACGTTTAGCCGTTCTACAGAAAATAATAAAGTGAATTAATGTGGTGACCTGTTTTAAAAAAACAAAATATGAATAATACGTTATCATTAAATCTCATTAGGAGTTGATAGTCACGTGACTTGATCATGAAACTCTCTCGTTAACACGAGATCAATAACGCACTGTGCTACTGAAAGCGGTCACATGCATAACATTGTACACGGGTGGTAATTGCCGCGACTGCTTGGTGTTTTGTTATGCTACATTAATATATCAACAAGTTCGGCGTCAGTGCTAGATTATATTCATCCATAACTTGGCACTTAATGCATGCCTCGTATCAACACCACCATTCCCTGAATACTGAGCGAAGGTGGTGGAGGTGCTGGAGGTGCTGGAGGTGGTGCGTCCTTCTCGCGGTGTAATTCGTGAAAGAGGAACTGTTTATACTCATAGTAACTTTATAAGAATACAAAACAAATTTGAGATTTACTGAATTAAACAATGTTTGGCTAATCTTCTTCAGTCAAAAATAGACGTTAATTTAGAATGTTAGAAGATCGGATCACATTGTCTTAAACCCCTCTGGATCACTGTGTCATAATGTCACTCTATACCACAGTGCAATAATGTCACTCTAGACCTCTGTGCAATAATGTCACTCTAGACCACTGTGTCATAATGTCACTCTAGACCACTGTGTCATAATGTCACGCTAGACCACTGTGTCATAATGTCACTCTAGACCACTGTGCAATAATGTCACGCTAGACCACTGTGCAATGATGTCACTCTAGACCACGGTGTCATAATGCTACTCTAGACCTAGGTGCCATAATGCAACTCTAGACCACTGCGGCATCATGTCACTCTACACCATTGTGCAATAATGTCACCCTAGACCAATGTGCAATAATGTCAGCCTAGACCACTGTGGCATAATGTCACTCTAGAACATTGTCATAATGCCACTCTAGATCGCTGTGGCATAATGTCAGCCTAGATCACTGTCATAATGCCACTCTAGACCACTGTGGCATAATGTCACTCTTAACCATTGTGCAATAATGTCACTTTAGACCACTGTGCAATAATGTTACTCTCGACCACTGTGGCATAATGTCAATCTAGATCACTGTGTCATAATGTCACTCTAGACCATTGTGCAATGATGTCACTCTAGACCACTGTGTCATAATGTCACTCTAGACCACTGTGGCATAATGTCACTCTAGACCATTGTGCAATGATGTCACTCTAGACCACTGTGTCATAATGTCACTCTAGACCACTGTGTCATAATGTCACTCTGGACCACTGCGGCATAATGTCACTCTGGAAGTGAAACACAGATATTAGACATTGGCTTTGACTCGGATCCCATAAAGTGTCATTCTCCAATATATCAGGTTAATGTAGTAAGTAAAACTCAGACGTAATGCACTGAACATATGTAATGCGTTGTTGTTGCTGTTCCCTTCAGAGACAGCACTGATCCTTTGACGCGCCAGTCAGGAAGTCTGGTCACCCAGAGCTTGGGCCACTGTCTTGGGCCATGTCTATTAATCTATGGCAGGACACGCGTTCACCTGATCTTTCATGATGAATGAATGGATGCGTGTTTCTCCGTTGACATGACTGTCTTGGCCCTGTTAATAGCATTGCCTGGTCATTTGTGGCCCCGTGTTGTTTTATTGGCAGTCTGTGTTTATCCTTTTGATAGACGCAGCGACTAGGTAAATGTTATTAGTGTATGCAAAGATTTACAGTACCGCGGGTCATGTCACCGAGGAGGGGAGAAATGATTTGATATTGATTCGTTGAATGAGTTGTCAATTTCAAGACAGATTTTAGTTCCTTGAAACTGACATCATTAGTCGACTAGCTTGAAGCCCCGCGATGCCCTAACCAGAGAGTAGTGGACAACTATGTACTGTTACCTCGCTGATGACTAGGAAAGTGCTATAGATCACCCCTGAAACTCTGGTCTACTCTCCATGTAAGATGGCAGACAATTTCATTATTGGCACGGACTGAGTCGCTGATCTATTTTTGTGTAGATTACTGGTAGACATGTTAAGTACATGTCAGTGCCCGTGGTCGCATATTAATATCCCCCACGCGTGTTGAGTCCATGCACAGCAACCTGCTGCATTTCATTGTTATCGTCAACTTGCAACACAGAAGAGCTTGCGCCTCAATCAATCCTCACACAGGGTTTTATCATTCCTGCGAACATTCACTATTCCCGCTACACAGTGTCCCATCCATTTCGCGACCCAGTGTTCCACCCATCCAGCGACACAGTGTTCCACCCATCCAGCGACCCAGTGTTCCACCCATCTTAGAACATATTTTTCCATCTATCTAGCGACCCAGTGTTCCATCAGTCGAGGTACATATTGCCTCATCCATCCAGCGACCCAGTGTTCCACCCATCTTAGTATACATTGTTCCATTCATCTAGCGACCCAGTGTTCCATCAGTCGAGGTACATATTGCCTCATCCATCCAGCGACCCAGTGTTCCACCCATCTTAGTATACATTGTTCCATTTACTAGCGACCCAGTGTACATCAGTCGAGGTACATATTCCTCCATCCATCCAGCGACCCAGTGTTCCACCCATCTTAGTACACATTGTTCCATTCATCTAGCGACCCAGTGTTCCATCAGTCGAGGTACATATTCCTCCATCCATCCAGCGACCCAGTGTTCCATCCATCTTAGTACCCATCTTATTGTTACATCCATCTGGCGACCCAGTGTTCCATTTATCTAGTGACACAGTGTTCCATCGTTCTAGCGACAGTGTTCTATCCATCTTGGTACTTATTGTTCCATCCCACTGGCGATATGTACTGGCGACCCAGTGTTCCATCAGTCGAGGTACATATTGTTCCATCTATCAAGAGACCAAGTGTTCAATCCATCCAGCGACACAGTGTTCCACCCATCAAGAGACAAAGTGGTCCGTCAGTCGAGGTACATATTGCTTCATCCATCTGGCGACCCAGTGTTCCATCGTTCTCGCGACACAGTGTTCCATCCATCTTGGTACATGTTGTTCCATCCATCTGGCGAGTCAGTGTTCCAGCGGTCGCGGTACATATTGCTCCATCCATCTAGCGACCCCGTGTTCTATCATTCTGTAGATCCAGTGTTCCATCCATCTAGCGACCCTGTGTTCTATCATTCTGTAGATCCAGTGTTCAATCCATCTAGTGACCCTGTGTTCTATCATTCTGTAGATCCAGTGTTCCATCCATCTAACGACAGTGTTACAACATCATCTACCGGCCCAGAGTTCCTTTCATCTAGTGATCTATCTAGGTACATATTCCCCCACCCATCTAGCGACACAGTGTTCGATCTATCTAGGTACATATTCCCCCACCCAACTAGTGACCCAGTGTTCGATCTATCTAGGTACATATTCCCCCACCCATCTAGTGACCCAGTGTTTGATCTATCTAGGTACATATTCCCCCACCCATCTAGTGACCCAGTGTTCGATCTATCTAGGTACATATTCCCCCACCCATCTAGTGACCCAGTGTTCGATCTATCTAGGTACATATTCCCCCACCCATCTAGTAACACAGTGTTCGATCTATCTAGGCACATATTCCCCCACCCATCTAGCGACAAAGTGTTCGATCTATCTAGGTACATATTCCCCCACCCATCTAGCGACAAAGTGTTCGATCTATCTAGGTACATATCCCCCCATCAATCTAGTGACCCAGTGTTCGATCTATCTATCTACATATTCCCCCACCCATCTAGCGACAAAGTGTTCGATCTATCTAGGTACATATTCCCCCATCCATCTAGTGACCCAGTGTTCGATCTATCTAGGTACATATTCCCCCACCCATCTAGTGACCCAGTGTTCGATCTATCTAGGTACATATTCCCCCATCAATCTAGTGACCCAGTGTTCGATCTATCTATCTACATATTCCCCCATTACAACCTTATATAGTGTTCCATCCATCTAACGACTGTGTTCCGTCCATCTAACGACTGTGTTCCATCCATCTTGCGACCAAGTGTGCCATCCATCTAAGGACACGGTGTTCCATAAATCTTGACACCCAGATGTCCTTCCATCTAGGTACACATTGCTCCATCCATCTGTAGACCCAGTGTTCCATCAATCCAGCGACCCAGTGCTTCACCCAACTGGCGAAAAGACGAAATGTCAACCTATGTAACGAACACACAGTTTTCCATACGTCGTATCATCCAGTCATCATCTCTATACAAAATCCTGAACCGTCTCGGCTCGTGTTCACTGTTCACGTGGTTTTCTTCAGTTATTTATTCAATATCCCTCCTTAAAGTGCATGTTTACTTGGGGATGGCCTATACACCTATAACAACCTCCAACCAATGTAATCACAAGGCCATGTATTCAAAGTCCAAACTGGGTTGCCATATATCATGTGGCTAATCAATAAACAAGACCGGTTGACAAAAAAACTACAACACTACACAGGAGGAAAAGTTCTTGCTAAAATTACACTCATGTGCATCCCGTCAAGATCCAGACAGTCATGCGTTACATCTGGAACTTTGCACTATGTCATCGAACAGGTGGCGTGCAGGTGCATCTGCAGGAGGCTTGTCGGACGTATTTAATGCCAAGCTCTTCCTCATTCAACGTCTTCACTTGCATTTTCTTTGTTGAATTTGGGTTCATGCAGGAAGGTGAGTGCTCAGCGCCAGAGTCAAATGTGTTCGTGCACAATACCTCACACCCTTCAAACCAAAGGGGTGTTCTTATGTTTTCATACATGTGATTACCAAATTTGATGCGAATACGTGTGTTGGTTTGTTTGTTGTTTACGCCACCCCCGCAATTTTCCAGCTATGCGACAGCGGGCTGTAAATATTGATATTGGCTGAAAATAATCGAGTCTGGACTTAGACAAGCCAGTGATGACATGCATCAACCAAGTCAGCGAGCCGGACCACCCGATCCCGTTAGTCGCCTCTTACGACAAGCATAGTCGCTTTTTACGGCACGCATGGGCTACTGAAGACCTATTCTACACCAGATCTTCACGGGTCGCGAACGCATTTGAAACTCGACTCCTTGCCAACGATTTCAATATCAACCATTCATATGGGTAAACGGGTGTCATTCTCCAGCCAGTCCAGCTGCTCAAGTCAAGGGGTGGTTTAATTTGAGCATAACACTGTATAGGGGTCGCGTCCAAGATTATTGCACTTTTATAGCGACGTGCATACACGTGTGTGTGTGTGTGTGGCTCCTTGTACTAGTCCGGACTGATGCCGATATATAGTGCTAGCACACCATGCCGCAGTTGAACATGAATTCCTAACTCAGACACAGTATACTGACCCCGAGCCGTCCAGTCCTTGTTTTTGGCTCTTAATGCCGAGCGCCGGGCATGGTAACAACAAATACCATCTGTTAACGTCTTTTGGTATGACGCGGCCGGGGATCGAACCCTCGACCTTCCGTTCTCCGGGCGAACGCTCTACCAGTAGACCACGGTGGCGGTCATACAGGTATTTGAGTTGAGAAGTGTTATCGCTGATGGTCCGATACCAACTCAGATAGAACCTGGTGGGTAGATATTGGAAATCTAGTTTCCAAACGTCTTACTGAATCGAGAAGGTTAATTAATGTTGTAGATTAACTACTCATTAGATGTCCTTATCTTTTAGTATATAAATATTTCTGCTAGTGGCATTTTCCTAGTATCCGTTTGACATTTCCCGGTCCACTGAGACGACAACTAAGCAAGAAATATAGTGGTTGAAGATTACCATGGGTAGATTAGTGTTATCTCTCTTGAGTCGTTCACTAGTGGAAAGCTTTATTGGTCGTGACTAACATTATCTATTTAACACTATACGTATGAGCATTAAAGATTAAACACAAAGTGAATTTTTGTTCAGCGGGAAAATAGTTGGCACATGTATATAGTAAATCCTGTATATACTGTAGGATGTAGGGTGCGTGACACCTCAGTACACCATGCACAATGAACCATTGCGAACAACATGCCAGTTAGTGAGTGAGTCGAATCCCGACATTGGTACAATGTGTGAAGCCCATTTCTGGTCTCCCCCTCCGTGATATTGCTGGAATATTGCTAAAAGTGGTGTAAAACCCAACTCACCCACTCACGATGCTTTGCAAATCAATATCTTTCAGTCAACTATCATCGCTGAGATAGCATTCCATACCCTGCCAATAACGTTATGTATCATATCACCACACGAGTAATATCCAGTGTGAGTACAGTGACACGATACATCAGGTCACGTGAAGTCAGTTAGGAATCTGAGGTATGTATAAAGTCACACATATTCCAATAATATCTTTCAAAGTGTCACATCAGTTGATGGTTGTGTAGGTCATAAATAAATGATTTGAATCCCACTGTTTTTATTACAGGTGATTTGGCGACGGGGCTCGGAGTCCAATCCACTTACCATTGGTAAACGGACATTTGTTGACGACAAAAGAGTCATGATAGAACACACGCCACTTCATCAGAACTGGAATCTGTTGATAAAGCGCGTGCGAGTGGATGATGAAGGCATGTACGAATGCCAGGTGAGCTCTCAGGCCCGCCATCTCCGACATCATGTCTACCTCACCGTGGAAGGTCAGTCGACTGCAGCGACATCTGTGTCTGTACATGTAATTAACCGGCTCCTGCTCTATCAGGCATTGTGGGTCATCAAGGCCATGTTATTTCGGTAGCCATTTAAACATTGTACTCGATTCCATTTTTTCGTCTCATACGATTATATATTCAAAAGACATTTTTTAATAATTCAAGTTAATCATGAATATAATATATGCTCTACTTTCGTTATCTCTGAGCACCATGTCTTGTTCAAATATAAATATTCCATCAGCAATGAACGCGTGTCTCGTTTTTTCACGTCAATTACCAAGTTAATAACATAGGTGTTTGACATTTGCAGCACGAAATATCAAGGACAACTGCTTACATAAATCTGTACAAGTCACTCGTTCATATATCGCGACATATAGTTCATCACGTGACTTTATATTCCAGTCTCGGAGAGCCCAAACAACGTGAATCCAGGTAAGACAACATTTATAAATAGAAAATGTATTGTCGTTATTATTATAACTATACTAATAAGCATTTATCTCCAATCTGTTTTCAATATCAGTGCAATAGCCTCAGAAAAATAGACATGGGAGTTAATCCAGCCTCATGAAGCCATACATACTGACGACGCGAAATAAGGGTACATACGTTTATTGTGGTAACGTGTCTTTGAGTACGAAGTGCCAGCGCATGTTTCACGATGTAGAAACACACCAGCCAGTAACGTTCACCAAGCCACTTAGTTTACATGAAGCATCTTTAACAAAGCTGTAACAATCAGTGGGTAATTCATGAATGTTTATCTTATGTTTTTCCATAAGTATATAATCTGAGATTCGGGGAATAAGCAAAACACTACGGCTCTGACCACAAATCCTCCAAGGAAAGCTTTTACATAATTTTGGATTCATATTTCAAGAATGTTATTTAGCCAGACGACCAACAGTAAGTCTAATTTAACGCTGATTTCAGATGAAGCAGGAAAACACCGAAACACAAGTGGTGTTATTTACGGTAATTCACTCCCATGTTAAAGAGTAGTCGATTATGTCTCTGGCTATGTTACTGAGTAGACCCCCGCGCATGGACACCCACCTCATCCCGTACTGGTATTACCTGTTGCATGCCATAACGCATGACCTCGAGGAGACATGGTCTGTGTCTCCTTCACTCTATCCCAACATGTGTTGTCGCATTGGTACATGTGTCATCCGCCCGTCATCCTCTTCTTGCATAGAACTTGTGAAAGTACATGAACGGCTATTGCACCAATTCATTCTTCACTGTACATGTGACAGAAAAATTGCAAGAAGATAAACATATTTAAACGTTGTGTCAAATAAGGCTAACGTGTCTCTACTGATCTCCACTTCTTTACGTCTTGGTCACGTGGTTTACCGGGAACGTGAACAGTTAGTACACCTCGTATATTCAGTGTGAACACGGTGGCAAACTCTTTTCACGATGTTGAAAAAAAGATTCTCAACGTTTCTCCACTCCTGTCAATTCGCACTGCTCACGCCAGGCATACATGCTTCGTGGTATTGGAACCAAGGCCCCGTTCCACAAAGCCATCTTACCGCTACGACTGACAACTCGATGTTAAAGTGTGGAAGTTACGAGCGTCTTAGAGCTGCGATCGCATTGTGGAACGAGGCCCTGGTTGATATCCCTTCAATGATACCCATATATCTCCAACGTGGTGTCAAGTAGCATTTGCATGCTTAGTACTGCTAACTTTCCTCAGTGAAAACCGGATACCACCCCTGCATGAATCATATAGTCGTCCCGTTTGTGCGTGAGATGAAGCAATTAAGTTTAGCGTATATTGGAACTACTTCGCTAGCGTCCCCGCTCTGCGGGCATTTGTCAGGTAGCATCACTCTCTAGTGTGTTGTGCCATTGTTACACAGATATATACTGTACTGCTTCAGATATATACTGTACCTTGAATCAGCTTGGCTTTCAAATGCATTACTTTCATACTGAGTTAAGCCTTCATCCCACTGTACGATATGGGTACAAGCGGATCTGCAACGACAAGCTTGGCGTCTGTGGTAACGTAAGAGCTTAACGTAGGTTCATGGGGACACTCGCAGCGTTGCGCCGCTTTGCTGAACGAGGTCCAAGGAGATTGCTCATTATGAGCTCTGTTTGGATACTTATTGCATCCATGATTGATTGGTTTTCTTCTTGTTAAACATAATGATGATGCGCCGTATTTTTCAGACATACGAATAAGCGGGGAGAAGTACGTGGAGAAAGGCCAGAAGATAAACCTCACGTGCAACGCCACTGGAGAAGAGCATCCCCCTGATGACCTCGACTGGTTCAAAAACGGGGATAAACTATCTACAAATTACGGAAACGGAATCTTTATTCAAAAACGTGTTTCGTTGACAACAAAGACAATTGTGAGCATTCTTGAGATCAAGAACGCCGACATGAACGATGCAGGAGTCTACATATGCCGGACCTCGGGGCTACAGATCACGAGTTTAAGGGTCAATGTCTTGAATGGTAACTATGACAACTTACCTATTGTCGCGAACTCGACGGGGCCCTGGGATATGTGGCAGTGTAAAGTATTACGTATATATAAAACGTCACGGCCAGAGAATAACCTGTCTCAATTATCTGTCGAAACAGATTCAGTTATGAAAATAATAATATAAGGCAACATATATTGGTGAAAATATAACCTAGATTTAAGTGAATCTACGTAAGCAATTTTCTCAAATGAAAACAAACAACAACATATTTCAAATGATGGGTAATATATACATTCGCTGTCAAAAGTAAAATAGACCCGTGAAGCTCCGGGGAAAATAGAACTTGACTAACGGGATCAGATTGTAAGGCTCGCTGATAGATGCTCGTGATATCAATCACTGGATCGTCTGGTCCAGACTCGATTATTTACAGACCGCCGGAATATAGCTGGAATATTGCGTTAAACAACACACAAACAAAACCCTAAACTAAAGTGAAATACTTTATACTTCATAATATGCAGTTTTTCGATTTAAAGCCTAAATTCTCATATTTTGTGACATGAACATATCTTTCACTAACCAGTTTCACTTTTTCTTTCAGCATATACAAACAACGTTAAAAGACGTAAGTATTGACGTTCGAAGCTGATTTTGCAATGAAAGTTTTAAATTACCTACCTAAAGAGTCTTTGTAACATGTACCTTGATTACGGGGATACTTAGTCAATGACACGGTAGTTGGGGGGAGGGGGTGAATGTGAATAGTGTGATTGACTAACGGGAGAATGTGGTCACTACTTACTCAGCGTTGCGTGTTGCTATTACAACCTCAAGATAGTCCCCTAATGATCTCTGTTATACCATACGGTCCACCTATCGTTGCCTTCAATCTATTGTGTTGATTGATTCAACTACTGTCATTTCCGTTGCAGACAAATCAGATAAATACAATTGGATTGGATCTACGGGAGATTCGACAGCTCCGGTGATGTGTGGTGATTTGATTACACTCGTCTACATGGTAACGCTGTTGACGACAGTAACGTGATACTCACAATAAGCTGTGGCAGAGAGGTCGCTGGTGTAACATGTGCCGAAGTTCATAGTCTCTAGAAACTTACGCTTCAAAAGAACTGGATGTATATTACAATGATATACACCGTGAACATGGTCACACGATCGAATATAAGTGCTGGTTTCTATTGCGTCAGGAGTGCCTGACTCGATTCGTCTGCACCGTGATGAAAGCATAACGCACCATGTTTACATGAGACGTTGGCACTGGGACATGAGACGTGGGTGGTTCTCGTCGTCGTTCAGGAACGTATGAGTATGTAGAACTTCCAATATTGAATATGAAACGCGAACAGTGTGAAAGTGCCTTTCTGTTTTTCGCTGTACAGTCGTGTTATTCATCAGGCATGTGTTTTCTGCATCAGATGTCGCCATCGCAAATAAACATTTGACTGACATGTATCGAATACTTAAAACATAACAGAGTGGCTTGTGTCAGCGAACATACATTGAAGCTTGCCAACTACCAGACAATTTATGTGACGGTTTCAACATGGAGCTTGGCAGAATCTTACATACATGAATGGCAGCCCTTGATTGATTGTCATCGGGGACGTCAAGAACAAATGATATTATATTCGACCATCTGTTGTGAACTTATATTTGCTGTCGAAATGTCATGACTTTGATTTATTATCGAGACGGAAATATTTTAGACAGAGGAAGTCTTACTGTTTTCGTGGTGGATCACACGCACCAATACTTAAGTGTTAGACATGATGACCATATCACGGTCGGGGTACAACTAAAACACATTTCCATATCAACCGTATGGAGCTCACAACGCAGACTGCTTCATTGAATACCCGATGTATTTATAGCCTAGAGAGCTTCCAATGGATATATCCTGACCTCTGATGTCTGGTCATAAACAATGCAGTACAGGAGAATTACCAAATCAGAACTACATGAAATCAACACACATCTCCCACAGATGTCAGTTACCCCGCACCACAATCACATGTTGTCATTTTGTGGGATCTAGGTACAGGACAAATACTAACGTTAAAAAGTATATGTGTTTCAACGTCAGAGTGGGTCTAGGCCAATAACTCGTTCATTCATACTGTCTACCCATATGTTGAATAATTAGTGACTCATATCAGTCATATTTTGTTAAGTACTCGTATGTCAAGGGATTTGCCAAATATAGTGACCGTCGGGTTTGAAACCTCTACCTGTTTAGTCGTAAAGTCTGATAGTTCCTGATACAGTTGTTTCAAACAGAAACTGCCATCCTTCCACGAGACAGCAGTACTTCGAGATAGTGTACGTCGACTATACTCACACTGTCACAAAACTGCTGCCGACGCCATTCGGCGGTCGAGCTGTTCCGCCAAAGACAAAATACATATTTGTGTATATAAACCTACCAGTGGTCGAGCTGCCATATCCATTGTGTCTGTCTTTGAGTCATCAACTTTCTTTCCGTTTTTTTATTGTATTTTCGTCATTGCGCCGATGAATATATCACAGTATTACAACTATGAAACAACAGACTTGTGTGAATAACACTACCCGTGGTAGGTATGATACTGGTCATGGGCACCGTGAAGATCACAATAAGGAGAGTTCATTTTTATAGATTCTCTGACTGGTATATACCCCGAGCTCACGGTACATCAGGAGTCGAGAGCATATTCTTATATCGTGATATTTATGCATTGGTGGAAAAAATCCGAAAATGCCCCTTCCTGATGTGAAAACTAACTACGCGTGTCCCTTGTCCTGTGTGTAGTTTTCCTGGTTGTTTATGATACCAGATGGAGTTAAGGGACGATGTGCTTGGTGGTATGGCTGATGGAGTAGATGATGTTGCTGATGGTGAAGGCAGCAGTGATTAGTAGTGTAGCAACAACACGCTCTATATCAGAGAAGAATCGACGTGTCACAGGTATCCGGTTTGGTTTAAGACACATCGTGTTCATTTTAGGATTCATTACGAGACATTCTTAGAAAGGGTTCAATCAATTATCGACATCGATGTTTGAATCCAACTTCACAGTACTATGTTTGGTTCTTATTTCCTTCTGTTGAGAGTGATCCCCTTAAAATGTAGGATTTCACAAGTTCAGATTCATGGGAAATCGAATGATATTCTTTTATATTTGAAATATTTTGAATAATGTATCGTTGAAGTTTTCTATGTCAAATCATGCCATAGTTTGTTTCTTGCCAGCTTGTAATTTCCGAATCTGATAACATTTGTGAACTAGGCGTAGATTGACTTCAGATCAATACCCTAAATTGTCAACATGCTTTCCATTGCATCAGAAACACTAGTCCACTTAATACCCAATGTGTATACATTGTGACAGTCACCCTTTCATTGGCAACACATGTTGCCGATAGAAACAAAATATCTTCATCAAAAATCGAGCCGTCATAAACTGAAAATAAAATATGAAATGCACAGATGTTGTTTTTGTATGACTTTATTGTTTCCGTGTTTATCCAATGGGTGTGTGTTTGTGCTGCTATGGGAAGCTGCAAAAAGGTCTGTGGATTCAGCTGTACGTGTATATTTAATCTACAATGCATACAGTGTAGAACTGCTCTGACATTCCGGTCAGAGGGCTGGAATAATATACAGTGAATCCGATTAAACACTTGATCAATGTGACAGCTATATAAATGTTGCACTACGAATGCCTAGTCAACCGAAATATATATGTGAAGAGCGGTGACCACAGACTGATGAGGTCACCTTGTTGGACAACCTTGCTGACCATTGAACAGTGGTAGTTCCTGATGCCATAGTAGGCACCAGCTCGACTGGATCCATAAACATCAATGTCCTGATATGCATAAACTCTGCAAGCTATACACATCACCGTCTTGTTGGTGTAGTCGCAGATGACGTATATGTTCTCAACTAACTAACTTTCTGTGGATCCATGCAAAACGATACCTTGAGTCCTGTCTTGTGCCTGATTCTGCTACAGCATCTAATGTATATTTACTCGATTGCATGCCCATGAGACACACTTTGCCATTGCGTACAGTCACTTCTTGAAAAACTATCATTACTCACGCCATTACCGCTATGCCACACGCGACGTCCGGTAATACGGCTCATGGCCTAGAAGATGCACTTCAACAGTAAGATCAAGCCTTCGCCTGGGTAGCAAGCTTATTTCATGACGATTGGATCGAAATTAAGTAGTATGTGTTCAGCACATGCTTTCGACGTCTGTAAAACTAATTCCCCGGTGGGAATATGTGCACTTGATGCATAGACGAAGAGATGTTTATAGACACAAGATACGTGGCCCGTTTCTAAAGGGGTTCTGCAAGGGCGAGGTCTGTGTCTTCAATCATTTGTAACAACTGTCGCTGAATCGCAGCTAGGCTATCAGGATGATAATGGCACATCTGTTTTCGACGTATGAACTGCAATGTCTAAATGCTTTTAAATTGGTCTGTAGAACATAAATTTGAATAAATCATTTCATATGGAAAGTGGACAGATGCTGTGAAAGCTCCTGAGTTATCATGTATATATCTAATCGGGTGATAATCAGGAGACTACCTAAGCTTAGGTCTGACAATGTACTATTTCTGAAACGAACAATGCTTATGATGAGTGATCAGTGTGGATCTCGTGTAACACATTAATTATGGTAATTATGGTAATTATGGTAATTCTACATAGCAGATGATAGGTATCATGTGATTGGTGTCCGAGTTTATCTCGCAGTGGGAACGTGTAGCCAATGGATCGAAATCCCCACATTCAAGTTGAGTTTTTACGTTTCGCCTCTATTATTGACAATATCAACCTTCGTTATTTATTCAAATATGGATCAATATATCGCGAGCAGCCTCCTATCAATGGGGATCACAACTTTAAAATCATTATGCTGTCTAAGTGTATGTCACAAATGGACTAGACGGGATGAGGAACTCGTTGAATGTCTTTCAGAGTGGGTTAACGTTAATTCAGCACGTGGTGTTATTAGTAGAAAAAAATAAACTGATAAGGAGGAAACAGAACTGGATTAAAACAATTTTGTTCCAGCCAGCTGTCATCCAAAGTATCACTGCCCCACATGAAAAGTTTGTAGTTGTTTTCACTGACAAGGCCTGAAATAATATAACCATTATATGTTAGCATCACTACATAAATTGTTTAATGACAGAAGTTAGTATAAGTAATATATCAAACAGTGCCACATATAAGGCCAGTATGTTCACTGAGAAAGAAGTCTGCTAAAACCATGATTCAGTACTATCAACTGAGGCTTGGCTCTAAAACCTGAATGATAAAAGCGACAAAACCCTTTCCAGTCGATTGTACGATTCTGACTATATCGTGAGTATGTGTTCATGAATCACTATCAAGTGGTGATGACACTAGGTGAGAAGATGGCTGTATTCTGCTCCACCGTTGGAACCTCTCTCATACACCCACTAAAACACTGAACAACCGTCCTTTTTCTACAAACATATGTGCAGTATGTACGATTCGATACGCCATGCACACAGTATACATGAATGGTATGTAATGTGTAACTGTAGTACTGTTCAAACTGCGTATAACCCATCACGATCATATGTTGTCTTTTCAAGCATGAAGTAACCGCCATTATTCAGCGAACGCAACGCAAAACAAACCACACGTTACGGTGACAGCGCCGTCACAAACACGTGGGCATTCCTCATTCAGCGACCTCTCCCTTCACTCAAAGCAGCTGAGGAGAGATCGTAATGTTGGGGTTCAGATGTATACATTTATTTCACTTATAGTGAATGATGTTGAAACTCTCCAGACCACATAGTTAACCTTGTGGACCAATTGGCTTGCCGCAAGAACTGTGAAATATGACTGACGTTGATACAGATGGATGCCAAGTGGTCATTACAAGAACTGTTCAAAGGTTTTGGGCCAGATGATACAACTGAAATTGCGGGACCCGTACAAAGAAGAGTTGTTTATGTGAATTATTCATCACAAAAGTGGTGACAACTATGTAATGTATTGCTCACATGTCTTCAAGAGACATCCGGGATTCTCAGTGTTTGCTAAATGGGATTAACATCTGTCGTAGATTTAGGGAAATACGTGTCACAAGGTGATGTATTGCTGTTGTTAGTGCTATCGGCCTTAAATCACACGCATTATATTGTAGTTAGGCGAATCGCAGCAATAAGGACACAAACAGAATCTTAAAAACAAATTCCATTACATATCTCATTATGGTAACATCACTTTACTCAATTTATTATTCCCGTTTAAAGAAAAGTTGACATCATGCAGACATTACATATCAATCCAAGTTGGAACCTCAGTCAAGCAAAATGTGTCGGTGCACTGAGGTTACAGGTTATATCTGTTGAATACTTAGTTATTTTTTAATAATTATTATAAGTATAACGTTACTATAGAAGTCTATGGGAAAACATTTGGTTGTGTGTAACCTAAACTGCCCCACCAGGGGAGGTCACCCGTAGGGGTTCCGGAGGCTAGCAACCTGTGTTTATTAAAATCGATGGAGTGTTCAGGCTAGATGACTTGTTGGCAAGCGTATCATTGTACCCCGACGCCGTAGATTATTGTTCATTATATCAATCACTGAGTTGTCTGATCCAGAGGCGATACATTGCAGACCGCCGTTCAGCTGGAATAGTGTTGTGTGCGCCGTAAAACAGTTCGTTTTAATGCTCGTTTACATCACTGACGAAATACCATCAACATAATCTAATTATCTTTGAAGAAAACATAAGTCAGGTTTAAAATAGGGCAAAGTCAATATGAACTAGACACGATCACAACCGCAGAGTCAGTCGAGATTGAACTTCAGATGATGGCTGCGACACAAGAGGGAAACCCCTTCCGTCATTTGAAGAAATTAGACGAAGTCATCTCTCCACGTTACAGATCACCCGTTCATGTTACAGTTGAAGAAGGAGAGGGACGTGTAGTTGCCGTCGCTTCCGCCCCACTCAGTGAAACTAAACTTCCAGGAACCAAAAGCACTGGTTGCCAGTTGAACAAAACAGAACTAAATTCATGACTCCTCTCACGAGATCCGACACCATCTAGTGATTACATCTAGTGATTACATCTAGTGATTACATCTAGTGATTACATCTAGTGATTACATCTATTGACTACATCTAGTGATTACATCTATTGACTACATCTAGTGATTACATCTAGTGACCACATCTAGTGATTACATCTAGTGATTACATCTAGTTATTACATCTAGTGATTACATCTAGTTATTACATCTAGTGACTACATCTAGTGACTACATCTAGTGATTACATCTAGTGATTATATCTAGTGATTACATCTAGTTATTACATCTAGTGACTACATCTAGTGACTACATCTAGTGATTACATCTAGTTATTACATCTAGTTATTACATCTAGTGACTACATCTAGTGACTACATCTAGTGACTACATCTAGTGACTACATCTAGTGATTACATCTAGTGATTATATCTAGTGATTACATCTAGTTATTACATCTAGTGACCACATCTAGTGACTACATCTAGTGATTACATCTAGTGATTACATCTAGTGATTATATCTAGTGACTACCTCTAGTGATTACATCTAGTGATTACATCTAGTGATTACATCTAGTGACTACATCTAGTGATTACATCTAGTGATAATATCTAGTGATTATATCTAGTGATTACATCTAGTGATTACATCTAGTTATTACATCTAGTGACCACATCTAGTGATAAGATCTAGTGATTACATCTAGTGACTACATCTAGTGACTACATCTAGTGATTACATCTAGTGATTATATCTAGTGACTACATCTAGTGATTACATCTAGTGATTACATCTAGTGACTACATCTAGTGATTATATCTAGTGACTACATCTAGTGATTACATCTAGTGACTACATCTAGTGACTACATCTAGTGATTATATCTAGTGACTACATCTAGTGATTATATCTAGTGA
Organism: Haliotis rufescens; assembly: GCF_023055435.1. Classification (NCBI taxonomy): domain Eukaryota; kingdom Metazoa; phylum Mollusca; class Gastropoda; order Lepetellida; family Haliotidae; genus Haliotis; species Haliotis rufescens. The sequence goes on along the minus strand of NW_025963779.1, from coordinate 92,053,487 downwards.
TTATATCTAGTGATTACATCTAGTGATTACATCTAGTGACTACATCTAGTGACTACATCTAGTGATTATATCTAGTGATTACATCTAGTGACTACATCTAGTGATTACATCTAGTGATTACATCTAGTGACTACATCTAGTGATTATATCTAGTGATTATATCTAGTTTAGTGATTACAGGTCTTGAGACGCTGTAACAAAAACAGAACATCTTACAAGAGTTTTAACTTAGATTAAGTTTTCAATATTTAATTGAAAAATACAGCGACGGTGCATTTGCATGAGTCATCATCCCGACAAAAAAGCAGAACTTTTTAATGAACGCAGGATTTGTACAAAGATGATGTGTGGCAATATGCAAGAACTGAAGCTCACGGCACAGTGTATCAAATTCGTGTAACGTACAGAAGAGTGCATGCAATCTCATCTTTCGGGAATATGTTTAGCAGCGATGTCGTCATGAATTTGGAAGGGTTTTGTCGGTTTTGTTTACATCTACAAGATGAGTGATCGTATCCTTTCTTTAAACCTAGTTCAGTAAGAAACTGGGGATGCCTTGGTATTCTAGTGCCTAGCCTTCCTATAGTTTCCGACATTTCAGTTACGCCTCATGCTTTCTCCCTCATTTCTCGTGTAGCCAAAGTTACCTAAACTAGCATATGCTATATTACACTCTTCAAGTAGGAAAGGCACAGGTAGTATGTAGTTAATTGAACCTGACTACACAAAAAAATCCGGTATTTAAATTGGATATATGATATATGATTGGATAATGTTGGTGGCCTGATATTCGACACACAGTGCGTCAAAACGCAGCCATTGTCGATTTGCAATGTCTTAATCGTCATTGTTTTCACACTTGTTCAAAAATGTCATGAGGGAAAACAGAAAAGCCAAATGCACGTGCAAGTTATGGCATTCGTAACCCGTGGTAGTGGCTATAAAAAGGCAAGCATAAGCCAATAATTTGTCATTCGATTGTCAACATTTTTCTTGTTCGAAAATGCCGAGTCTCAGCGGTGCCGATCGAAACATCGCCATAGGACGTATCCAAAGAGTGAAATCGCAATCTTCTGTTGCACGCCACTTCAACGTCCACCACAGAACCATTTGCCGCCTTTGAGACCGATACACACATTTCAATTCTACTGCAGACCGTCCGAGAACCGGCCGACCAAGAGTTACCGACCCTGCACAGGATCACTGCATTCGACTGTTCCACCTACGTCATCGCCCTGCCACAGCTACGGAGCTGCAGGACGCATCCCTGGTTTCAGGATGATATCGGACCAGACTGTCAGGAACCATCTTCGCGAGGCTGGAATCCGACCCACAAGACCAGTTATCGTCCCTGTTTTGCAACAGATCCGACGCTTGCGTTGGTGCCATACCTTGGAATTTGAGAAACTGGAGACGAGTGTGGTCTAGCGATGAATCACGATTTCTTCTTCACCGGCGAAATGGAAGACAACGTGTTTATCGTACTCGAAATGAGCGTTTTGCCCCACATTGTGTGCGTGAATTCGACAATTTCGGTGGCGGTAGTGTCATGGTGTGGGGGGCCATATCCACAAGATCTGACTTGGTTGTGGTTCAGGAACATTTGACAGCAAATCGATACATGAATCAAATTCTTCAACCTCACCTTCTTCTAATCATTGATCGCCAGAGGGAGCTGTTTCAACAGGACAACGCTCCACCGCACACAGCTCGTGTCACGGTACACCACCTCATAATACCAACATCAACGGCTTTCTCTGGCCGTCGAGATCTCCAGATTTCAACCCAATCGAACACCTCTGGGATGAACTCGATCGACGTGTACGTCAACATCAGAGCACGCCGAAGACACTCCCACAACTGGCCAACCTGGTACAAGCAGAAATGTGCAGAATGGGAGTTAATAGGGGTGTGGCTGTGGTATGACAGGGGATGAGGTTTGATAGGGGTTTGGCTGTGGTGTGATTGGATCTGGGGGTTCATATTGGTTTGGCTGTGGTTTGAAAGGTGATGGAGTTTGATGGGGCTGCGGTATTCATTGAATACAAAGATCATTCGAGGTAATGTATATATTTTTACGATGAAACACAAGCTTATTTTCGCATTTCAAAGGCAGTCAGTTATTTACCGTTTGGTATTTCTCTGTCACTCTTGGCACTTCATCAAAAACTGATTCTCTGGAGAGTCAAAACAGTGCAAACATGTTCAGCTTAACGTGCACTTCATCTGGCATCTTACAATTGCATGGAAGAAGACATTTTAAACGTGTAGTATATTTAGAATATACCAGACCCCAGATAAACCCAGTCATCAGACGGATACACAATATGAAGCAGATGATGGGAAAGGCTGGAATGTGAGTACCCTCACCGTTGTATTGCCAAGGCCGTGCACATCCATCACCACACCATTGAGTGCAATGTTGTCACCCACTGTTGTCCTATTGTAGTTTGGTGATGTGTAGAGTACAAGTGGGGGACAGGAAACGTTTGACCTGAACATCCCAAGGCCTGGACATTTCCCATTACTTACAATTACAATCGACAAGTTTTTTTGTTTTTTTTGTTTAACGCCGCAGTCAACAATGTTCCAGCTATATGACGGCGGTCTGTAAATAATCGAGTCTGGGCCAGACAATCCAGTGATTGACATCATGAGCATCGAGTCACACGTTTGAGATACAATGGCATGTGCGAGCCTAACCACCACATCCCGTTAGTCGCCTCTTGCGACAAGCATAGTTGCATTTTACGGCAAGCATGGGTTGCTGAAGACCTATTCTACCTCGGATCTTCACGGATTTTCTACAAGTTTTTCAAAACGCATGTACATGTGGCGATTTTTACAGACCGCTGAATGACGAGAAAATTCCGAGTAAGGCCAGTCCCTGTGGCCTGGTTTGAGGGTCAGGGCATACGTAATGCCAGACATCGATGAAGATTAGTGCATGGGTTGCTAATGACCTATTCAAACCTGGATCTTCACGGGTAAAATCGACAAGTAGCATCGCTTGTTAATTATTTGAAAAGAAGCAATTTGTACCTGAATGTAATGCTGTGTCATGGTAGCATTGATAACACATCTTCTGTGAAGACAACTTTGATAGCCATTGTCGATATTAATCATAGTATGTCCATATTGAGCATTGCATGGGAGACCCGTGAAGATCCGGGGTAGAATAGGTCTACAACAACCCATGCTTGTCATTAAAGGCCACTATGCTTATCGTAGGAGGCGACTATCGGGATCGGTTGGTCAGGCTCGCTGACTTGGTTGAGGCATGTCATCGTATCCCAATTGAGTGGATCGATGTTCATGATGTCAAACCCCGGATTGTCTGGTCCAGATTCGATTATTTACAGACTGCTGTCATATAACTGGATAATTGCTGAGTGTGGCTTTAAACAACAAACAAACAAACAAAACATTGAATGGGAGCGAAACAGAACAGTCTAAACGTGTTAGCCAGGACAATTGCATCGCATGCTGTAATATGTATACTATATTTTGTGTGTGTGTGTGTGTGTGTGTGTGTGTGTGTGTGTGTGTGTGTGTGTGTGTGTGTGTGTGTGTGTGTGTGTGTGTGTGTGTGTGTGTGTGTGTGTGTGTGTGTTGGGGGTGGGGGTGTGTGTGTGTGTGGGGGGGGGGGGGGGGGGGGGGGGGTATATTTAACACTTTAAACGAGAGGTACAGACGTAGGAGAGCCTGATCACACCCGACGGGTCTAAGGCATTTCGAACAATATTTCACTTGATGTTATTTGATAGTGATTCATAAATACAAAGGTATTGTCGGAATCGTACAATAGACTCTGCTAGAAGCAGTCATTTCTTTTTATCATGCATAGGGTTTTGTCTTTTATATTTATAAAACACACAGGGGTCACTGGGGCCACAGTCGTCTAAGGCGCCGCAATTCGTTCTGCTGCTCTGTAATCGTGAGTTCGAATCCCTGATGTTATTTCGAGGTTCATGAGCAACATATCCGTGTTCCTGGCTTTCACAAAAGTAGTAAACCTCTAAGACTTGCGTGACTTTCCTCCCTCTAAGACTTGCGTGACTTTCTCCCTCTAAGACTTGCGTGACTTTCTCCCTCTAAGACTTGCGTGACTTTCCTCCCTCTAAGACTTGCGTGACTTTCCTCCCTCTAAGACTTGCGTGACTTTCCTCCCTCTAAGACTTGCGTGACTTTCCTCCCTCTAAGACTTGCGTGACTTTCTCCCTCTAAGACTTGCGTGACTTTCCTCCCTCTAAGACTTGCGTGACTTTCCTCCCTCTAAGACTTGCGTGACTTTCTCCCTCTAAGACTTGCGTGACTTTCCTCCCTCTAAGACTTGCGTGACTTTCCTCCCTCTAAGACTTGCGTGACTTTCCTCCCTCTAAGACTTGCGTGACTTTCTCCCTCTAAGACTTGCGTGACTTTCTCCCTCTAAGACTTGCGTGACTTTCCTCCCTCTAAGACTTGCGTGACTTTCTCCCTCTAAGACTTGCGTGACTTTCTCCCTCTAAGACTTGCGTGACTTTCTCCCTCTAAGACTTGCGTGACTTTCTCCCTCTAAGACTTGCGTGACTTTCCTCCCTCTAAGACTTGCGGTACTTTCCTCCCTCTAAGACTTGCGTGACTTTCTCCCTCTAAGACTTGCGTGACTTTCTCCCTCTAAGACTTGCGTGACTTTCCTCCCTCTAAGACTTGCGTGACCTTCCTCCCTCTAAGACTTGCGTGACTTTCCTCCCTCTAAGACTTGCGTGACTTTCTCCCTCTAAGACTTGCGGTACTTTCCTCCCTCTAAGACTTGCGGTACTTTCCTCCCTCTAAGACTTGCGGTACTTTCCTCCCTCTAAGACTTGCGGTACTTTCCTCCCTCTAAGACTTGCGGTACTTTCCTCCCTCTAAGACTTGCGTGACTTTCCTCCCACAATAAGCTGACTCGTCGTTATATAACTGTAATACTTTTCAAAACGACGTTAAACCAAACCTTGCGGGTTACTCACTATACCTCATACTGGGACCTAGTCGGACCATGAATACAATAAGCACAGGGTATAACATTGCTGAATACTAAGCCCATAGCTTCTTTTCAGCACGATATATCGATCGAACTCTAGGAGAAAGCCAGCGATGAAAAATGCTAATCTATTGCTCCCATGGGTACATAGTGTATCTTATCTTATTCCAGTTGATCAAGCAAATATGATCGATTGAAACGTACATGATAATCGTGTGTGAGCTTTAATTTGATAACGACTTGCAGACACATTTAATTCGTATATCTGACCATAGGTTCAATGACATTTTCACCATTTTCATATTAAATCCAAATATATAATTTTACATATTTCGAATTTTGTTTATATCCAGTCCATCATTTGGTGCACGTTTCTAGGCAAAAGTTACTTGTCTACATTAACAGACCATATTTGAGGCACTACAGAACCCACAAGCCTTACTCGGGTCATTGTCCACACGCCTTAATTAGGTCATTGACGGATTTCACATGATGCTTCCTGGCACGGCATACTCTGGTCGATATTCTATAATGTTTTTACTTTAAATAGTTTTGCTGAATGCTATTTTGTATATTGAAAAGAAGGCAAAACAAACAGCAATTTAAAAAAGAAACTTCCTGTCTCCATGAAGCCCAATACATAGTATATGATACTTATAGCAACTGGTTTGAAACGTTGGAACACTTTTCACCTTCTTTACGACACGAGAAGCATACACGTACGCACACGTACACATACACACACACGTACGTGCGCACGCACGCAGGCACTCACGCACTCAAGCACGCTGGTATAGACACACCTTCAACTGACGTGCCTAATGCTGCTCAGTGCGGCGTTACTCTCAACTCACTCACCTGTGAAGCTAATTATACTGCTAGTTAAACTGATGACAACCACATCAGCAACAATTAGCGAAATAATCTATGAATAACAATCCAACACGACAACTTTAGGACAAACGATGTTAGCTACTCTCGACACACGATCAAAGTCCCCAAATCCCCGTAAATCATTGCTTTTATAATTGCATCCCAATTGTATTCTAGGAGAAGACGTTTACTTTTTATCTATAAACATTTGCACCTTTAACTCTTCACGAACTTACTGGAATTCGGGTTATTGTCGAATGATACGCAAGTCTAGTCAAGCCTACTCACGCTTACGCACGTTGTAATGTGCTATTACAGTTCCAACTATTTTCGTCCATGCCTCATCTGTCTTCAACTGTCATTCAACCGACAAAAAACACCCGTCAGTATTACATTTGTATATTCAGTCCACCTAGCTTTTAGCACACCTCAACAGATCTTCAAAAGCTGTTAGTCATGATCACACTGGCTATTAAACCGGTGTGATCATGAACATGATTATAATTGCTACAACCAGTGATATGGAGTCACCGGGCGGTCGCCATGGTAACATCTCCACACACGTGGCCCCATCAGTATCCCACAGAGGATAAGGAAGGCTCCATGTCTCCAAATATAACTTATTAGCATCAAATTGCATCAAATTTTAAAAAAAATATTTTGCCTTTACATTTTGGACAATCCCACCCAGCTGCAAATGGTACCAGTTATTGCCATTGTGTTAGATGTTGTGTGTAACCTTCGCCTGTATTTACAACTGGTCCCACAGGTAGGGAAAAATGTTCAAGTGCCGTCATTGTATATCTAGCAGTGACGCATGGTTCTTGCTTTCTCGCGTCAAGTGTCTCCGTGTTCTGTTCTTTCTCATATGAAATAAATGTTATTACGAAAGCTCGTGAGGCATTAACCTTTTTAATGTCTTTTACTTTACACTCTATATCATTCCACACTGAATACTTACGGTACATCGTCATGTCATAGAGTCGTCCCATCGGACGAAATGCCTGAGACAAGATGAATTGAAGTGAATTCGATTTTTACTGCGAGACGTCAATCTTCACAAAAAGATATGTAACACGTTTATCAAAGTCTTTGTTTCAGACATGGATCCAATTATGAAAAAACAATGGCTCTCTCGAAACTACGACACTTATGAAGCACTCACGATTTTCGTTTTATAGAATTCTTGACATCACCACCTTCTGAGGTTGTTTCGTATTTATATGTATTGGAACGTATGCATGCCGTTCTGTGTTGAACATTTACAGATTCAACCTGTATATATTAATCATAACATTAACATCTATTAGTGAGAGTGACATAGCCGAACATAAGCAACATACGAAAACTTTCAAAGTAGATTTCACTGATATTTGAGACACTCAGTTGAACACGTTACTAGAGAAGCATGCTTGCATTGGCTGCATATCATTCGACCATCGCTTTTCAGAGGTGCTTCGGTAACAGTAAAAATAAAGTGATGAATTCTCTGTTCCACATCCTCTACGCGAACTGTTTGAATGAGTTCTAACCCGTTCGGCGCGATCTGGATATGCGACAAAGTGCATGAAGTACCACAATCAAGAGCCCAAAGCAGGCATGTGCTCATAAAGATATTTATTCTAATTGCTAATTATCGAAAGTGTTATTGTGAAGAAAAAATGAGATATTATTCATCGTTGGTGATTTCGCTCATTTAAATACATCTGACAAGTGGAACGGGGGATATTATCAGCAGTGACAAAGAGTGACAGTTGTGTTTTGTCACGTGATCGATGGAGCGTGCATGTGAATTACCCCGATGTCAATAGCCTCGTGGCTGGAGTATATGGAATATTGTACCGGGAATTGGTAATTAATCTATTATCAGTGTAATTACCAGGTCCAGTGATATTGAAATTTGAGCTCTATCGGTATCAGGGGAACCACGCTTCGCAAAATATTCGACAATTGACATTCCACTTGGAACCCGACGCCAAATAATACACAGGTAGTCAGAATTGATCAGCGACGAGATTAGATTTAAATATAATTGAAATAAAACATATTTCCATAATCTAAAACAATCAACACAAAAAGCAGAGTCCATTGTACGATTCTGACTTCATCGTGAGCATGTGTTTCTGCGTTACTATCAAATAGAGATGATACCACGTGTTCGTGAAATAGTGAGCGTATCACAAACACATGCAAAGGCAAGCAAAGTGTCCACCTGCAAAAAGACTTGCAATCAGTTTTGTCATTGATGAGTCAAATTTGTAAATCGTTCTTCCCGTGTCTACCGTAAAATTCAGTGGCAGCTTTTCTGAGTTTTAACGCTGATGAAACAGCTTTTGAGCGTGTGGCCTTCTTTGAAATCTTCGTAGAAAGAGCACGCAAAGAGGTATGTGTTGAATGCTTTGCATCATGCTTAGTAATCACATAACTTAGTCACACAGATTAGAAATGCAATACCAAACCTCATCAGGATTCTGAAGTACCACCTAGTTTAAACACGCACAGAGACAATATTAAGGAGCAAGACTAGCTTGGAAATAGAAACGTATCGGATAAAATGGCGTCAAGAGGTTGTAAGTGAATTGGATTTACAGAAGACAAGTAGTATCGGGGTTGGTGACGAGAAACTGTTCAATAATTACGAACAGTTGACATGATGCTTGATTCAAACCCACGACCTGCAGGTGCCTGTAACACGGACTCTTATTTACGAAATTAGTCTTCTACAGTTTTGTGTTTCGTAGATACAGTGACATCTTGTGTTTCGTAGATACAGTGACATCTTGTGTTTCGTAGATACAGTGACATCTTGTGTTTCCATTTCGTTTTGTGGTCTCGCCAAGGAAGTCGAAGATTGATTCTGAATGATGAGATTAAACACATCCCGAGAGAAGGCAACAACTTAGCTTTTTAAGTTTTGATTGACAGATTTGAACGCTTTTACACAAATAGAAAGTAATGTCAAGCAGCTACGTTTACGTGAATACGTTTACAAATAAATACAGAGTGTCGACATATTTACTTCTCCTAGACGCATAGAGTAATAAAAGTTAAATTATTAAAGTAACACCTTATCCTCTAGCACATTTGGCACAATGATGTCAAACCGTAAGGCTTGACCTGTCCGTGCTTTGTGACGTTGTCCGTCATTTGTAATTAAGGATTGCTGATTGACGCCCCAAGCGGCATGCCAATGTCAGGCATATTAAGCTTCATTAGAGACAGATAAGCATACATGTCAATGAGGTAAAGTCAATTTATGCATGTCCATTCAACTGAAATTGTATTATATACATTGCAAATATTTTCCATTCAGAGTGTAGTACGTACGCCTGTAAATGCATCCACTATCATGTATAAAACTATATAATTGTACTGGTATAAGAAAGAGACACGACCGGAGTGGAAGTCGACCCACGGGACTCGGGAGCTACCAGTGTCTGTGTAATAAAGGCTCTACATACACAGAGACTTCTGTTCGACCCATATGGTCAGTCTGTGATCTTGTTGCGCCATTACTTCCTTAGCTAAACTTAGGATAAGTACGTGGCATACTACGGTACTCCGAAACTTGAACGGAGCATCAAACATTAACGTACTACTAAAAGTATTTTTATCATGTTATATTTATGAAATGCGTGAAAAAACAAAAGGAAACATTACAATATTGAACTTCTAAAGCGCCTAATAAAAGTCCAAACGTGACGTTGAAGATACCTGTACACTGTCAGTGTTATGTTAGTGATCAAATTTCAAATACTCTGAACAACATTATTTTAAGGACAATAAGTCGATCGAGTCATCTATCAGTACATCAAAGTTGTTTTAATACTGCTATATTGCTGTAATGAATACCGACTGAGTGATGTGCTACAATGACATTTTGATGGCAGCTATATCCAAATATGGATCGATATTTTCCTGTTTTTTTATTGACTTCCTTTGTAGGATGATGCATGCACAGCTTGAGCCTCATTAACTAAGTGGATTCCGATGAGATCAGTTTCAATGCTACTGGAATGAACTGTGACTGTCAATTGCTGTGACTGTCATAAGCAGAAATATATATATTCTTGAAGTCTTAAATCTTTTTTGGACAACAATTTCAACAATCTATTATTTGAAGCTATGTTTCAGGCCTAATCTCTACGTGTTCGTGTCAACATGTACTGCATTTTAAAGCAAGAGTTGACTCCACATTATATCGTATTTTATGAAATGAGAACATGGATATTTGTAGCCTACAAACATTGACAAGGGTGGATAGGGTGAGTGAGTTGGGCTTAACGCCGCTTTGAACAGTATTCCAGTTATATCACGGCGTGTCAGCTTACATAGTGAGGAAAGCCCGGACAGATGTCCGCCCATTTCACTACCAACAGCTGTCGTCATGTTTACCTGATCACAAATCATGTGAATGTCGCTTTTAAATGTGTCCATTCAGTTCTGCTAGATTGTTTTCAACAGGTCTGAGACGGGATGCCTCTGAGGAATTGATCTCGGGATTAAACACAAAACATTAAGGGTGACGACGGCCATACATACAAAAACTGTACATAAACGGCTATTCGTATCAGATTACGTACAATTCCTCAAAGGTTCAAATATGACAAAATTGACTTTCAAATACTTGCCGTCATGTTTAAATAAAATCCGATATTATTTGATTTCCTCCATGGCTGGATTCATCTGACACGCCATGTGATGGAACTCAGGCCGTGGTGGCCAACATTAACATAACCATTTGTCATTACTGATATCAGGGTAAAAAGTGTTTTCAAATGTCTCTACTACTCCATGTGTTACCATGCGGCAAATCATACGCTAACATCATAACGTTCCGGCAGGTCAATGGACTATAAAGGTCGGTGTTAGTTTAAAATGCCTTCTCCTCCCAAGGCAATGTGCGGTCTATCAGGCGAAGTAATCATGGCCATTCTCTCTAGGCTACACTGCTGATGCATGTTGAAGCGCTCCAAGATCCATCGAAATTCAATGTTAACGGATCGCAGTTGTCTTCGACTAGCCTCTGGTATTCCGCTTCTTGTTTGCAGACAATAACAGTGCCTTCGTGGTGACGGTTTACGAGGTTACACACAACATACAAACATTTATGTCGAACCTACTGACGTGTATATTCAGAGCTGTCAAAATCCTCTCCAAGGAATTATATATTTCTTTTTCCAAATCTAGAGTATTTCCATGCAGCACTTGAGGACAACAATATTTTTATTAAGCGTAAAGTGGACATCAGTGCAGTGGTTGCATCACAAAAACACTCCAGATTACAATTCTTCTGTCATCCTTGAAATAGAATCCAGTAAGAAATATGTTGGTTTGATGGAAATAGCCAATGTGATACTCGTGAGAGTCCTTCCGTGCCCAGTTGATAGTTTTGCAAGACGATTGATTGTGCCCAGAAACAGGATCCGCAATTACATCGGAACACACCGATACATCATTCACAAGAAAGACAAAATTACAACCTGCAAAAAGCTGATGCTGGGGATACTAAAAGAGGGCGGTATGATTTGCAAATAATACATGTTTTTACATTCTTTTACATGGAAAAGTATAATTATAAAAATACCCTAAAGAGACTCAATGTCTGATAACGGAGAGTTTGCCTTGTTATTTCCTGTCATGGGGTAGTCTTTCTTCACTTAATTACGTTCTCAAAATGTACCCCACAGTACGGCCAGCAGCGCTGTGTGAAATAACTTGCAGGCTGAGGGGATACACCACTGAGTAGAAGGCGATAGTAGATGCAGGAAAAGGAATACTAGATGCAGCGAAGGGGACACAACTGAGTGGAGGGGGATACTAGATACAGGGAAGGGGCACCACTGAGTAGAGGCCGATACACGATGCAGGGAAGGGGATACCACTGAGTAGAGGGCGATACAAGATGTCGGAAAGGGGACACCACTGAGTTGAGGTCGATACAAGATGCAGTAAAGGGGACGCCACTGAGTAGAGGTCGATACAAGATGCAGGAAAGGGGATACTAGATGCAGCGAAGGGGACACCACTGAGTAGAGGGCGATACTAGATGCAGGGAAGTGGACACCACTGAGTTGAGGGCGATACAAGATGCAGGAAAGGGGATACTAGATGCAGGGAAGGGGATACTAGATGCAGGAAAGGGGACACCACTGAGTAGAGGGCGATACAAGATGCAGGAAAGGGGATACTAGATGCAGGGAAGGGGATACTAGATGCAGGAAAGGGGACACCACTGAGTAGAGGGCGATACAAGATGCAGGAAAGGGGATACTAGATGCAGGAAAGGGGATACTAGATGCAGGAAAGGGGACACCACTGAGTAGAGGGCGATAATAGATGCAGGAAAGGGAATACAAGATGCAGGGAAGGGACACCACTCAGTAGAGGGCGATACAAGATGCAGGGAAGGGGACACTAGATGCACGGAAGGGGACACTAGATGCAGGAAAGGGGACACTAGATGCAGGGAAGGGGATACCACTCAGTAGAGGGCAATACAAGATGCAGGAAAGGGGACACTAGATGCAGGGAAGGGGACACTAGATGCGGGGAAGGGGACCCTAGATGCAGGAAAGGGGACACTAGATGCAGGGAAGGGGATACCACTCAGTAGAGGGCAATACAAGATGCAGGGAAGGGGACACTAGATGCAGGGAAGGGGACCCTAGATGCAGGAAAGGGGACACTAGATGCAGGGAAGGGGATACCACTCAGTAGAGGGCAATACAAGATGCAGGAAAGGGGACCCCACTGAGTAGAGGGCGATACTAGATGCAGGAAAGTGGACGCCACTGAGGAGAGGGCGATACAAGATGCAGGAAAGGGGATACTAGATGCAGGAAAGGGGACACTAGATGCAGGAAAGGGGATACTAGATGCAGGGAAGGGGACACTAGATGCAGGGAGGGGGACACCACTCAGTAAAGACAATACTAGATGCAGGGAAGAGGACACTAGATGCAGGAAAGGGGACACCACTGAGTAGAGGGCGATACTAGATGCAGGAAAGGGGATACTAGATGCAGGGAAGGGGATACTAGATGCAGGGAGGGGGACACCACTGAGTAGAGAGCGATACAAGATGCAGAGAAGGGGACACCACTGAGTAGAGGGCGATACAAGATGCAGGGAAGAGGATACTAGATGCAGGGAAGGGGACACCACTCAGTAGAGAGCGATACAAGATGCAGAGAAGGGGATACTAGATGCAGGGAAGGGACACCACTGAGTAGAGGGCGATACTAGATGCAGGGAAGAGGATACTAGATGCAGGGAAGGGGACACCACTCAGTAGAGAGCGATACAAGATGCAGAGAAGGGGACACCACTGAGTAGAGGGCGATACAAGATGCAGGGAAGGGAGACCACTGAGTAGAAGGCGATACAAGATGCAGGGAAGGGGATACTAGATGCAGGGAAGGGACACCACTGAGTAGAGGGCGATACAAGATGCAGGGAAGGGACACCACTGAGTAGAGGGCGATACAAGATGCAGGGAAGGGGATACTAGATTCAGGAATATAGGACACCACTGAGTAGAGGGCGATACAAGATGCAGGGAAGGGGATACTAGATGCAGGAATATAGGACACCACTGAGTAGAGGGCGATAGAAGATTCAGGGAAGGGACACCACTGAGAAGAAGGCGATACTAGATGCAGGAAAGGAGACACTAGATGCAGGAAAGGGGACACCACTCAGTAGAGAGCGATACTAGATGCAGGGAAGGGGATACTAGATGCAGGGAAGGGGACACCACTGAGTAGAGGGCGATACATGATGCAGGAAAGGGGACACCACTAAGTTGAGGGCGATACAAGATGCAAGAAAGGGGACGCCACTGAGTAGAGGGCGATACTAGATGCAGGGAGGGGGACAGCACTGAGAAGAGGGGAAAGGGGATAACAGATGCAAGGAAGGGGATACTAGATGCAGGAAAGGGGACACCACTGAGTAGAGGGCGATACAAGATGCAGGAAAGGGGATACTAGATGCAGGAAAGGGGACACCACTGAGTTGGGGGCGATACTAGATGCAGGAAAGGTGACACCACTGAGGAGAGGGGGATACTAGATGCAGGGAAGGGGACACCACTGAGTAGAGGGCGATACTAGATGCAGGAAAGGGGATACAAGATGTAGGGAAGGGGATACTAGATTCAGGAAAGGGGACACCACTGAGGAGAGGGGGATACTAGATGCAGGAAAGGGATACTAGATGCAGGGAAGGGGATACAAGATGCAGGGAGGGGGACACCACTGAGTAGAGGGCGATACAAGATGCAGGAAAGGGATACTAGATGCAGGAAAGGGGATACTGGATGCAGGGAAGGGGATACTAGATGCAGGGAGGGGGACACCACTGAGTAGAGGGCGATACTAGATGCAGGAAAGGGGACACCACTGAGTAGAGGGCGATACAAGATGCAGGAAAGGGGGTACTAGATGCAGGAAAGGGGACACCACTGAGTAGAAGGCGATACAAGATGAAGGAAAGGGATACTAGACGCAGGAAAGGGGATACTAGATGCAGGGAAGGGGATACTAGACGCAGGGAGGGGGACACCACTGAGTAGAGGGCGATACAAGATGCAGGAAAGGGATACTAGATGCAGGAAAGGGGACACCACTGAATAGAGGGCGATACTAGATGCAGGAAAGGGGACACCACTGAGTAGAGGGCGATAGAAGATGCAGGAAAGGGATACTAGACGCAGGAAAGGGGACACCACTGAGTAGAAGGCGATACAAGATGCAGGAAAGGGGATACTAGATGCGGGAAAGGGGACACCACTGAGTAGAGGGCGATACTAGATGCAGGAAAGGGGATACTAGATGCAGGGAAGGGGACACCACTGAGTAGAGGGGGATACTAGATGCAGGAAAGGGGATACTAGATGCAGGGAAGTGGACACCACTGAGTAGAGGGCGATACTAGATGCAGGAAAGGGGACACCACTGAGTAGAGGGCGATACAAGATGCAGGAAAGGGGATACTAGATGCAGGGAAGGGGACACTACTGAGTAGAGGGGGATACTAGATGCAGGAAAGGGGATACTAGATGCAGGGAAGTGGACACCACTGAGTTGAGGGCGATACAAGATGCAGGAAAGGGGATACTAGATGCAGGAAAGGTGACACAACTGAGTAGAGGGGGATACTAGATGCAGGAAAGGGATACTAGATGCAGGAAAGGGGACACCACTGAGTTGGGGGCGATACTAGATGCAGGAAAGGGGACGCCACTGAGTAGAGGGCGATACAAGATGTAGGGAAGGGGATACTAGATGCAGGAAAGGGGACACCACTGAGTAGAGGGCGATACTAGATGCAGGAAAGGGAACAGTACTGAGTAGAGATGCGTTAAAACGGCGTAGTATTATACAGACCTTTAAGGCCACTACTATTAAGAGGTTGTACGCTTGAGGCCTGAAACTTTTAAACTCTTCAAAGATATTCACTGCAATATTAGAATGATCTCACAAATAACATTGTTTCTAAAACCAACTTAAAACTTTTCGACGTTCAACAACATCAAGTACATAGTTCTATCAATGAGGCACGAACACGGCTGACTTTACAAAATTATAGGGAAAACCTACGTCTCAGCACATGGCCCCATGTGAGGTTTTAACCAAAGGACTTCGTTGTTTAATACCTTTCCTAAAACATATATACTTGAACGTGAGTTTTGCTCATGTTGAAAACAACCCCTCAAAAACCCTTTGAACCCATTTTATTCATACCAAATAATAGCACAGGATTTGATGTTATTATATGTTCAAGACTTGAAATCCTCAAACAGGAAACACTCCAGCCATCAGGCATTTAAAGTGTTAATGATTTCCGTGCGGGGATTTTAGCTTTTCTTCAAGTTTGAAATGTGGATATCTTAGGTGGGTCAACAGGGTTTCAAATGGTCTTTATTATGCCCCGAGACACATCTCTTAAAGCTCAACATGTTAAGCGATAATGTAAATAGTCGTTGCGTTTGGGAAAACACGTGCTTTCTCCTATTCATATACTTTGTTCATGGTCAAATCTAACATCTATCCCTCTTCATGCAATGTGTGTCATGTGAGCCTTTTTATATCAGCCCTGTGCCATTCATTATTGCCGGAAATTTCAAGAGTGCGAAGAACTTGAATCACACAGGATACACAATGAGTCGTGTCTAAAGACTTGCAATTTTTTTCTCAAATATTTTCTTCCTCCTAACAATTTCTTGAGATAAATCTCATTAACGTTCAAATAGCCTCGAACCGTGAGTGTACTCATCCTCATGTGTAATAGTGACCTTTCAATAAGCTCAAACCGTGAGTGTACTCATCCTCGTGTGTAATAGTGACCTTTCAATAGCCTCAAACCGTGAGTGTACTCATCCTCGTGTGTAATAGTGACCTTTCAATAGCCTCATACCGTGAGTGTACTCATCCTCGTGTGTAATAGTGACCATTCAATAGCCTCATACCGTGAGTGTACTCATCCTCGTGTGTAATAGTGACCTTTCAATAGCCTCAAACCGTGAGTGTTCTCATCCTCGTGTGTGATCGTGACGTTTCAATAGCCTCAAACCGTGAGTGTGTTCAACCTCGTGTGTAATAGTGACGTTCCATTAGCCTCAAACCGTGAGTGTTCCCACTCTCGTGTGTAATCGTGACGTTTCAATAGCCTCAAACCGTGATTGTACTCATCCTCGTGTGTAATCGTGACGTTTCAATAGCCTCAAACCGTGAGTGTACTCATCCTCGTGTGTAATCGTGACGTTACAATGGCCTCATACCGTGAGTGTACCTATATAGCAGCTTCCCATACATCACGGTGTGTTACAATGATGTTGTCGTGAAACTCGTGAGGAAGTCTTCCCTTCTCAAATAGCATCACCCGTGGCTGAAGGCCAAGACCACAACGTGTATCTTAGAAACTGCGGCTACAGTGAGGGTGATGAAGAATCCCCGAGGCAGCAGACTAGTATCCAGGTGTTGGGGGTAGCTCTCACTGGACAGTAAATAAGGTCTGACACCATCACTACCATCCCTGGTAACTACTGATTCTTAGGGACGTGTCGATTTCAAACACTTGGTACCACCATGGGAGGAAGTGCTGTAAACCACCTTGTTTCATAGATAATCTATTTCAACTTCAATTTGTTCTAACACTGGCATCGTTGTTTAATAAAGAACTGGGCGAGAAAGAGCAGCTTGTCTAATTCAGTGTGAAAGAGCACATTCCCTTGTTGATTCCAGTGGGCAGGAACGTGAAGATGTAATCATCCGCACAAAACTATGTCCGCAAAAACTGCGTTTCAAATTGGTCGTGAAACTAGATAAATGGATTCCAGAAATGTTTACCCAAACATGGTGACAAGTGTGTTGCGCATGTTTATAAAAAAAGTGAAGGGAACAAATTAAATTTCTTTTTTTCCCAATAATCTTTATGAAATAAAATTCATAAATGAATTTGTGGTGCAACATTCTGTTGGATACACAACCTCTTATTAGCTGCCAGAAGTGGATCCCTGGGGCCTGTTACAGGAACTGAAAAATGTGTTCGCGAACACTGCTTCATCAACATCTCTTTATTCCGCACATCTTCCCAGCGCCTGTGAAGTTGACTTCAACACTAAACTGACTCACAAAGATGCAAATCGATACATACTTCTTGATCGAGGCATCAATGCAAAACGTCTCGACATTACGAAATGAAGTTGAGCAAAGAAAACAATCGTGGTGAAATGTTCCCTCTGAGAACGGGTATGAGCTCCTAACGCTAGGCTCTACACCAACCACTCTCAACACCATGAGATAAACGGCTGACGACGGAGCGGGTTACGGCCCATCTAGCAAATTGCATCCTTTGACTTCTAAATGTAGCCAAAGTCTCCAGTTCTCGCAATCAAAGGTTCATTTCGTGTAAGTGAATTACACGTAAGCCACTTAACCCTTTTCGAGCAAGAAATTCGTCGCCATGTTCAGCCGATATTATCTCCGAGTGTTTAAAGGTTAAAAAGAAACAGTTATGTAATTAATGATATTGACAGGATTAACAAAATCTAATGTATGGGATGATATTATTAAAGTTTAACATTCTTGTCATGCGCCTGGGTTAGTCCGCCTTTCTTCAGCTGATTCAGTGATTTCAAAATGACAGTAAAAGATACATAAAAGACCGACTGACCATTAGTGTGATTGTATACTTGAGGATCCACCGCGTCTGTACAGGGTACAGTACATCGTTTACCATAGACAGGACACCACCACATGAGGTGTCATATATCGTTCAATGATTGTCGCGTTTATCAAGTCTAAAATCGAAAGTGTAACAGCCACGAGCTCACCAACACAACACTGGAGATAGGTTCAAGCAACTGTGATGAATGTAATAGGCTTAAAAAGTGTTGTTTCCAGTGTCTGGTGTATGTCGAACTTGTTTTGCAGCTGGGAGTGTGACAGTTCCACCATTGTCAGGGAACACGAGGTGATCCTTCAACTGCGGTTTTCAGACCAGCATCCGGACACTTCTTCAATCATACTAATCGCGAGAATGAGAACGATCGTTCTTACAAACCTCCGATTTATTATGGATCCTTAGTCTATATTATATCGTGTGTTATCGTGTGTTAGGCCTTTATTGGATGCTGACACAGTTTGTGTGATGTAGCCCTTGGTTACCCTTGTAACGTACCGTTATGGTAACTTCCATATGTTGGGTTAGGTACATGACATCATGTAAACTTCACAATGATTCACTACTTGAAATGCGTTGCTTACACTGTTCGCGAAATCCTTTAGTGGTCGATTCGTATAATTTTCTCTGCCTGTGTCGTGGGAGAATCGAGAGTTTTGTTCAATGGCGTTGTATATATATATATATATATATTGGAACAGATTACATATAAGTCATCCAACTATAGATGTCAGTAGTCCATATCTAGATAAGTCTTTGTGTTCTCTATTCACGGTAGGTATTCCAGTAGACGATTCAGCTCGAGCACTCTGTTTGGCCACTGTTTGGGATTGAAGAACAACTTGACAGCAGGGTAGACCAAAATGAGGAGACAAATGTTTCCTCCAAACAAATACGCTTTGTTGTTTGTATATAACATGATATTTATATATCCTGTCTGCATGGCCTATCGATTCGTACATACTACACATAATATCGTTAAAGAAGACAGTTGTTCCCATGGATTGTCGTGTGTTTGTGACGGATGCCACTGGTGGGGCAGGATACGCTCATCTTTTCGCGAACACCTGGTATCATCACTATTTCATAGTCATTCAAAGTCACATTATTATAGTGTGGTCGGAATCTTGTGGTGGACTCTGCTTTTAGTAGAGATGTCTTGTGGTTGTGAATGGCTTTTGTCACTTTTGATTCAGTGACAAATCCCCCATAAAGACTCACCTTGAATGACAAGTTAGGTTTTGTTACCGGCTAGCGACGTAAGGGTTAAGGTATCGAATAAAATATCTAGGTTCATTTTACTTAGGTCGGTTGCAATGATGGTACTTAAAGAGAGTCACTTCTTCGATAATAGTGGTCTCACAAGGGAGAGCCCCGTCTGACGAGATGGGGGTATTGGCACGTCTAGACGTGCCGCTCCAGCAGATTGTAGACATGCTTTATATACGACTATAGAGATAGTCTGTGGAAACGACATTTGCGTCAAATCTGCAATATGTTGCTACTTAATTTATATTTCTATACAGCCAGTTTGTCAAATGAGGTGTAATGGCATGTTTATATGACATAAGTGCATTACTTGGGTTGATGTGGGTGAAGCCGGGAATATATAGCAATGCAATTGGGATATGAAACATCGCAGACTAACAAGCGTTACAGTCGGGCACTGATGCCACCTGGTCTACGTGACCTGTAACACCACAATAACGGCAACAGAGGAATGAAGATACATAGAGACTTTTCCAACCCAGTGCGAAAGGGTCCACATGGAGCGCTTGTGAATTCTCAATCATCATCATCATCATCATCATCATCATCATCATCATCATCATCGTCGTCGTCGTCGTCGTCATCTTCAACGATATTCCGGAAGGATCGGCTACCGTACTAACGGAGTCTGGACTAACGAGGTATTTTCGATGATCTAATTTTGAATAACATTCAAAAAGCCAAATTCCTTGCACTGATTTACCCACCCGAACTAAATATTTTATGAGACCCGTGATACCGCCTCGTCTTTGTCAAATTTAGATCCGTACATAAACAGTCAGGGTGACAAAACTCTCCACATGCAGTTTAACCAGCCCTTGGTATCTACATTTCAATACTGGTGAGGTATAATCGAACATGTCCTTTCAACGAAGATGTCAAGGGGCGACATACGACTCTTTTGAGTTTGATCAAGGTTACAAAAGTGAAGGCCTCAGCAAAGCTTTGAAAAGGTGTTATGGTAGACATGTGCAGGACATTTCAAACATTGCCAAATAAGTGACCTGTTGCCTGAAAACTACACTGTCTTTTACGGTTAATGAATGAGGTTTGCACAGGGCAAGATTCAAATTCCTATCAACAATCTCACAATTACGACCATGTTCGTGTTGCTCTCCGAACCCGAGGTCGTGATGATGACCCGAGGCTTCTGACGGCGGAAGGGCCAGACCAGCACTTCATCTAAATCAGAAGACTCACATTAGCTGTTCATAGGCTAACACCATCCTCCACAACGAAATCAATCAACTGAAGTCAAGCACGGGTTCTTCAAAGACCGAGGTCATGTTTTGTAATGTCTGGCCAAAGCGATGACCTTGTTCGGGTTCAGATGAAAGCGTTGAAACAGGATCGATATCTTTTTGATATTGTTGTCATTTCTACAACTCAAATAATAGTTAGGAATACCTCATTAATCAGGTATTATGGTCAACATGCTGGCCGTCATTTGCGTTTGAGAAAGAATGGTTCGTAAAACTACCAGTCATGATAATGAAAACGTAGCTGCAAGTCATAAGAGCTTCATTAAACGAGACCGCATTGCTTGTAGCAAGTCCACATAAGTGAAGAAGGGTCCACTTTACATTGAACATTCAGTGCATACATCGTCGATACGGTAACATGAACATCAGTAGCTACAGTGCAAGTAACGACGTCCAAGCGGCGTCCATGTCTAGATGACCTATGCCACTCTTTGATTGAAGACCCAAGTTTGTAGCTGTAGACATGAATAAAATATGAAATTAGTTGTGGCGTATAGGTTTATAGGAACATCACACAACAAATCAACCCAAAGGCATTCATTTCCACCTCTAGAACTGTGTTTTACTAAACAAATGCCGTTTTCATTGTATTATTAGCGAGTCCTATGTGTCACGTGACCACTGTTTGGGAATTACCCCAGGGAGAACAATTACAAAACACTTCTGGTTCTGGTGCCAATGCCAATAACGCAGGCGATCGCATGCCATATACCACTATGTAAAGGTTTCTGGTTGAATAAATTAATGTGGCCCCTTTAAAGGTGTGTTGAGGAAGACTTCAAAACCATAGTCCATAATAGTGAGAAGATATATAATCGGTTCTTGTCAGTGCACCCAAAGTCTGTCCATTTCAAGATGAACTGTTCATACGTTTGATCGAAGACCCAACTTGTAACTGTCGACATGAATTAAATATGAAATTAGTTGTGGCGTTTCACCGTCCTTGACCTTCAAGCAGTAAGTCAGGCCGTATATTTATCTAAAGCCGCCCCTAGGGTGCCAGCACTCTACTATCATGTGTAATTACAATCTGCATCACAGGGTGACTAGGGGATGTAAATACTAGGCGTCAATACTCGCCAGACATCCTCAGCGTGTTGACCATGTTTACATGGTCCTTTCATTGGTTAAAATTTGGAAATTCGTAGCACGTTCTTGGGGTGCACGCAGTACTATGATCAACAACGCCCACTGTGTTCTCATCGAGGGTTCTATAGTACTGCTAATGTAGGAAATGTGAAAACCTGACCGCAACCTCCACCATCCAAAGCTGTAATTATACATAAAGATCAAAGATTCTCAGCACTGAGCCAAATACTGACGAGTTTTCACTTAAAAATTAATCCATAGCTAGAATGACACTCATCCAGAAAAGTCAACTAAAGCGACACGCTAGATGGAAATTGAATTCTGAGCCGAGATGTACTTCCATCCTACTGATCGACAGTTCCCGTGTTGAACATTGTACCGAGACGGCGCCACTGGGAATATGATATAGTGCTGCCTTAGTTTCACATAGACCAGTATGTCAAATAGTAGATAGAAACAATGTTTCAAACACACAGTCATTCCGGACAAGTTCTCTAGAATCTCTGTAGGAGTCAATTTCGTTTTATCGTGACCTAGACGCCTCGTGGGGCGACTGGCGAGTTTACCTCAATAGACTCAAATAGTTGTATAGGGTCAAACTATTCCTAGAAGATGTCTCCTTCATCAGGCTCGCCCATCACACTAAATTGTACAATGAAGTGACGTGTCTTGAAAGATATGCCTTTGACTGTATGGATTAAATCACATGCTCTACCTTTTCTTTTATTTTATTTCACTCTATTTCTGGCGTCCAATACATCGATATGTCTTGACGTACAATGTATCGGTATTCCGTTTACTTTGTTATACCATGCACAGATTGTAACTAGTTAATATAATAATGTTATATAACATATGATTTATGGATACATAAACACGATTTCATCTCTGAACATGTGATTCTATAATGTGTTACAGAGACCTCTTCTCTGGATGCGTGATTTGTGTAGAGATTATTAGCCGTGTGTTTTCCGCATGGTAATATGTATTAGGAACAAAAATTGCATTATGTGAGCTCTCACAAGAAGGAAAAACACGAAGGTAATAATGTATGTATTATATGATATCTTCAAATGATGAATGCTTAATACGTTATTTCACACAGTGAAGTGGCGTATGATTACAAAGTGTGAGTGGGTGACCCTTTCATCATATAGTTTCAACGATTTGTAGATATGTTTGATTACAGAAAAACGATGATACATTGACAATTCCCTATCCAAACACATTGGGAACGTTTGTAAATAGAAAGAACAGAAAGAAGAAATTGCATCGAAGTATGGTCCGTGTAAATATGGTTCCTGCAAATCATTTACATATTTACGTATTACTACATTTTCGTCTACATATGTATGATTGTATAACGTATTGCTAAGCCTCCATCGCTGAACGTGCACCCTATCATAACGTATAACTGAGTCACTATCTCTCTATGTGTGATAGTATAACTAATACTTCATATGAATGTGTGCCATGTCATAACGTATTACTGAGTCACCATCTCTGTATGTGTGATTGTATTACTAATACTTTATATGAATGTGTGCCATGTCATAACGTATTACTGAGTCACCATCTCTGTATGTGTGATTGTATTACTAATACTTTATATGAATGTGTGCCATGTCATAACGTATTACTGAGTCACCATCTCTGTATGTGTGATGGTATAACGTACTACTAATACTTCATATGAATGTGTTTCCATGTCATAACGTATGACTGAGTCACCATCACACTATGTGTGATAGTATAATGTATTACTAATACTTTATATGAATGTGTGCCATATCATAACGTATTACTGAGTCACCATCTCTCCATGTGTGATAGTTTTACGTATAACTAATACTTCATATGACTGTGTGCCCTCTCATAACGTATTACTGAGTCATCATATCTATATGTGTGATAGTATTACTAATACTTCATATGAATGTGTGCCCTCTCATAACGTATTACTGAGTCATCATATCTATATGTGTGATAGTATTACTAATACTTCATATGAATGTGTGCCCTATCATAACGTAGTACTGAGTCACCATCTCTGTATGTGTGATAGTATAACGTATTACTAATACTTTATATGAATGTGTGCCATGTCATAACGTAGTACTGAGTCATCATCTCTGTATGTGTGATATTATAACGTATTACTAATACTTCATATGAATGTGTGCCCTATCATAACGTAGTACTGAGTCATCATCTCTGTATGTGTGAAGGTAAAACGCATTACTGAGTCACCATCTCTGTATGTGTGCCGTGTCATAACGTATTACTGAGTCACCATCTCTGTATGTGTGCCGTGTCATAACGTATTACCGAGTCACCATCTCTGTATGTGTGCCGTGTCATCAACTATTTCTGAGACTTCATATATGTATTTGCAAATTGTATAACTTCTTCATTTGCAGCACTGATGAGAGAAAAGGGAAAATAGGCTTGCAAATGAATATATCTTTCCTATAACAAATCCCATGGTTGGGACAATCGTAACAGGCATGTGCTTCACAACGGTATAAGGATCTGTACCGAAACGTCGCCATAAATTGTGTCTACTTTGTGAACCACTATTGTTTGCCTTTTTTCTGCTAAGAGATAGGTCTCAGGATAAAAGTTTAAAATTAGTTTGTCAATATCGGTTGCTCAACTAAGTCAGGCCTGTACGGTTGCAGATTCCTGTATAAAATGTTAGTAAATAAAACAGAACAGAGCAGAGGAATTAAATACTTATTACTGTATAACAAAATAACATAGAACTAAAAACATCAATTAAGTTTGTTTGTTTCAGATCAATGCAATCACGTTTTAATCCATTGTTGTTTAAACAAGCCAGATCACTCGTGCAGTACTTTTTAGCATCAGCATGTCATGATTTAACTGTGGACACAATGGGCAGGGGGGACATTGGGAAGACATCGTTGAATTACAAATGCTTTCAGTTAAAGGTCTGCTGTTCCACACTTTGATAGTGGATGGGAAAATTTTGAAGTTTTAGGCTCGTGTGTGGAATGGAATATTTTCAGAATTACTAAATGGGTATGTATTTTTGGAAGCAACCGACTTTTGTAAAATATCTGGAAAGTAGAAAATGTATATTCCCTGGCCGGAAACACATCCTTACTTTCTCAAACTTCACAATAATAATACCTATTTAACATATTGATTTATTTGAATTCTTGGTAGACTGTATTTATACTATGTGAGATGAACGTAGGACGTTTTCTCTGCCGTGGTTAAGCATACTTTCTGTTTTCTCAGGTTTTTTTCATCAAGGGCTTATCCGACCATATCTAGATAGCCCGCATTATGTGACAATTCACCACTTGATATTGTCTAAGCATTTCAAGACGAGCAAAAAAATAGTAAAATTAAATACAAAGTAAATTGCTCCCCCGAACCGAACCTAAACGAACACCTTTACAAATCATTCACTTGAGTGTTAACCAAAATAATAATTCCGCCAATTCAAAGTGTATATTACTACAAATTTGGGTCAAGAGAACGTTGTCATGAATAACCATCTGGCTGTGGTTGTATGTTGGGTGTGTGTAGGTTGTAGGCTGTGTGTGTAGGTTGTGTGTAAGGTGTGTGTGTAGGGTACGTGTAGGATGTGCGTTGGGGGTGTGCAGGTGGTGTGTAGGTTGTGCGTTGGGTGTGTGTAGGGTGCGTGTAGGTGATGTGTAGGTTGTGTGTAGGTTGTGTGTAGGTTGTGCGTTGGGTGTGTGTAGGGTGTGTGTAGGGTGCGTGTAGGTGATGTGTAGGTTGTGTGTAGGTTGTGTGTAGGTTGTGCGTTGGGTGTGTGTAGGGTGTGTGTAGGGTGCGTGTAGGTGATGTGTAGGTTGCTCCATGTTTAGATTTTGGTCACAAAACACATCATCCTCCCGTCCCCGCATACTCGACCTTTGAAAACAAGATAATTAGGCCTACAGTGCGAGAATGCGAAATCGCGAGAATACCCATTACACAACAAGTATTGCTGGAAAACCCGTCACGTGCCTGTGACGATTGTACCAACCATGCGATATATTTAATCGCAAAGACATGTTCATTTCATAGCCTATTTTCCATTTTATCTTAGTGCTACAAGAGAAGAAAATGCACAATCGCACAAATACGAAGACTCAGTAATACGTTGTGATATGGCACACATTCATATGAAGTATTAGTAATACGTTATACTATCACACACAGAGAGATGATGACTCAGTAATACGTTGTGATATGGCACACATTCATATGAAGTATTTGTAACACATTACACTATCACACATACGTCAATGAAACCAAGTCATACGTTATAAATTACACATTCAGCGATGAAGGCTCAGTAATACGTTATACAGTCATACATACGCAGATGAATATTGTTTAATACAATCCGATAACTATGTGCATGATTTGCAGGAGCTATATTTACACGTACCGCATACACCGATGCAATATCTTACAATTTCTCAATAAACTTTTGATCTACGTTCCCAATGTGTTTAGATAGGGGTTTATTAATGTATCAGTGTGTTTCTGTAAATATACATGTCTGCAAATCTTTGAAACTATATGATTAAAGTATCATCCACTCACACTTTGTAATCATACGCCACTTCACTGTGTGAAATAACGTATTAAGCATTCGTCATTTTAAGATATCATATCATACATACATTATTACCTTCGTGTTTTTCCTTCTTGTGATGATCAAGAGCTCACATAATACAATTTTGGTTCCTAATATATATTACCATGCGGAAAGACACACGGCTAATAATCTCTACACAAATCACGCATACAGAGATGAGGTCTCTGTAACATTATAGAATTACATGTACAGAGATGAAATCGTGTTTATGTATCCATAAATCATATGTTATATAACATCATTATATTAACATGTTACAATCTGAACATGTTATAACAAAGTAAACGACATACCGATACATTGTACGTCAAGACTTATCAATGTATTGGACGCCAGAAATAGAGTGAAAGAAATACCGGCGAATTGTCCCTGTAAGAATTTGAAGTAAAGGCATGACGATGCATTGCACAAATGT
Source organism: Haliotis rufescens (assembly GCF_023055435.1). Classification (NCBI taxonomy): domain Eukaryota; kingdom Metazoa; phylum Mollusca; class Gastropoda; order Lepetellida; family Haliotidae; genus Haliotis; species Haliotis rufescens. Next base: position 92,026,740 of record NW_025963779.1, on the reverse strand, counting down.
ACAAGCCCTACTATAGAGCAAGTCAACATACAGAGCGAAAGACAATTCAAGATTTATAAGGCAGAGCATGTGATTTAATCCATTCAGTCAAAGGCATATCTTTCAAGACACGTCACTTCATTGTACAATTTAGTGTGATGGGCGAGCCTGATGAAGGAGACATCTTCTAGGAATAGTTTAACCCTATACAACTATTTGAGTCTATTGAGGTAAACTCGCCAGTCGCCCCACGAGGCGTCTAGGTCACGATAAAACGAAATTGACTCCTACAGAGATTCTAGAGAACTTGTCCCGAATGACTTTGTGTTTGAAACATTGTTTCTATCTACTATTTGACATACTGGTCTATGTGAAACTAAGGCAGCACTATATCATGTTCCAAGTGGCGCCGTCTTGGTACAATGTTCAACACGGGAACTGTCGATCAGTAGGATGGAAGTACATCTCGGCTCAGAATTCAATTTCCATCTAGCGTGTCGCTTTAGTTGACTTTTCTGGATGAGTGTCATTCTAGCTATAGATTAATTTTAAAGTGAAAACTCGTCAGTATTTGGCTCAGTGCTGAGAATCTTTGATCTTTATGTATAATTACAGCTTTGGATGGTGGAGGTTGCAGTCAGGTTTTCACATTTTCTACATTAGCAGTACCATAGAACCCTCGATGAGAACACAGTGGGCGTTGTTGATCATAGTACTGCGTGCACCCCAAGAACGTGCTACGAATTTCCAAATTTTAACCAATGAAAGGACCATGTAGACATGGTCAACACGCTGAGGATGTCTGGCGAGTATTGACGCCTAGTATTTACATCCCCTAGTCACCCTGTGATGCAGATTGTAATTACACATGATAGTAGAGTGCTGGCACCCTAGGGGCGGCTTTAGATAAATATACGGCCTGACTTACTGCTTGAAGGTCAAGGACGGTGAAACGCCACAACTAATTTCATATTTAATTCATGTCGACTGTTACAAGTTGGGTCTTCGATCAAACGTATGAACAGTTCATCTTGAAATGGACAGACTTTGGGTTCTTTGACTAAAACTATATATCTTCATACTATTATGGACTATGGTTTTGAAGTCTTCCTAAACACACCTTTAAAGGGGCCACATTAATTTATTTAACCAGAAACCTTTACATAGTGGTATATAGCATGCGATCGCCTGCGTTATTGGCATTGGCACCAGAACCAGAAGTGTTTTGTAATTGTTCTCCCTGGGGTAATCCCCAAACACTTGTCACGTGACACATAGGACTCGCTAATAATACAATGAAAATGGTATTTGATTTGTAAAAAAACACATTTTGAGTCGGTAATGAATGTGTTTGGGGTAGATTGTTTTATTCCTATAAAATCTATCCATTCCTGGTTTGGACGTCGTTACTTGCACTGTAGCTACTGATGCACATGTTACCGTATCGACGATGTATGTACTGAATGTACAGTGTACAGTGGACCCTGCTTCCCTTATGTGGACTTGCTACAAGCAATGCGGGCTGCTTGACATAAGGCTCGTTTAATGAAGCTCTTATGACTTGCAGCAACGTTCTCAGTATTATACCAGGTAGTTTTACGAACCATTCTTTGTCAAACGGAAATGACGGCCAGCATGGTCACAATAATGAATGATTAGTGAGGTATTCCTAACTATTATTTGAGTTGTAGAAATGACAACGATATCAAAAAAATATCCTGTTTCAACTCTTTCATCTGAACCCGAACAAGGTCATCACTTTGGCCAGACATTACAAAACATGACCTCGGTCTTTGAAGAACCCGTGCTTGACTTCAGTTGATTGATTTCGTTGTGGAGGATGGTGTTAGCCTATGAACAGCTAATGTGAGTCTTCTGATTTAGATGAAGTGCTGGTCTGGCCCTTCCGCCGCCAGAAGCCTCGGGTCATCATCACGACCTCGGGTTCGGAGAGCAACACGAACATGGTCGTAATTGTGAGATTGTTGATAGGAATTTGAATCTTGCCCTGTGCAAACCTCATTCATTAACCGCAAAAGACAGTGTAGTTTTCAGGCAACAGCTCACTTATTTGGCAATATTGAAAAATGTCCTCCACATATCTACCATAAAACTTTATCAAAGCTTTGCTGAGGCGTTGCATGTTGTAACCTTGGTCAAACTCCTTTTGATCGAGAGTCGTATGACGCTCTGTGAAATCTTCGTTGAAAGGACATGTTCGATTATTCCTCAACAGTTGTGAAATGTTGACACCAAGGGCTGGTGGAGCTGCTGAAATATTGCTCGACACTAAGGGGAATTTGGAATATTGGAAAGTTGAAGTCACCTCTCTTGTCATGTGGGGGAATCTTCTCACTCTGAATCTTTATGAACAGATTGCACGGTTGCGGTTGCACGGGTCGCATTATTTCTTGTCCTGGTGGGTAAATAATTGGATGGAATTTGGCAATTTGTAGGTTATTGGCCGACATCAGATCATTGAAAACAACTCCTTAGTCTAGTCCGTTTCTTCTGGACCATCGTTGATGATGACCACGACGATGATGATGACGATAACTCAATTAATACCGATTTTTATACATAATACAAAGAGATTTGTGTAAATTGTAAATGAATGGGGAACTGGTACCCAATCCCATTCACTTTTGTATTCGTATTTTTAAACCTAAAAGCAATAACCTATCTATTCTACATTTAAGCCGTGTGCCCACGTGGCATACTATTTCATTGACCGATTATGTTCAGGTCATATCATATATGAACATAGGAATGTTAGAAGTGAATACTTGCTACCAGTACCAAGCTAAGTAACACTTTGCTGTGAAACTGATGTTCGGTCTGCAGTTCTGACAGAGTCTGACATTGACGCCACGAACCTCCCCATTAGCAGATATCGACTGGACACTATATGCATGTGTAATTATAAGTATGGGTTCAAGGAGTCGATGTTCTTAGAAATGACCACCAAGGGATGTACTATCCGTACTGAAAAGAACTTCGCCACTGACGCTTCTTTCCACTGAACCAATAAAACTGGCGTACAACTATTATACAGTATTTTCCCCGGAACAAACTCTCTCAATTAACACTAGATAATTGTGTATTACCTGATCTCTATTAAATAACATTTACGAAGCTTTAACACAAACGGCCTTGAATGGCATTTGTGAATTTGTTTATTTATACAATTGTGCATCACAAATAAACATCAATGACAATTGAGAATCTTTCTCACTAACAATTATGTATCCCCAGTTAATGACATTTGTGAATTTGCTTCCTTCAACCTGCGCGCATCACCTACATAAGGACAACTAGGAATCTCTTTACATTGAGAAATGTACATCACATATAAACTTTAGTCAGTATGGAAACTTTGTTAAGCTAATAATTGGGCATCACATGTATTCGTTTGTGACATGAATGAAGCTTTTTTAACCAGAGTAACTGGACGATTTAAGAAATGACAGATTACCACTGCTGAACAGATATCACGATGCATCGCGAGGAAGTACGTAATTACCTACCAGGCAACGAGCCAGCCTGGGGTGCACCTCTCCGTCCTTTGTGTCACGTTTCATTGGGGTTTTCACAAACAAATAGGCCATATTCATGGAAAATAGTATCGCCAATTTCCGCTGCTGAACCTCTAACGGCGGTACAAATTACTGGTCAATAAACCTTTCATAGATTGGTTAATAATTACAAGAAATGCAGATTTCGTGCTAACTACCAACACCGAACAATTAAAATGTCGCCATTACTCTTAGTAAGATTCGATTAAAATTCAGTTATCCCTCTATCGACGCAAGATGATGTCTGATTGCAGCATGTCGATTAAGTCACAGCCACACGCCTTGCACATAACGACGTACACAACTTGAGAGGCTGTCTTGAAGAACGGCAGTGATGCAGAGCTGAGAAGAAAGCAATCAACTTCTCCTTTTTACCCTTGGAATGGTCAGTGGAGCAGACTCCGGACAGCGAGGCCACGGCAATCAGTTGTAGATTAGTTCTTTCTACCACGTTCTCTAATTAGCTATCGACCGATGTAATTGCTGTCTTTTTGTACGCTTTCCTACTGTTTTCGTGGGAATTATTCCACATATTGATCGACTACTGATAACACTTATTTCAGATTTGTCTAATATGTCTAGGTTGTGAAGTACATATCCCGCGACTAGGCCTGAAGACATGGGTATATAATACTCCGTTGATTACACTATGCGCTGTGCAGATCTATGCCCGACTTTAGTCGTTACCCAGTCTGATTAGATTTGACCGAACCGCTGGCCTCCAGTCTCACACCCGACTCTCTGTCTTCTCTCTCGGTGTCGGTAACTACCATGTTTATACTACCCCTGTGCATAACGAGAATGTTCTCCCAGTTATTGGGATGCATGAACCGCTTGAATTATGTCGAAAGTGCCTCGAAGCACGGGACGTACTGTTAATTCATTCGTGACAAATGCTCCGTATTTCCGTATAGGTTTTTTCTTATTTACCAGTTAACTTTTTATGATAAATTGTAGACTTGACGCCACTCTATTGCACTCGAGTTTAGCTAATCTGTTTTTCGAATTTATTATTCCTGTTATATACAATACGTTCCTCATATCCTATGAATATAAACGGCCGCTTTGTGTTGTAGTCGTTTGTTAGCCAACTAATCAAGCCTCGGGTTTGTTCCAGATTGCTGACCAATGAAGGCCCGACTTACATGGGCAGCTGCTGACCAATGAACGTCCGGCATTGTTCCTCGTGCAAGTTGCAACCTCTACACAACGTCAGGCAACGGTAGGGTTCACACAAAGATTACACACGGTTCATGTGACCTCCTGGAGCAGGGATTTGTCATTCGTTCTCTCTTAGTGAGCTACAGCCCCAAGAGGAATTTACCAAATCAAAATTAGGTTTCACTGGAGTGTATGGCGTTCTTCATGAAAACGTTATACAAATTACCTAAAAATGACTCGACTGTTCTGTATCACATGTCATTTGAAGAAGGTTTACTTGTGTGTAACAAAGAGTGATCAGGTTTGAAACAGATATGTCCGAATTGTCAATATCTTACTTTATATTTTCAGAAATATCAGAGTTAACGAAATGGCAATATCTGTCTGGGCACAATACAGTAAACTTTCATGTATTTCTTCCCTAGACATTTACATTTGTAATAGCTTTACGATGTTTCCTCCGTCGTGAATACTTCCTGCTGTGCTACATGTGGCAACGTCTAATGAATTTGTGTGAGCCACAACTTACGTAATAAAAAGAATAAATAAACATGAAACATATTAGTGCACTGCTTATTTTGGAAATTCAAAGTTAAAGTTCACTTTTCCCAATACGTTAACATGTAACATATCTGTCAAGTTAATTCTATTTGATGTAGCTCGTTGTCTCTCTCGCATCAGGTATTGAGGATCAATAAATTTCTTCCTTCCCCAAAAGGCCTTTTGTTTTTTTCCACATTTATTGTACACCTTATCTGAAAAATAGTAAGGTTGGTTGGTTGGTTTGTTGTTTAACGCCGCACTCACCAATATTCCAGCTATATGACGGCGGTCTGTAAATAATCGAGTCTGGACCAGACAATCCAGTGATTGACATCATGAACATCGATCTACGTAATTGGCATACGATGACATGCATCAACCAAGTCAGCGAGCCTTACCACCCGATCCCGTTAGTCGCCTTTTACGACATTGGTTGCTGAAGACCTATTCTACGCCGGATCTTCACGGGTCAATAGAAAAGAAATGTAACATTTATTATTGTATATAGGAATAGATTAACTTGTATAAAAAATAGGTTTGCGCTTTCGATTCAATCATAGTTTTGCATGTTTTATATCATAAAAGGGGGAAAAACAGCTACGTTACAAGTTCTTTGAGAGTAAGGAATGTAATTTCAAAATGAATGAAATGCTTCAATGCTATTCAAGGATTGGCCTTCTCGAGTCAAAACTTCGTTTCAAGTATATTTTCAAAAATAATCAGTCATAATAATCATAATCAGTTACGACACATTTAAAGACCATGGGAAAAATAACTGAACGTTACCAAAGGAAACAGATACGTTTCCATGTTGTTTATTAACCAACAATATTAATCCACAAATAATGTACACACCCTGTCATAAATACAACCATCAGTGGCTCTATCAGTAACTATAATCTTTGATACTCACAAATGTGTTTGAAAATAATTTTATGAAATTGTGAAACGTCTCTTTAACGACTTCGAATTTGGCCGTAGGTGTAGCACATGACCAACATGTCATTGAATCTAATCTTCTCCATTCCCTGTGGTCGACTTTCGTACTCCCGTTCATCTTTGTCGAAACTGTCGGCCTTTGTACTGAATAATCATGTGTCTTCCTCTACACTACACTGAATGTTGAATATCTCGGTTAAATCGTGAACACTGACGTTTCTTTGATCTGCTACTAGTTGTCTATTTTGCGGGAGCTGGAGTACCACAAACCTGTTCGTAAAAAAACGTACAAGACAACTTCCGGTCATCTGGCATCGCACCTGTCATATACCGTGCAGACCGACGAAACATCAATCCCTTTACAATAGGAGATATTGGAGTATGCATGTCTTTTGCTCAATTGCCATCAATTGGGCCTGCTGTTATCACGAATTTTACTTTCATATTGTTTATGTGACATCTGCACTGTCATAACGGGTCACAATGGACAGTGAGAGTGAGTTAGTCAGTTTTGTTTTACGCCGCTTTTAGCAATATTCCAGCATTATCAGGGCGGAAGACACCAGAAATGGGCTTCACACATTGTACCCATGTAGGGAATCGAACCCAGGTCTTCGAGGTGACAAACGCAGGCTTTAACCACTAGGCTACCCCATCGTCCCGGACAGTGATAATTGCATTTCAGAAGTAACTTGTTCAATAATTAGAACATGCAACATTCAATCAGGGTCACTTTAATAAACATGTCTGACTCATAAACAGCTTCAAATACTTCACACTTAACTTCACAGCATACTAAAGAGAGCAAATTCTTTTGGATCTCTAAGTGGAGAATGAATGATGCATTAAACGAATGAGACCGCTCAGTAAACACTCTAATCAATGAGATGCCAGACATGATCCAATGAGCGTGTTGTACTTGACATGCATTCCGGACAATAGTAGCCGTGTGTGTAATTTACACACACAGCAGTAAGCTGTTTTGTATCTGCCTGACACAGTTTCACCTACAAAGGAAATGTTTGGGCCGAGACTTTAAGACTGCGCCCCACTGTGTTTCTTCCTTTCTTATAAACATGAACATATCTGCACTTGAAAAACAGCAGACGCAGTTAAAAAAATAAAATCAGTAATGGTACTCTCGTGTCACTGGATTTTCTGGATCATCGATCACTTGATTGTGTGGTTTGTTTACAGGCTGACGTCGTATGGCAGGAGTACTGCTGGCAAAGCATACTTACTCTTTTAGGAAAAATGTATGAATGACGTATGCTACCGGTAGGGCAGGACATGCTTACCTTTTTCGCGAACACCTGGTGTCATCACTGAGATTCAGTGATCCGTTCATATCATTTCCACAGCTATTTGCCCCTTACGCAAAGAGGAATCTGTTTCGGCAGAAAATGTAGGATGGTTATTCTCTTGCATGGACAATGTACAGTCCCAACGAATAATGTATGTCTTTGAGGACAAAGGAATGAACAATTCTTGAAAAGTTGCATAACCACATGTACACCTGTTGCTCATCTGAAACCTGCGGACAGAGGTTTGATAACCATCGTTCTCCTGTATGGCATCATCACAACACAGTGTACAGAATTTTGCTTACATGATCAGATCATTGAATTTCACTTGTATCTAACTGGGGCCATAGTTCTTTCTTCAAAGAAAATGCACTTTGCAATTTGTTTTCTTGATTACAAATGAAGACAGCAGTTATATTAGTCTCACAAATCGGATATGCCGCCATGGCCAATGCCGTAGGTGTGGCAGCATCCCTCTCTGCGGTGGTTCGGGCAGGTGTTGGAATCAAGTGTCACCAGAAGGTTACTGAGTAAACAGACCATTTACAACTTCTGAGGCACAATCAGGCTGGATCTTTCAAAGAAGATTTCAAAGAGCGTCACACTTTTCTTTGTTCAAAAGATATTTGATCAGGGTTACAGCACTCACAGCCTGAGCAAAGCCTTCACTTTCTCAATGGTAGACATGCGGAACACAATTCCAAATTTGTCGCATCAGTGACCAAAGGGGTGATGTCGAAAGGAGTTTCTTATTTTGTCCCCTTGTTTGTACTGGTGAACCCTTGGATTGCCTTTGCATGTGTTTGTGACGGATGCCACCGTTGGGACAAACTACGCCGAGCTTTAGGCGAACACTTGCCGTCATCTCAAATTGAATGTTATTCATAAACACAAGCATTTGGTTTTTGGAATCGTAGAATGTTGTGAAGTGTTTAACAGGATTTTAAATGACACTAACAGATGCAAATATAGGGCTATTTACACCTGATATAAGCCATTTTCTCTACGCTCAAGGCGGTGAAAGGGTGATCCAGTCGTCGATGGCGCCACATTTTGCTGTGTAGAGTTGTGTCCCCTAAGGGTGCAAGAAACCGATGATCGTGGGTTCGAATCCCTTTTACCCTCATTATGTTTCAGCAACATACCCGTGCTCCTAGGTTCCATCAAAATGCCAGACGTATAAGACTTTCTTCATAACGGGCTTTCCTTACAGATGAAGCTGACATGCCTAGATATAACTGAAATACTGTACCGCGCCCCGCGTAAATCTCAACTCACTCACCCACTCACCTTGAGACAGAGTAACGTTAAGAACATCTACAATCGTGTGTCTTGCACGGTACTAATAGATACAATTTGCAAAGCAGCTGATATAAACCATTTCATAAATAAGATGTCTCCACACAAGGCGAAATATAATTTATTTATCCAACACACAACATGTTAATAATCAACATTTTCCGATGGACGATTTTACCAAACAAACCAGCACTGTCAGGCTCTTGCATCAGTAGCGGGGAATTCCTCTTAATGAGAAGACGAGGCAAGTGCGCTTAAACTTGGCCGTGGAGAACTTTCCCCGCTGTCAGATGGATCAAAGACATTGTAGTTGGCAGTGGTTTTAATGGAAGGTTGCGAGTCAGGTCCTTTAGCTCCTAGCCGAAGAACACAGATATGGAGGGGAGTATGTGATTTGGCTAAACTGGCTTCATCATAACCACTAAAGTGAATAATTATGGTTGTAACGCCACACTCGTGATATTGATTATAGTGTTGGGTAATGTCTTGAAGGCTCTCATTAGCACCAGCGTCATGCAATACGTCGCCAACATGGCAAAACTACAATGCACCAAGTACATTAGGCATTATTTTCAATGGCCGCATTTATTTGATGTAGGTAGCATAACTAAATGTAAGTTCATAAGAATTCCTATCGACTGACACTTAATCAATTCAGCGCTTCATTCAGATTCAGTGACAACGTTGAAGGGTAAGCCTGAAGTAGGTTATGTGAAACTGTTATTTATGTGTTGCTTCGACATGTTCGCAGATAGCCTTACGTGTGGTGTACAAGTGACATGCATATATGTGGTGCATTTGCAATCAACTGAATGTGCACTATTCCGGTTCTTAGTGTCGCAGTTGTGGAGAAATGATGAAAATAATGGCTTGTAGTCTCTTTTGTGATACAAGTCTTCATGCTGCGTCGTTTTGTACAGTTCTCACAAAAACACAAGTCTTCATATGACATTGTTTTGTACAGTTCTCACAACACCAAGTCTTCATGCTGCATCGCTTTGTACGGCTCTTACAATAGACAAGTCTTCATGTGACACTGTTTTGTACAGTTCTCACACTGACACAAGTCTTCATGCTGCGAGGTTTTGTAAACATTTTCCCCCATGCAGTAAGACACATGATCTTTACATAATTGTAAAAATCAACCACTTGACTTTCCCCCACGTCAAGCTGACAACACGCTGAAAATACATGTCCATATACTGCTAATGTTGGTATAGAGGTCGCTGTAGGAGGTTACACTGGGTCGGCAGTGTGCTGACAGCCTGACCGAGGTCCATGACAGATCCGTCCAACCACTCCAGCCTACAGAGCTGTTATTGACTGGAGATGGGAAGTTGATGATAGGGATGGATCACCTTAGTTGGGTTATCGAACACGGTGCCCCGGGGGCTAGATCTGGTGTTGATTCCCTATATCTCGGGCCTCAACTCTAACCTGCAATCTCCCATATCGAGTGAACTCCTGCTGTATTCGCGGTATTACCGTGGATTGGGGGATTGTCATTTAAGTAGTCTAGATTCGTCTGTACACTGAGACGGTATACTATCGACCATGTAATGTAATATAGAGGAGACGTAAGCCGACACTTGCTCACATGGATGCAGCATGACCACGTCTATAAGGCATTGAGTTCACCACTCAATACAATCTATATCCTTAAGGCTTGAAAGTTAAAATCTAGAAAACTACGTATCTAAATATAGCAACTTATTCTTCTATCACTTTGTCATTTGGTTCTAGTTAATAACATGTAACAGTACATGGCATACATAGACACATGTCTTAACCATGGCAAGCTGTGACAGGAGTTCACCATGGCATACCGAGACACAAATGTTCATCGTCGAATACTGACACACAGGTCTCGACATAGCATACTGGCGCACATGTGTTCAACATGGCAAACAGAAACACGTGTTTTCATCATAGTTTACTTACACACATGTGTTCACCATGGCAAATAGACACACATGTGTTCACCATGGCAAATAGACACACATGTGTTCACCATGGCAAAAAGACACACATGTGTTCACCATGGCAAATAGACACACATGTGTTCATCATGGCAAACTGACACACAGGTGTCGACATAACATACTGGCACACATGTGTTCACCATGGCAAACTGGCGCACATGTGTTCACCATGGCAAATAGGCACACGTGTTTTCATCATGGTTTACTGACACACATGTGTTCCCCATGATATACTGGCATACGTGTTCATCATTGCAAGCTGTGACACGTGTTCATCATGGCATACCGACACACAGGTGTCGACATAACGTACTGGCACACACGTGTTCACCATGGTATACTGGCGCACATGTGTTCACCATGGCAAATAGACACACATGCGTTCATCGTGTAATACTGGCACACACGTGTTCACCATGGCATACTGGCGCACATGTGTTCACCATGGCAAATAGACACATACATGTGTTCATCATTGCATACTGACACACAGGTGTTGACATAACATACTGGCACACATGTGTTCACCATGGCAAACTGGCGCACATGTGTTCACCATGGCAAATAGACACACATGTGTTCATCATTGCATACTGACACACATGTGTTCCCCATGATATACTGGCATACGTGTTCATCATTGCAAGCTGTGACACGTGTTCATCATGGCATACTGATACACAGGTGTTCACCATGGTATACAGGTGCACATGTGTTTACCATGGCAAATAGACACGCATGTGTTCATCATTGCATTTTGACACACAGGTGTCGACATAACGTACTGGCACACACGTGTTCACCATGGTATACTGGCGCACATGTGTTCACCATGGCAAATAGACACACATGCGTTCATCGTGTAATGCTGGCACACACGTGTTCACCATGGCATACTGGCGCACATGTGTTCACCATGGCATACTGGCGCACATGTGTTCACCATGGCAAATAGACACACATGTGTTCATCATTGCATATTGACACACATGGCAATATTCAGGTACAAATGTATGGCTAAAATGAGCAGATGGGTCGTTTTGTCGCTCTCAGAACTACATAAAAAATTAGTTTTGGTTAAAGAATATAATTTCTGAATACAGAAAACCGCTACCGAAATATTTCCTCAATGCTTAGATGTGACAAAGTTCAGCCTCACCTCAAGATTTAATGAAATAGGCTTGTGTGGAAACGATTCACCCATACACGTGACGACTTCTGTGACATTTCTAAACACGTTGCTTCATTTCTTGAAGTGCTCATATCTTGTTGACATAGAACCAGGATCAGAACTCTTCCGGTGACTGTGCTCTATCACGTTCTGTGACGTCACGTTTATGCATTACCGGTACGATGTACTTTCTTCATGACGTCATACTGTTGATGTACCTGCAATTAAGAATTGGCTTTCTCTTTGTGTGCGTTTATGGAAGTATGAACCTTCATAGAGTGTGGCCCGAACTGTATTGCCGTCGGAGCATGGGACGATGTTATACCATATTTTGCCCGCACCGTATGAAGGTTCATACTCCAATGAACTCACACAAAGTGAACGTGAACTCTTATAATTTTTATGTCACTGATTTTTTACCTCGAATGATGTAGGTCTAGATAAATATACACAATTTTATTACAAATCTGAAGTGACTTCATGTTTACACTAACAGCCATACAACAACCAGCTGTGTAGCGGAATACAATAGTTCCTAAAATGAGCGGCGACAAAAGTGTGTGTATGCTCAACATTCTTCACACAAAAATCTGTTGTAGTTTGTTTACAACAAAAGTATTCAAATCATATCATCATTGGATGAGAAGGGTCTGTTAGGAACTACCTCATTAAGTCAGTCAGAATGACAGCGCTTCGTAATACATGAACATCAAGTACCAGAAGTCAAAATGGCTGACACGATAAACGTGACCGGAGAGATTTCCGAAGCTGTTAGCGAACCTGTGGCGGTTACATGTATTGGTCATCATTAATAATTAATTTGACCGATCCTTGAAAGGTGATTATATGGTAAATTCAGATATTGCTGTACATTTACACTGTCAGTCTAGACACGGATCGAGTCGATAGTATGATCTTTTGGATGTTCATTTCCTCGTTTTGTTCACTAGGATAGGTCGTAGCGAGGATATCCGTGAATGATCATGCAGTCAAACCCTCAGACGTTTCTCTGTGTATGCTGAAACACTGAATTCAAGATTAGAGGATCTAAATGGTCAGAACTAACGCTTCTCTATGTATTCGTAAATTCCCATACTTTTCCTCAGGAATGTGGAAGTTGTCCGTCAGTGCTTACGTCATATCAAGAATACGGTCTCGTGAAAACGCATGAACGTCAAATTCTGTCGTTCATACACTTATGAACGTCAGTTTCGCGGCCCTGTTACCGACGTCCTGTCCGAAGGAAAAGCCGTATATCGTTTAAATTTCAAATTAAACATCGTTATTTCTTGACTACAGTTTGCATCACGACTGCTATGTGTCGCCAACTGTATCAATCTCCATTCTCCCCATTCTTGTAGATAAGCCATCCCCATCGGCCATCATTCACAGTTTCTCGAACGAATCATGGGCATTAAAAGCCTTGTACAATTCTTCGTCTATCATAAGCCTGTGTTAAACTATCAAATAGTGACGTAACCAGGTGTTCTCAAAGATATGAGAATATCTTGCCCCAACGTGGCACCGCCACAAACACATGCAATATCAAACAAACGAACACAAGAATATTATGGTACAAGTCCAGGGAGTTGCATCATGCAACTTCAGTCTACGTTATGGTGTTTGTAACTGAGTCTAGATATTTATTGTTGAGGCCTTTTTTCCATTTTTGTAAAGTTACAAAGTTTTTTCGGATTTACAGACTCGTCTTTGAAGCCTTTAGCTGTAAAGCCAAAACATCCTCAAAAGTCTATCAGCAATGAATCTTAATAGGCAAGATTCTAAAAACAATAAACTGAAATACAAATGCGACATCAAAGACCATTCTATTTTCCATACTAAAAGTTACTACATTCCAGAGTTTGAAGAATGTTGATTTTGCATGACTAAATTTATCATTTAAAATGGAATGAGGTTATATTGATTGACACTGGGTTTATGTGTTTGGTTTTCCCGCATCAATTTTTAATAATGCATACGTCATGGATTCGTCATCTAAACATGGATGAATCGCAGGTGTGCATGACAGTCGTGATGGTCAATTACTTCCAAGAGAAGACGCTGAAGTTGTATACACCTCAGAGATTGAACACTTGTGTCGTGTATCAAGAGTCCCACTTCCTGATAGGCTCCGGCCCCGTACGTCAGCCACATGAGCACCAGGCCCACCAAACAAGATCACTATGTATGTTATTCCGACAGGACATGTCCAGGTGATTCCTATTTTCCCGTTAGTTTCTCCCCTCACACCCACGTGGGGCTGATTCTGGGGCCACCTGGTCCACATGGTGTAGTGTGTTTAGTGCGTCAAGGTACGTTTACTCAAGCTGATATTGTAACGCAATGTGGTTGGAGTTGTCAGAACGTCTAGTTTGTAGCCATCTGTCCGTGAAATATTTCATCCGGACAGTTTCGTTTCTAGTGCAATCCAATTTCCATATCAGCAATGTCTCTGATACGCATTTAGAAGTTGGAGAAACATGAAGACATGATGTGGTTAACAACTCTGCTGTTTTTAAAGGCGTTTACAACAAGTCCGTCAAAGATGCAGTCATGGAAAGTCGTTAGAAACAATAAAGACCTTGAATTGTTTGATAGGCATTACTTAGAAGTTGACGGATGACAAAGTAGACACAATTTATGGATAACAACTTCTTTAATTACTGTAAAGGCGACGTTTTGGTATAGATCCTTATACCGTTGTCAAGCAAGACTGAATGATGAACATGGTACAGACTATATATTGTAGGTGGAGGATTAACAGTAACAACAATTGCATACAAGAGAGAGATTAACATGAGTAGGTTAAGTAATGACAACAGAAGGATGGTACTGTAACAACATGGACAGGGAACACATGATGAGGAAGCAAGTAAGACAGGACGCCAGTTAAACAGGATAAGTATACATAGGTGGGGTTATTATTGCTAACAGAGTTCGAAGTAGGTGGATTGGATGATTGATTGATGGATTGTGGCGGCGAATGTGGACTGCTCCTGTTAGTGTTCTTTTATTGGAGTCATGGAGGATTTTTGAGAGGATGTGTGACGTTTTCCCAGTTGATGTTGTATTTGGGGCAGTTGCTGATGTGGTCCGAGATTTGATGCTTGAAGTTTTGTGCTCTTTGATTCTGGTGTTGATTGGGCGGGATGTTTCACTTCCGTAGGATTGTCAACCGTTACAGGCAATTTAATTAACCACACTCTTTGCATTTCTGTTTAATTAAATTCCGACAGCTTTTCAAATCAATGAGGGCACAGGGTAGGCCCGGTGGTTTTAAGCTGCGCAATTTGCTGCGTCTCCTAGACGTGTCAGAAAACTACCATCGTGGGTTCGAATCCCAGCACCGTACACATGCATCACTTAGGAATTTCCTCCGACATCGCTGAGAAATAACTGAAATGATTGTTTAGAGCGGCGTTTAACTATAGGTGACAAAATAGTGACGTTAAACAACACTGGTCACGGAGTCCTTGGATGGGTGATTGGCCCGAGAGTTTTTAATGTTTCAGTCCTGCCCCACACTGAAGCAAATGTTGAACATGTGGTGTCTCCTTGGGCAAGTGACACTGTTTGAAACATGCCTCTGTTCAGCCAGCAGTGAATGGGTACCCAGCAAAACAAGATGGCAATGTGGCCATTAACCTTCTAGCACCTTACAGGTATACAACTTGGGTTGTATGCTCCCTTGGGAGCTGAGAATAACTAGGGTCATATTGCGATTTGAGCATGATATTCAGCATGGAAATACTAATGGACTGTTGGTATTATTATAAACCAAACTCGCTCACTCGTTCAAAACGGTGAATTCGCTGTTCAGAGCGGCGTCCCCATGGCGTGTCAGTAACCTATGCTCGTGGATTCGAATTCCCGGCAGGTCCTGATTATGTGTATTGTTTGGACCTCTGCATCACTTCTACATCACCTCTGCATCACTTCTACATCACCTCTGCATCACTTCTACATCACCTCTACATCACCTCTACATCACCTCTACATCACCTCTACATCACTTCTACATCACCTCTACATCACTTCTACATCACCTCTACATCACCTCTACATCACCTCTACATCACCTCTACATCACTTCTACATCACCTCTACATCACTTCTACATCACTTCTACATCACCTCTACATCACCTCTACATCACTTCTACATCACCTCTACATCACTTCTACATCACCTCTACATCACTTCTACATCACTTCTACATCACCTCTACATCACCTCTACATCACTTCTGGCTTTCCTCCGACATGAAGATGACACGCCGTGCCATGTCTCAAATACTGTTCAGAGCGGCGTTAAAAAATAGTCATTCACTCACACTTTTGACGAAATGATGCTAGGGCAGTTTGGTAGATTAGGAACGCATTTCACAAAAAACGTTTACATGATTTCTGTATTTGAATCCTATATACTAATTCTGTTAATACATCAAACTTCAGATAACCGACGACCCTTCAACCCACAGACTCAGCTTCTCTTTCACAGTAGTAAGTCTGCTGATTTGTAATTGCTATGACTGAGTCCATCCCCTGGGCGCATTCATCCATAACCATCCATCATTTTTTGGTTAACATTTTGAAATAATCAGGAACTAATAATACAAGCTCGACATTGCGACAATGCGACAACGGGACATTTTGCTGAAATGTCGCGTTGTCTCGCTTTTACAAAACGAAGCAAGTTTTCGAATGTGCTCTTTAGTATCGAATGTATGAAGTTGACGAATTGGCACAAGGGTACGTAGTAATTATTTTGGTCAACTGTCATTTGATTGGCTGAGTCTGAAACGGCTTTAAGCCCTGAAATAGACCAAATTGACTTTATATATGTGTCGCATTGTCGGGCATGTTAACGCCTTTTCACAAATTTTAGATGGGGCGACAATGCGACAACGCGACATATTTTGACCTTGAGAAATGGCGCGCTGTCGCATTGTCTCTCTTTGGTAAAATAGGAAATTGTATTATTCAAAGCGCGAAAATCCGACAGCGTGACAATGCATCAAACGGCCATAATGTCGCGTTGTCGTATTGCCGCACTTTGGTAAATTTTCACACTTTTTGCTTCTTGTTGTACGGGCAACAACGTGACAATATATATGCGACAACGCGACAATGTCACTTCAAGCATTCCATTCTCACCTGTGATCGCACAGTCATTATATTTTAAACATTGACTATTTTACACGGCTTTCTTTATACATTGACTCCTAAAATTGATATAATAACTTTGTTTTGAGATCTTTCAACTTTCATATGACATAATTAATCATAAAACCACCCGGCGATTTATTAGAAAGTTATTTTTACTGTGGAGAACATCGTAAAGACAACATGTAACATCATGAACGTGTAATTCATACATTCTGTTGCCATACAGGTGTGGTTATTGACGAGAACAGCTGAAAATGACGCGCCTGCCACCCCGCTATACGACGTGACCAGGTAGAGTTCCCAGTGAGTCACTGTTTCCGGGTTGCAGGTGATTGTGAAACCCGTTACGGCATGAAACGCAGGTATCAATATTTTATTGGCATTGGGCAGCTTTACACATGGAGAGAGAGCGCTCAGTCACTAACAAATTGAAGCAGAACCGGCACCGCAGTTTTTCAATGATTTAAGCCACAAATTCTTTATTCAATAAATAATGTATTACTGCAGTCGGATGGTTTCCTGTCATGGTGCATTTCACTTGAATTAGATGTGGTCTACATCCAAACTTCATCCTACCTTTACGTTTCAGCAACATCTAGCATCAGTAATCGTTTTGTACTTCAATATTTATGAAATGTGAAATGGTTCATACTTTCTAGAGAAAGCTATTGATATGAGCATTGATTATTTCAAACTTCCATAGAGTTACAGGTGTGAGGGTTGACTCACTGTAAACGTACAACATGAAAATCCTTTAAGGGATTTTTTTTCAAAATAATTATACGACAACCCAGCACAAATTGTCACAACAAAATACACTCATCCTCCCAAAATGGGTTTCCGCGCTTTCACATGTGCAGTGCTTTAGAAGAAACATTACCATTGACAGTTGTTAAGTGTGTTGTTTTACACTACAGAGTATGGAGTTCACAATATACCTAGTTGACTGCCTTTAACAGCTGACGGGAGATAATACTTATCTCAAATAAAGATTTCATCATGGTTTTTATACAGTCAGTATCTATATATCATGTTTATCCCACGTGAAGAGACCGCAACATACCTGGCATTCTCTCTGTGTTTGCCTATTTACTTATGTAATATCTGTCATCAAAGTTCTTTATCTGCATGTCTGAGTGTCGGTTGTCCGTCGGATGTATATGCTAGTGCTGTCGGCTGTCTGTCCGTCTGTCAGTTCCGCATTGTTTCTCCCCGTCAGTTCCAGTCATCACATCCTCTTACACAACATGGCCGTTTTCAGTTGGTATCGGGTCGGCTCCCCACTCAGGCTATTCTCACAAGTCAGCCATTATCCTTGTCTGTTTAATCATGTTATTTTTGGAGCAGGTCAAGTAATGCACGATCAATCACGGCATTCTTTTTTCAGCCATAACATGTTTGACATTTGTCAATTTTAAATGTCAAAAGCAATTGTACTTTCATCAAAGCCAACAGCCGCTTGAACCTTGAGCTGAAACGTTACCTCGCAACGCATCTGTTACATGGTTTAAACTGTATAAAATACATTGTTGGAGATTGCACTCTATGTTGCATGCACAGGGAGGTCCTTTGTTATACACATGTCAAGTAAGTCATGTTTTCAACTCTAATTTAAGTAGAGTGAGTGTGTCAGTTTGGTTGAACACCGACAAGCTAGGTGATGTACAAAAAG
The DNA here is from genome assembly GCF_023055435.1 of Haliotis rufescens. Taxonomy (NCBI): domain Eukaryota; kingdom Metazoa; phylum Mollusca; class Gastropoda; order Lepetellida; family Haliotidae; genus Haliotis; species Haliotis rufescens. The sequence goes on along the minus strand of NW_025963779.1, from coordinate 92,007,947 downwards.
GAAGCATAATAATAACAGTGGTGTATCTGGTATTCGAACATGTACCGCGAATAGAACCGCTGAGACGACAGGCCCTCCGATCACCCCAATTAACGGTTGGTCATCTATGAATTATAAATGCCTAGTATATTTTATTCTTTTGTAGCAGTTATTGAAGGCTCCATGACCCAGTGTATCATTTAAAACCTTCCGTTAGCAATGCGTGCCATATGGCATGTCGACATTAATCAATGCGAACGTATTATGAACACAATATACATATCAACATGTCACATTAATCAACTGAGGAAAGTAGTCAAACACCATGAACTGTTATGGCCTACGACTTCTATTTTACCCCGTTTATTAAACAATTAAATGTCGGCACATGCTCCTCGCGTTAAAACTGAGGCAAATGTAATGAGATACCGGAGATCCATTATACAAAGAGGCAAGGCTATCGGAGCAATCAATTTCAGTAATTTTCACTGTTGGCTTCATTGACTTTGGTTAGTGCATACCAGTTGTTTTCAGTGTTTGAGATGCGTCCATAGCAACTTGACCTTTATGTCAGCACATTGCAGAAAATAATAATAAATGACGTCATAAAAATATAAAAAGGGATATTTCATGTGTCGAGTGAAAGGAGATATTTTCCCAAGTGGCGCAGCTGTCTCTTTTTTATCATAAATGTTAATCATTGAAAAATAATTATCCCTGCCTTAAAGCAAGGGCGTTTTACCACCCCTTGTAATGCCGACTTACAAAGTAGTTCCAAGTCTGCAAAATCCCCAAAGATATTAACAAAAGTAATAAAAAATGTTTGAGGTCACTAAAATTCTTCATCATATATTTGGAGAGGATGACAAACAAAATCATTTACAACAAAAGACATTCTTGAAAGCTGCGAGACCACCTGTTGGAAGCGAAGGAATACATGCTTGTCAAGTAACAAAAATGGCGCTTTGCGAAACCAACAGTCTCGATTAAATGCTTAATTTACAGTTGATAACGAAATATTTTCATACTCGTCACCAATCATTGTGTGTGTCTTCAGACATTCATAGGTTCCAACATGCAAGAGGCCGAGAAATACCAGAAATACTAGCTCTACAATCCTGTCATCGGTTGCCGGCAAGAGAACCCATATAACACCGGTTCCTCAATCCTATTTGCTTGGCGTATATAACTACTAACATAACAATAGCCACGTTCACCCTAATGACCTATACAGTCACCAACAGCATAAGCGTCTTGCTTTGTCTTCCTTTATTACCTTAATTTTTCTTCTGTTTTAGCTGAGTTTGCAAAATCAGTTGATCAGATACATTTGAAACATTTAGTTTTTATTTCATATATTGCGAACGAGCGGATGGTTGGTTTTGTGTCTTGTTTCTTGGAACCAAGTTATCGTGTCAAGGATCTCTATAATAAGGGCAATTTGTGTTTGATTCATATTTATGTATCTTGTCGATATGTATGTGCATTTGGTTTTAGGAATTAGATGCATTAAGGTAATGCATTTATTGGTAGGTATAAATATATAAGTAAGTATAAATCTAAACTAGTATTACATAATTAATGTACGTATATCTTGATATCCTTAGATATTCTACCGACTATATAACTGATATACTTTCTCTTAAATCGTTAAATAATTTAGTTAAATCTAAACTAAATCAGTAATCAAATTTAAATATTCATGACTGCTTAATATTATCTAGTTTCATGTATGGATGCAGTATGTATGTCGATTAAGATTGAATGGATGCGTATGAAAAGGTTATTTTACGTGTTCTTAATGTTCTTGGCCATTTACTGTCTCTTGTGCGGCCTTATTGTCTCAAATATCTAGAATACGGCAATTGATCTGATGATGCTTGTGATCCATCAATTATGCACAGTGGTAGGTAATGTGTACATTTTGTGTACATTGTGTTTATATCATGTCAATATGTAGAGGTGGTAACTATGTAACGTCTCAAGTATTGTAAGCTGTAATTTGGCTTCAAATAACCACCTGTATAGTAACTACAGCTCAGCCTGTTTCGGTGGCATTAATGTATAATATCAAGTATAAACATGATTTCTAGTGTGTTGATACTCTTTGATATGTTTGTTTTAGTTACCTATTAGATATTTTCATTGTAGTTTGTATTCCTTTTTTAACATAGTTGGAACCGACTAGTTCATGTGTCAACTCACACCCCGGTAGCTTGTTCTGTGCTTTGCTGCGTTAACCGAAGCCTTGACCGCTTACATAGACACAGTTACATGCCTATCATCTGAGGTTAACGTCAATTTGTCACAAATAAAAGCCGATGCCATTTGAAGTTTTCTTGAAAGACTCTTTGTGAAATGTTGGACTTCCTTTTTGATAACAACTATGTAACATTTGGGGTAAGACATTTAGGCAAGAGGTCGGCATCACCAATCTGCTTTTTGCTGATCTGTTTCTTCATGCAAATGAATCGGCATTCCTGCTCGGATTGGCAAAGACAAAACAAGGCAATTTGACCAAGAAGGTCAACTTTAGCGTCAGGTATATCGATGATCTGATATCGTTCAGTAACCATCAAATAGCCAATTCCCTTCCACTGATTTACCCACCTGAACTAGGAATAAATGGGACCAGTGAGACCGCCTCATCTGTTGATATACAGATGACCCGTGAAAATCCTGGTTATAGGTCTTCAACAACCAATGCTTGTCGTAAGAGGCGACTAACGGGATCGGCTGTCAGGCCCGCTGACTTGGTCGATGGATCGATGCTCATGAAATCAATTACTGGATTTTCTGATCCAGTCGCGATTATTTTCAGACCGTCGTCACATAGCTGGAATATTGCTGAGTATGGCGTTCAACAACAAACAAATCATATTTAGATCCATGCATGCATAAAGATTCAGAGGGACAATGCTGTTTGACAAAAGGGATGACCTCAACTATCCAATTGTCAACTTTCCTTTTCTGTCGAGCATTATTCCTGCAGCTCCACCCCTTGGTGTTTACTTTTCACAACTTTTGAGGTACAATCAAGCATGTTCTTTCTACCAAGATTTCAAAGAGTGTCATACGATCCTTGCTCAGAAGTTGTTAGATCAAGGCTACAACAATCAAGGCCTCAGTACATATTTTCAAGATATTTATTGTAGACAAGTGGATGTAATTTCCAAATTTGACGCATTAATGACAAGAATGATATCCGATGCAAATCCCTTTTAGACTTGTACCACATGTCCCCATGATGTTTCAGGTGAACAGTTGACATGTGTTTGTGACGAGGGTCACCGGTTGGGCAGGATACGCACAACGCCTGGTATTATCACTTTTTTATAGTGATTCATAAAGATGTTTTATATTATTGGAATATGTCGTCGACTCGGCTTTTGGCAGAGATTTCTTATGAACATGGAGAGGGTTTTGCCGCTTTTATTGTATACCTTTAGCAGAATTTTGATAGGTATCCGCATTTCTATTGAAAATTCAAATCAGTATAACCTCATACATCTTACCCGAAGTCTACGGCAGGTTCCAGATGAAAACGTACTTGTCTGTCTCACTAGGTAAAGAAGATCGCCTCGCATGTGTGGTCGCCTTTGTAACTGATTTCTGTTTGAAGCACCTGCAAACAATATGTCATTTCCTAGTACCGCCTTTTGTAGATAAAGTGGTTTCCAGTGTTCCGATGTGTGAATACACGGTGTATCGATGTCGACTGCAGGTGGAGTGTGTGGGAGCTAGAAGGAGCCAGGTCTTCATGTGGAGCATCCCCTATACACACAAGAGGAGGAAGCACGCTCACAAGGAGACTCATGTAATTCTACCCCCACTTCAGCAGTCATCATAGGCAACAATAGATCTACATTATAAACACCGAGATATAGAGGCCGGACAACATCAGATTTGAGCATGTTCTGAAACCAATACCCGCATTCGGGTCGTGCAGTGTAAATATATTTATATATAGTTTGGTCCAGAAATATTTTGAGGACTTTGCACTGATGGTACTGAAGAAAGATTTGAGTGTTAGAACTCGCTGTGTCATGCCTATCGAGGCTGGCACAAATGTGATTTAAAATGTTACGTTTCAACATTTCGTGATCTATCATAAAACATGTCTCGCATTGAACGTAAACTGTCTGGCGGGCTAACAACTGTTGGACGGATAAGCATCTTGACGACCCGGGATACAAAATAGTTCCCAGAAGGAAATAGAATCGATTCGCCAGAATGACTTAGATAAAAACATCATTTTTGTCTCCTAACGAATGAGATAACAAAATCATCACGGAGTTGGCCTGTTTGCAAATAACCTTTTTATTGTAATATTTTACTTTTTCCCCTCCGGAAATATTGAATTAGGACTTCGTCTAAGACACCCAGCTTTCACTACCATCCATCACAATCATTTATTTTATGCATGAAACAGATTTATAAGTGAATACGAATTCAAGAAAAAAGTAAGCAAGGCAATTGCCATCCCTAACTGTTTTATGTACTTGAAAACGTGTACAGATTCTTCATACATTTTACATTATACACGATGCACATCTGACATATCCTTCAAGCACACTGGCACTATTTTGAGGTGTGAAGGCTTCTGCCAGTAGTCCCACGCTGGGCAGCTTTGGAGCAGGGTCTTCAGTCGTAGTCACTGGAAGCAACATCACTACAAGCCTGTCACTAAACCTGATGAAAGTGTCCACAATCACTATCGTCACTGACGTCCTTGACAAGAATTGCCCCGAAGAAGAATACACCGTATCATTTGACGATGCAGTCATTATCAATACTAATGGGAACCTAGCTTCGCTGTGCGGACCTGTTCCTGGTGTAGGGAGTATGTTTCTACAGAGTTTATGTTTGTACAGTGTATGTTTGTATATAGTATACGTTTGAACAGTGTGTATGTTTATACAGAGTGTATGTTTGCACAGTGCGTATGTCTGTACAGAGTGTATGTTTGTACACAGCGTATGTCTGTACAGAGTGTATGTTTGTACAGAGTATATGTTTGTACGGTGCGTATGTTTGTACCTTGTGTACGTTTGTACAGAGTATATGTTTGTACAATGTGTATGTTTGTACAGAGCGTATGTCTGTACCTTGTGTATATTTGTACAGAGCATATGTCTGTACCTTGTGTATGTTTGTACAGAGCATATGTCTGTACCTTGTGTATGTTTGTACAGAGCGTATGTCTGTACCTTGTGTATGTTTGTACAGAGCGTATGTTTGTACAGAGCATATGTCTGTACCTTGTGTATGTTTGAACAGAGCGTATGTCTGTACAGAGCGAATGTTTGTACAGAGCATATGTCTGTACCTTGTGTATGTTTGTACAGAGCGTATGTCTGTACCTTGTGTATGTTTGTACAGAGCGTATGTTTGTACAGAGCATATGTCTGTACCTTGTGTATTTTTGTACAGAGCATATGTCTCTACCTTGTGTATGTTTGTACAGAGCATATGTCTGTACATTGTGTATGTTTGTACAGAGCGTATGTTTGTACAGAGCATATGTCTGTACCTTTTTGATGTTTGTCAAGAGCGTATGTTTGTACAGAGCATATGTCTGTACCTTGTGTATGTTTGTACAGAGCGTATGTCTGTACCTTGTGTATGTTTGTACAGAGCATATGTCTCTACCTTGTGTATGTTTGTACAGAGCATATGTCTGTACCTTGTGTATGTTTGTACAGAGCATATGTCTGTACATTGTGTATGTTTGTACAGAGCATATGTCTGTACCTTGTGTATGTTTGTACAGAGCATATGTCTGTACCTTGTGTATGTTTGTACAGAGCGTATGTCTGTACCTTGTGTATGTTTGTACAGAGCATATGTCTCTACCTTGTGTATGTTTGTACAGAGCATATGTCTGTACCTTGTGTATGTTTGTACAGAGCATATGTCTGTACCTTGTGTATGTTTGTACAGAGCATATGTCTCTACCTTGTGTATGTTTGTACAGAGCATATGTCTCTACCTTGTATATGTTTGTACAGAGCGTATGTTTGTACAGAGCATATGTCTGTACCTTGTGTATGTTTTCACAGAGCGTATGTCTGTACCTTGTGTATGTTTGTACAGAGCGTATGTCTGTACCTTGTGTATATTTGTACAGAGCGTATGTCTGTACCTTGTGTATGTTTGTACAGAGCATATGTCTCTACCTTGTGTATGTTTGTACAGAGCATATGTCTGTACCTTGTGTATGTTTGTACAGAGCGTATGTTTGTACAGAGCATATGTCTGTACCTTGTGCATGTTTGTACAGAGCGTATGTTTGTACAGAGCATATGTCTGTATCTTGTGTATGTTTTCACAGAGCGTATGTCTGTACCTTGTGTATGTTTGTACAGAGCGTATGTTTGTACCTTGTGTATGTTTGTACAGAGCGTATGTTTGTACCTTCTGTATGTTTGTACAGAGCGTATGTCTGTACCTTCTTTATGTTTGTACAGAGCGTATAATTTTCCTCCATGAGAAAGTTCACACTCTGTATTTTAAGTAGTTTTTATGCATTGGTAAATATGCTTCAAAAAAGGCAGTACTTGGTGAAACTGGTCGCTGTAGTATATACGTACATAGCCAGCTGCGTGATGTTAAATATTGGATAAAAGTATTACAAATGGAAGCTCGCAGGTACCCATTTCAATGTTACAAAATGCTAAAACAATTAGATGGTGAAAGGAAAATGAATTGGGTGTCTGGTGTAAGAAACATATTATTTAATACTGGATTTTCTTTTGTATGGATCTCACAAGACACTGGTGATGAAAAGCTATTTTTGCTCAAATGTAAACAAAGATTATTAGATATATTTCATCAAAACTGGCACCAACAAGTTTTCTCTTCACACTTTCTCAAGCATTATGGTGGTATTAAACCATTGTTACAACCAGAAAAATATTTAAGCATATTACAAGATAAAACTAATTTGAGAGCCCATTGTAAATTTAGAATATCTCTCCATAACTTCCTTGTCAATAAATATCGTAGCACCAAGGATAGTGGTATTGAAAATTATATATGTTCTAACTGTACCAACCAGAAGATTGAAGACGAGTTTCATGTTCTTTTCATATGTGAAAAATATAAAACGTTGAGATTAAAGTTTCTACCTAATTAAGGTATTACACACAAAGACAATCAATTGATGATCAATTTGTTGAATTCGACCATCGAAGAAGTTTTTAAATCTTTATGTGTATTTGAAATCTCATGTATTTGAAACATGTATTTAGACTCAGGTGAATATATATTATGTTATGTTCAAGATCACGTTGATTTTTATGTGTCTGTTAAAACTGCACTGTACTATGGGCCATATGGCCTTGCATACTGAATAAACTGTCTGTCTGTCTGTATTTTTTATTACAGAGTGTATGTTTTACAGGGTGTAAGTTTGTACCTTGTGTATGTTTGTACAGAGCTTGTGTTTTTTACAGAGTGAATGTTTGTACAGAGTGTATATTTGTACGGAGCGTATGTTTGTACCTTGTGTATGTCTGTACCTTGTGTATGTTTGTACAGAGCGTATGTTTGTACAGAGTGTATGTTTGTACAGAGCGTATGTTTGTACCTTGTGTATGTTTGTACAGAGCGTATGTTTGTACAGAGTGTATGTTTGTACAGAGCGTATGTTTGTACAGAGTGTATGTTTGTACCTTGTGTATGTTTGTACCTTGTGTATGTTTGTACCTTGTGTGTGTTTGTACAGAGCGTATGTTTGTAACTTGTGTATGTTTGTACAGAGTGTATGTTTGTACCTTGTGTATGTTTGTACCTTGTGTATGTGTGTACCTTGTGTATGTTTGTACCTTGTGTATGTTTGTACAGAGTGTATGTTTGTACCTTGTGTATGTTTGTACCGAGCGTATGTTCGTTCAGAGTGTATGTTTGTACCTTGTGTATGTTTGTACAGAGTGTATGTTTGTACAATGTGTATGTTTGTGTAGTGCATATGTTTGTACAGCGATTTTACAGTAAGGAATAGGTGACAAGTTGTCTTTGTAAAGTAACTCAGTTTTCTGTTTGCTTTTCGCGATCACATATTATATTCTTGGGGATCTATTCTAACCCGGGACTCCTCAGGCGATGACTAAATCAGAATTATCTGATCGGGAAATGACATTGATATAGAGCGGGTAATTCCACCCTGAACAGTGATGTATTTGGGCAGTCGTTATTACAGTTTCCAAATGCAAGGTTACGAAGGAGGTCATCTACTCATGGTTTACTGAATGATTGAATGTATGGTGTGTGGACATGTCCCCCAATATTAACTAACCAGGACTTGAACAAAGCTATTGCATAGAAATGTGTCCATACACAACTTCATAACCGTTTAGATCGCTATAATTATATATTGGTTTATACTTATATGCTGTTTCGCAAACTTCTGTAATTAGTTTAACGATTTGACATGAAGCTTTGCAAGACCAGCTCGTGATATTAAACTTGTGTCAAAATGTCAACTTTGGCTGGATGAATTGTTTAGGGTTTCTTGCAATGTTCCATCAACGTTTTTTTTATGAAGGAACACAGAATTAATATGGAAACGATTTGTATCAAGTTAAAATGCAATTTCATAGAGTGGTAAATATTTAGAAGAAAGATCACCAAATTGCTGTTTGTCTTTTATTATGGATTGAAACTTAACTTTATCTTCGCAATTTCGCTTTTTTCATCTCTCATGCTGTCACAGTGTTTCAATCATTTCACATTGGAGTCCTTTTCAATCTTTGTTGCAAACATTCCTTCTACAGTATAAACATTTATTTAATATATTTGACGCCGCGAATAGTCTTACACTTTTTTCCTATTGTCCAATGAAAGCGACGACGAATCTGCTTATAGTTGTGCATGTACATGAAAATATGTGAACATCGATTTCATACACGAGGATTGTTGATACTTATAACAGCATGCCAACTGACAATATATCATAGAACACATGAGTCACAATTATCTTACAATTGTCATGCCATTTCTCTCCAAACATATACCAAACTGCCCTTCACCTTGCCTACATGTACCGTGTGTATGTTTCCTGCATATTATATCATTAATGAGAAATGGACCAATTTCAGGATGAAGATGATATAACGAGAACGGATGTATTAAAACAGAACAAAGGATACTACAAAGCATGCGTCTTCTGCGACACGCAATTTCCTCCCGTGACCGTTTATGGCAGAACGTTTATGGGCATAACGTTGCTGACTCAGAACAGATGTCGGACTCAGTTTACAGGGGCTGTCAGTTTCACGTAGTTCTGTAGGGCTAATCGCTCACTTAGAGGCATAAGCACCGTCATATGAAGGGAATGAATAAAGCGTAATGGTTATTGAACCTTTAATTCAATACGGAATAGACAACATTTAAAAGACATTGCTATAGAATCTCTGTGATGACCAACTTCAAAGTAGGTTACTTAACTATGCTTACAGAGCAGATATTTACGATAACATAAAACCCAGCTGCCCAGCTTATCACAGAATGGCTTAGAGTGTAGCATGTCTAAGAAGTAATCATATTCTCAGTCAGAACAAACACCGTTGTAGATGCCTCGGTTGCTGTATAAAGGCCTTACATGTACTGGCCTGTACTGACAGTCACCTCGGTTGTGGGAGGGAACAGGTACATAGGTGGTAATATCATAGACGAGGTCACCAAGGTGGTGGGAGGGAACAGGTACATAGGGGGTAATATTATAGACACGCTCACCTCGGTTGTGGGAGGGAACAGGGAGACAGGGGGTAATATTATAGACACGCTCACCTCGGTTGTGGGAGGGAACAGGGAGATAGGTGGTAATATTATAGACACGCTCACCACGGTCGTGGGAGGGAACAGGTAGAGAGTGGGTAATATTATAGACGAGGTCACCAAAGCGGTGGGAGGGAACAGGGAGATAGGAGGTCATATCATAGACACGTTCACCTAGGTGGTGGGAGGGAAGAGGTAGAGAGGTGGTAATATTATAGACACGTTCACCTAGGTGGTGGGAGGGAAGAGGTAGAGAGGTGGTAATATTATAGACACGTTCACCTAGGTGGTGGGAGGGAACAGGGAGATAGGAGGTCATATTATAGACACTCTCACCTAGGTGGTGGGAGGGAAGAGGTAGAGAGGTGGTAATATTATAGACACGTTCACCTAGGTGGTGGGAGGGAAGAGGTAGAGAGGTGGTAATATTATAGACACGTTCACCTAGGTGGTGGGAGGGAAGAGGTAGAGAGGTGGTAATATTATAGACACGTTCACCTAGGTGGTGGGAGGGAAGAGGTAGACAGGTGGTAATATAATAGACACGGTCACCAAGGTCGTAGGAGGGAACAGGTAGACAGGTGGTAATATTATAGACACTCTCACCTAGGTGGTGGGAGGGAAGAGGTAGAGAGGGGGTAATATCATAGACACGGTCACTTAGGAGGTGGGAGGGAACAGGTAGAGAGGTGGTCACCAAAGTGTAGGGTGAGAACAGGGAGATGGCCGGGGTCATATTATGGACACAGTTACCAAGGTGGTGGGAGGGAACAGGTACAGAGGGTGGGATAATATAGACACGTTCACCAAGGCGGTGGGAGACAAAGGGTAGAGATGGGGGAATATGATACACACGGTCATCAAGGTGGTGGGAGAGAACAGGTAGAGAGTGGGTAATATTATAGACACGGTCACCAAGGCGGTGTGAGAGAACAGGTAGAGAGGGAGTAATACTAGAGACACGATCACCTAGGAGGTGAGAGAAAAGGTTGGGGAAGAGTGATAATGAAGACACTGCAGCTTCCACGTTGTTGAGAACATGGGTCGCGGGGGCTACAAATATGAGCTCTGCCACTGGGAGGTGGGTGTGATGAATGTATCCGACAGAATACATGGAGGAACCCGACATGTCAGAGCTCGAGGGGCTGATGGGCAAATCCGTTTGAAGGAGCGCCGAATGATAGACTTACGTCAACGCACCTCTTTACTCTTCTCATAACGGTTAATCGCAGTCGTTGATGTCTATTTTTACTTGAATATATTCGGTATTGTGTGAGTATGTAAGTTTTGCTTGTTTGTTGTTAAACACCGAACTCAACAATCTTCCAGCAATATTGCAGTGGTCTGTAATAATTGAATTTGGACCAGACAATCCAGTGATTGATATCAGACGCATCGATCTGCACAATTGGTATGCCATGACATGCATCAACCAAAGTCAGTGAGCTTGACTCCCCATCTATTTTTGAAGAATCGTTCATTTGATGAAGCGATGATTTGTAGTTACACGTAGTGTGTTACGATTTGGTTATGAGCTGGTACTGTGCTCGTAGACTGTTGTTGCATATCGCCGACAGTCTACAATCCGTTCCATAACCGCACAAAGTTATGCCACAAGAGAAAGACAAAGTTACACCAAAAGGTTCCATGATATCACACACACACGCACACACACGCACACATGCACGCACACGCACACACACACGCGCACGCACGCACACGCGCACACACACACGCACACGCACACACACACACACACACACACACACACACACACACACACACACACACACACACACACACACACACACGCACGCACGCACGCACACACACACACACACACTATAAAGGTCTCAAATAGCCAATATAGTCTCAAATTATATGAAATGAAAAAAGTAACTTCAGTCGTTTCTTTTCGTCCGGATTACAACAGGAATGCCTTCGTAGGACCATCAAAACTAACTCATTTTCTACGACAACGGCAATTTGTGACAGTATGGCAGATTGCAGCACGTGCAACCTTATTAAGTTCTTGATTAGAAGTACTCATATGTGTTTTTCTTTTTACATATTCTTGGTCCTGTGCGGTTTGTTATTTCAGCTTTGGCTTGATCCACAACATCATCTCCACCATCGATAGTATCACTAATCATGGCAACACATCCATTATCAAGATTATCTTGAGTAACAATGACCTCATCATTCATCGCATGATCACGCTGGTATTCAACCAAATCCATGTTATAATTAATGAACACCGACTGAATGATCTTTCTGAGTCATTTTATAGCTCTCATCTTGGCACGTGATCTACGCATGACAATTTCCGACAGTAATTTATCCGTTCTGATTATTTTGATCTGTGTAACCGAGCCGATCCCCCCCCCCCCCCTCTAATTTACGGCATAAGTCGGTCAAGTTTTACAGATGGATATATATATATTCCCCCGGACTATTTATACTTAGGACGAATTTATCGTTCCCATCAAACGTGTGTGCGAGTCTGTGCGTGTGTGTGCGTGTGTGTGCGTGTGTGCGTGCGTGTGTGTGCTTGTTCTAGGCCGAATTAAAGCCTGATTTACAGTTCTAGCCCACTGAGATACTGACTGATCAGGAGGGTTTAGTCAACATGGCTTCAGAGCTTTTGAAACGAACGTATGGGGGAAGGAGAATACAGGTTTCCTTACAATTAGCAACACTGAATAATTTCAAACTTATTCGCCAAGGCTGTGCTAAGGATCTCTAGACATTTGCAGATGTGTTGGATATATCAGATACTAACCTAAGACAAGCTGATAGGTTTAAGGAATTAGGCATTGAATAAATATACACCATTCTGCTCAAGCACATGACTGAAACAATGATAGCGCATTACCAAAGGTGGATTCACGGTGGTGAATGCCATGAAAGTGTAGACTCTCTGTTGAAATGGATACTACAAGGGTCTGAATATCAGACCATAGCTTCTGAAGCAGTAGTATCAAACGGTAAAACGACTAATTATAAAGGTAAGGGATCGTGGCTATTTGTCACTAACCAGTTGTATCAAACCATCCCGCCCTACACCCCCATGGGTTGTGGAGGTGTAGAGAATTCAGGTGCATGTGTGTCTCCGATAGATGGGACAATGCAAAAAAGCGCAATGCCTGTTTTTGGTGTATTGGTTACATTCGTCCTGGAGCAAAGTGTAATTTCTTCAAACGGTGCGGTATCGGTGGGTGTACGGAAATTCACAACAGTCTTTTGCATGATTCAGATAAATTCAAGTTGACTCAGACAACAAATAAAGGTCTTTTGTCAAAGCCAGATCTAAGATCTTCACAGTCCTCATAATGTACAAGGGGGCACGGGTGGCCAAGTCGTCTAAGGCGCCGCGATTCGATTTGCAGGGTTGCGTCCCTTGGGAACGCCAGAAACCTATGATTGTGGGTTCGAATCCCGGTTCGCCCCGATTATGTTTCTAGGTTTGTCAGCACTATACCCGTGCTCTTGGGTTTCACCGAAGTGGTAAACCTCTGTGACCTACATCCCTTCGGGCTTTCCTCCCACATTAAGCTGCTTTAACTGGATTACTGTTAAAAGCGGCGTTAAACCAAACTCTTTCACTCACTCACTCATAATGTACACACAGATAAGGAATCTGAAATAGTAGTTGTACTGAACAGCCCATACTACGTTTCCAAAATCAGCCCAGGAAGCCATTTGTAGCCCCCAGAACAGTGCCATTTCTTACAAATGGCAAAAGGAGGATTTGTGTGAATGCGTTGTTGGATGACGCAAGTGGTAGGTCTTATTTGAATGATGTAGATTTAGGTTTATAACTAACTGTTGGTGGAAGAGTCTCTGGAGAATTATCTGCTGACAAGAGATTCAGTGTTCAAACGCAGCGTGGAGGCTTTTTAAAGGAATAGACGCACTCAATATCCAAGAAAACTCTACTTATTTCTTCAAAGATCTAACCATTACCATCTCAGTTAGATGAACATATAGTGATGAGGTTCAGTGGGGGCGGGGTGGGCAAGTGGTCGAAAGCGCCAGGTGCTGAGATCGTATGCCGCTCGTGACCGGGTTGTTATTTAACCTTGGGACCAACAATGTTTACAGGTCCTTACAGTGTTGTCACTACCCCTAGTGTACAAAACATACACCCTGTGCACTCAAAATGACCCACACGTCCGATGGTAGATGACCAGATGGTGGGAAAACGTATACGTACATACACCTGAAACACAAGTGTCAAAACGTGTGGTGTCACCCTGGGCAAAAGTGTTCAGTGTACAGCTGCAAAAATCTAAGGTGATAGGTCATTTCAACACGCTGGCCAGGAACAATCTGCCACAAGAAATTCGAGAACCAGAAGCTCTGACAAACTTTGAAAGACATTCAAACCCTGTCTCTTTAAGACAGCCTTGATCATTCATGGTCTAAGCGCATTTGACCAGTTGCTTATTGGAAAATGCGCTATAAAAATTCTGAATTTTATTCACTATTATTATTAACTTAGTTCAAATGTGCCTCTGATCACCCAGCAGGGGAATGGGTTCCCGATATGTTATGTGGATGTAAAAATCATCTATTAGGCAGTTTGGGTTGTATAATCCCCAGGAAGTATAGAATGAATTGAATGCAAATTGATCCACTGGCCGGGGAACAAATCAAATGTATTCATACGAGTACCTGGATACCTGCGGTATATAAGTGTGTAATCAAATCTTAAGTGATCGTTTGACAGATGCAGAATGTTTACCTTATGCGGCACTATTTCCAAATCTCATTTCACACATCTCATTGTGAAATATTGGATAATTTCTGCCAGAGAAGTGATACGAGAATGGGAATAGAGTGCTCCCGCTGTCGTATAGTTAATGCAAAACCAGTTCAACAAGTTCTGGCTCCGTTACCATACGTCAAGGCTTCAAGTATCGCTTCGGGCCTTAAGTAAAATAGCCGTTAATTACGCAGGTCCGTTCCTCATCACCCAAGGCAAAAGGTACTATGTCTTTTCACTTGTTTATGAACAAGAGATGGCAAATAGTTTGGATACAGATGCATTTCTGAATGCATTCTTTAGGATGGTGAACAGGAGAGGGCTTCAATATGACGTCATTTCTCACAATGGTACGAACTTTGTCAGGGCTGTCAGAGGGCAAAAAGCAACTTTCATGGGTAGGGGAATTTCATTCGGCCTTTGGTCAACAAGAAAATCAAATGACACTTTGAACCACCTTATGCGCCGAACTGTGGTGCTCAAAACGATGATCAAGTCCACCAAACGTGCCATATTTACCATCCTAAGCACCAGTGATGTTACGGACGAGGAACTGAGCATCGTTTTCACAGTTGAACAAGCACCAATAAACCCACGTCCTCTAACGTATCAGAGTGTTTACCTTTGGATGCCAATCCCCTTACACCGAACCATATCCTCCATGGACAGGAGGGATGTTAGCGTCAGAGTCTGCAGACGAGACGGATTACCATCCCAGGAAGACAGAGACGACTTCAAGAGCTGGTACGTCATTTGTGGAGATGATGGATACGGAAATGCTAACTGCCTCAATCCAAGAAAGAAGTAGGTTACTCCATGCAAGGATCTACATGTCGGTGACGTCACCGAGGATATTGGCCCCTAGGAACTACTGTCAGGATTCATCCATCAGAGAGGTCGACGTACAAGAAGGACAGAATATTCTAATCCGACCAGTGAACAATGTGTGCCCTTTGGCATATTCTGTATGAAGTGAATAGTGTGTTAATAGCGATTTTTGTTTTCGGTGTTTTCTACTGAAACACTCTTCCGAAAAGTATTAATAGCGATTCTTTTGTTTCATGTACTGGCCTCCGGAGAATGTGAATTGGGAATTTGTTATTGGTGGACAGTGAAGTTTTGACAATCTGAATGTTTACAAGCGTCCATTACAACTGCGCCGTCAGTAAGGATATTCTAGGTCCCCTGTTTCGGGTACAGTTGTAATTATCCGGCCAGGGAAGGGGTATGACCAGGAGGGTTTAGTCGACAAAACACACCAGGAAAGTTTCATTTTTAACATACCACCAAAACAACCCTACTTCGCGGAAATCACGTGTTTGACATTGTTTATGATTCTGACATGTGATTTCACCATATTGCCAGTCAGACATTCTGGTTGGACATGGTAGGACATGGTAGGACATGGTAGGACATGGATGGACATGGTTGGACATAGTAGGACATGGTTGGACATGGTAGGAAATGGTAGGACATGGTTGAACATGGTAGGACATAGTCGGACATGGTAGGACATGGTAGGACATGGTTGGACATGGTGGGACATGGTTGGAAATGGTAGGGCATGGTAGGACATGGTAGGACATGGTTGGACATTGTAGGCATGGTTGGACATGGTAGGACATGGTTGGACATGGTTGGACATGGAAGGACATGGTGGGCCATGGTAGGACATGGTTGGACATGGTAGGACATGGTTGGACATGGTAGGACATGGTAGGGTATGGTAGGACATTGTTGGACATGGTTGGACATGGTAGGGCATGGAAGGACATTGTTGGACATGTTTGGAAATGGTCGGACATGGTAGGACATGGTAGGACATGGTTGGACATGGTAGGCATGGTTGGACATGGTAGGACATGGTTGGACATAGTAGGACATGGTTGGACATGGTTGGACATGGTAGGACATGGTTGGACATGGTAGGACATTGTTGGACATGGTAGGACATGGTAGGACATTGTTGGACATGGTAGGACATGGTTGGACATGGAAGGACATGGTTCGACATGGTAGGACATGGTAGGACATGGTAGGAGATGGTAGGAGATGGTAGGACATGGTGCTGTGAGACACGCCTACAAAATGTTAGTTGGATAGAGAATATTGCTAATTATTGTTTACATGACATTGAGCAGCCAGTACGTCTTGTACGTGATGGAACAGTAGTTGTAAATATTGAACACAGTTAAATGGGCTGAAGTTTCATTTGTGTTCTTTTCTTTCATTTGATTCCTTATTAACAGAGATACCACGCCACAGTTAAACATGAATTACCCTATTCCTAAACAGTGCACTGACTCCCCGCCGATCACTCCTTCGTTTTATCCACTTAATGCAGAGTTGGGTAAAACCAGACTTGGTAAAAACAAGTACCATAGTCCGCCGACCTTCCACACCAGCTCCAGGCGGACGCTCAATCCACTTGACGACTGAGGCGGTTGGAAGACGTAGGATCAATAATGTACATGTATATAGACATGTGGTTACAAAGAAGCGTGGGTAGTCAATATGTTTGCTACCGATAAGTATGGACCAAATATATTTGATCATAAGCACCTTATACATTAGGACAATAACCATTTCAGACTTGAATGAGCAGTTGATACCTTTTTTCCTATTTGACACGATGTGAGTTCCTTCTACGGGCAAGATGTGACCTCCTTCTACAGGCATGACGTGAGCTTCTTCTACAGACAAGGTGTGAGCTCCTTCTACTGGCAGATGTGACCCCATTCTACAGGCATGACGTGATCTCCTTCTGCAGGCAGGATGTGAGCTCCCTCTAAAAGCAGGGTGTGAGCTCCTTCTACAGGCAAGATGTGAACTCCTTCTACAGGCATAATGCGAGTTCCTCTACTGACAAGACGTGCGCTCCTTCGACAAGCAAAATGTGACCTCCTTCCATATGCATAATGTGAGTTCTTCTACAGGCAAGGTGTGAGTTCCTCTACTGGCAAGACATGAGCTCATTGTACAAGAAAGATGTGACCTCCTACAGGCATAATAAGAGCTCCTTCTACAGGTAAGACGTGAGCTCCTTCTACAGGTAAGATTTGACCTCCTTCTGGCATGATGTGAGCTTCTTCTACAGGCAAAATGTGACCTTCTAATGTGAGTTTCTTCTACTGGCATGATATGAGCGCCTTC
This sequence comes from Haliotis rufescens, assembly GCF_023055435.1. Taxonomy (NCBI): domain Eukaryota; kingdom Metazoa; phylum Mollusca; class Gastropoda; order Lepetellida; family Haliotidae; genus Haliotis; species Haliotis rufescens. Next base: position 91,990,267 of record NW_025963779.1, on the reverse strand, counting down.
TACAGGCAAGGTGTGGGGTCCTTCTACAAGTAAGATGTGAGCCCCTTCTAAAGGCACGATGTGACCTCCTACTGGCGTAATGTGAGTTTCTTTTACTTGCATGGTGTTGGAATCTTCTACGGGCAAGACGTGAGCTCCTTCTCCAGGCAAGGTGTGAGGTCCTCCTACAGGTAAAACGTGAGCTCCTTCTATAGGCAAGGTGTGAGCTCCTTCTACAGGTAAGACGTGAGCTCCTTCTACAGGCAAGGTGTGAGGTCCTCCTACAGGTAAACCGTGAGCTCCTTCTACAGGCAAGGTGTGAGCTCCTTCTACAGGTAAGACGTGAGCTCCTTCTTCAGGCAAGGTGTGAGGTCCTCCTACAGGTAAACCGTGAGCTCCTTCTACAGGCAAGGTGTGAGCTCCTTCTACAGGTAAGACGTGAGCTCCTTCTTCAGGCAAGGTGTGAGGTCCTCCTACAGGTAAGACGTGAGCTCCTTCTACAGGCAAGGTGTGAGCTCCTTCTACAGGTAAGAAGTGAGCACCTTCTGCAGGCAAGGTGTGACCTTCTACAGGAATGACGTGAGCTTCTTCTACAGACAAGGTGTGGGGTCCTTCTACAAGCAGGATGCGAGCTCCTTCTGCAGGCAAGGTGTGAGGTCCTTCTGTAGGTAAGATGTGACCTCCTTCTTCAGGCAAGGTGTGAGGTCCTTCTACAGGTAAGACGTGAGCTCCTTCTACAGGCAAGGTGTGAGCTCCTTCTACAGGCAAGGTGTGAGCTCCTTCTACAGGTAAGGTGTGACCTTCTACAGGCAAGACGTGCGCTCCTTCTACAGGTAAGATGTGACCCTCTTCTACAGGCAAAATGTGCCATCCTTCTACAGGTAAGATGTGACCTCCTTCGGGCCAGATGTGACCTCCTGCTGGCATACTAAGAGCTCCTCCTTTAGATAAAACGTGAGCTCCTTCTTCAGGTAAGATTTGACCTCCTACTGGCATGATGTGAGCTCCTTCTACAGGCAAGACGTGAGCTCCTTCTACAGGCACGGCGTGAGGTTCTTCTACAGGTAAGACGTGAGCTCCTTCTACAGGCAAGGTATGAGCTCCTTCTACAGGTAAGAAGTGAGCACCTTCTCCAGGCAAGGTATGAGCTCCTTTTACAAGTAAGAGGTGAGTTCCTCCTACAGGTAAGACGTGAGACAGGCAAGATATGATAATGTTATATAATTGCATAATTGTATTCGATTGTATTCTTTCACTTATTGGCTTTGTCCTGACGCAAGAAATGTAATATCAATATGAAATGTATGAACATAATCTAATGTAAGAACATATTGCAATGCAAGAACACAATGCAATGTGAGAATACAATGAAATGTAAGAACACTATACAATGTAAGAGCACTATGTCATGATAGAACACAGTGCAATATAATAACACGATGAAATGATAGAAAACACTGCAATGTAATAATAAAAATGTAAGAACACCCTGAGTTGTAAGAACACAATGAGATATAAGAACACAATGCAAGGCCAGAACACCCTGAAATCTTTGAACATTATGAAATGTAAGAACACAAGGCAATGTAAGAACACTATGAGTTGTAAGAACAAAATAAGATGTAAGAACACAATGCAATATCAGAACACTATACAATGTAAGAGCTTTGTGAAATTTAAGAACACCCTGAAGTCTTAGAACACAACAAATTGTAAGAAAACTATGAACTGTTAGAAAACGTAATATCAATATGAAATGTATGAACATAATCTAATGTAAGAACATATTGCAATGCAAGAACACAATGCAATGTGAGAATACAATGAAATGTAAGAACACTATACAATGTAAGAGCACTATGTCATGATAGAACACAGTGCAATATAATAACACGATGAAATGATAGAAAACACTGCAATGTAATAATAAAAATGTAAGAACACCCTGAGTTGTAAGAACACAATGAGATATAAGAACACAATGCAAGGCCAGAACACCCTGAAATCTTTGAACATTATGAAATGTAAGAACACAAGGCAATGTAAGAACACTATGAGTTGTAAGAACAAAATAAGATGTAAGAACACAATGCAATATCAGAACACTATACAATGTAAGAGCTTTGTGAAATTTAAGAACACCCTGAAGTCTTAGAACACAACAAATTGTAAGAAAACTATGAACTGTTAGAAAACTATGAAATGTAAAAACATTATGAAATTCAAGAACACAATAAAATGTATGAACACTATTAATATAAGACTACTATTAAATATAAGAATACTATTAAATGTAAGAACACAATGCAATGTAAGAACATTATAAATTTAAGAACTCTATGAATGTAAAAACACTAAGGAATGTAAGAACACTATGAAATGTAAGAACACAATGTAATGTAAGAACACTATGAAAAGATAGAACACAATGCATTGTAAGAGCATAATGAATGTGAGAACTCTATGAAATGTGTGAACACAATGAAATGTAAAAAGACTAAGCAATGTAAGAAGGCTATGAGATGTAGGAGAACAATACAATGTAAGAACACTATGAGATGTAAGAACACTATGAAATGTAAGAAGACTAAGCAATTTAAGAAGGCTATGAGATGTAGGAGAACAATACAATGTAAAAACACTATGAGATGTAAGGACACTATGGAATGTAAGAACACTATGGAATGTAAGAACACTATGAAATGTAAGAAGACAAAAAAATGTAAGAACAGAGTGACATGTAAGCAGACCAAACAATGTAAGAACGCAATGAGATGTTAAAGCACAATGCAATGTAAGAACACTGTGCAATGATTGAGAACGCTATCAAATGCGTTTATTGATTTATGTGTATAATGAAATGAAAAACTTAGAAATGTTACAAGTTAAGAACACATTGATGTCAATGTAATGGATCTAGGTGCCTTTGCTTGTCTATTTAACAACCATTTGTACGGTTGGCTATAATTTCAATGTGCCACCTACGAAACATGTGTCACGTATTGTCTTCATTATTGGCCACAGCATGCATGAAACGGGAAATGCAGGTAACGCACGCAATGTGTATGGGTGACCTGTTATTTAATAGAATATTTTAGTTATAAAAGAATTTAAGCAAGTTAGTTTACGTTCAGTTACATATAACCATGATATATGAATTGTTTGTTTGAGGCATTGCAGAAGTTGGGTGAGTTATTGAGACAATAATTGCTATTGTATCAGCGAAATCACGATCACATCTCAGGCGCCCGTATACAGAGTGACACATGATCCTACAGTTGCGGTTCATGGAAGAATCAGTTCGAGAGAGCAATAACCAGACTCACTTTACTAATTGTGCATGCAGGCGTAGTTTAAATCGACGCTGGCCTTGAGAAAATTTGATTTCAAATTTCGACTCTTTTTTGACGTTTGAAAAACGTCGGAAAACCTTCGAAATGTTCCAAAATGACGTGTTTGCAGTGAGCATATCGAGGCTACGATACTATACACTACCTCCACGGTGATTGGCGAGAGAACATGGAAAGTACTTGTGGAGAATAGTATTGTAGACGCTGCCTCTGTGGTGGTGGATGAGAGAAAATGTAGAGTATTTGTTGAGATTAGTTTTGAAGATGCTGCATCAACGGTGGGGAGAACATCGAACGTTGAAACGCACACATACACTGTCTGTAAATTTCCGAAACACAGTAGTGTAGCGGTTGTATGCGTATCTATAATCAAATTTCTTGTCCACAAACACTGCCATCCCGTTATATTCCAATTGACAGACGGTTACATATTACACTATCGTGAGACAGTCCAGTTTCCTATATTTTTTTTAATGTGACGAGACGCTGGGGACTCATGTGTTACTCTAATGTGAGAAGCATCGTTCTGTTGTGTTGAAAACCCTCCCCAGTGGTGAAGGTGGTCTGTTCAATGCGATGTGTCTTATTAGACTTTATTGTGGTCTTATGTATGCACTCCCTTGTGGTATAAGTCTTATTAATACACTTTCAACTTTTCGTCATTCAATTTACAACTTTAAAACACACTCGAATGGCGAATAGAAAAAACGAATTATTGACTAATTTGTCATTGAACTTACAACATGAAAATACAATTGAATGGCGCATGACGAATAACGACTTTTTTCGTCATTCCTTATTTAACTTACATGATTACAATTCACTCGAATGGCAGATGACGAAGTTTTTCGTCATTCACCTGACAAGATCAAAATACGATCGAATGTTAAATGACGAATGTTTCAATTTACAACATCAAAAACAGATTCGTTTTTTGTCATCTTTCGTCATTCATCTTTCAGTATTGATAATCAATCAAAAGACGACTTTTGTCGTTATTCGTTATTCGTCATTCGCCATTCGATTGTATTTTAATGTTGTAAGTTGAATGAAGAATGTCGAATAACATTCTAACTCCTAGTTGCCAGTCTTTGTGCAGGACTAACACTCAAATAGTATTAGATACTCGCGACAGACGGACATTTTACTCCCAGAGAGGTCATAAGCCATAAAATTCAAGACGAATATAGCTAGTCTTAGCAAATCAGTCGTATTCGATGTACACATAAATAATTCAAAATGTCTTATACCGGGATAATGGGAGTAATAGTTTCAGATATTGGATATTGATCCTTTATGAATACCCGATTTACTCATGACAACAAAACAATAATACTGAGCTTGACTAAAATATACAATTAGGAGGTTTATATTATATTTATCTCGTTGCATAGTTTTGTAAGATCCAGATAAAAGACGTCCAAATGACGACTGGTCATTCGCAGTATCGCTGTTCCAAACGAACGACCGCACATCATGTAGAAGTGCAGTAACCAGAGAGAACCTTTTTACAATCTGCATTTACCTACGTTCCACATAGCCCCTGAGGAGCGAGGGGTGCATTATATCTGAAAGAAAGTCATTCGTGTGGGTTTCGTTCTAATCCTACTTTCACATTCATAAACTAATTTGATTGTCCAGATATATACCACAGTCCATATACCTTAGAAGTAATCGTACAACAATAACGATCTTTGAGATCTGATCTTTATGCCACGTATAGATTTTTCCAGATAAAATTGAAACGTGCAACGAAAATAGAATTCACTAAGAAAATGCCTGATCTTAAACTAAGGTCGCTGTCAAATATCTTGGAATCTACGAGAGTTTCTTCCATGGAATTGTCAAAGTAATCGACGAGATTCGTTTGCGCATATGTGTAATGCGTAAAGTACCTCCATGTGATAGCCTGCATGTCACATGACTGACTTTGTCTATGTTTTATGGTCTCAATATCAAATAAACAAAATCGCAAAAAACGACGAAAGGCGTGCGGTTTTAACAGGCTTGATCTATTGAAGCAGTCATTGCAGGAAGTGTATGTCTACTGTAAGGGCAACCACTTTCCGGTAGAGAACACTTCTTCCAGTAGGACTATCGATCGGTTTTAACTTAACCTCTTTAACCCCCTCCTTGGGGGACGGCTGGGCAGTAAGACGTGGCATATGTACCCTACTTTAACCCCTGACTAGCCACTCGGGCTTGATAGAGTATTGCTGGTTTAGGGATGATTTGTAACTGTCAGGATGCAGCATGTCAGCGACAGCTCAAACAGATATCAAGAGCCTTTTGATGTTATATTATCAGCATCTTAGAACCCCTACAACATAGGACATATGTGATATCGTGTGATGATTGAGAAGGCGAAGATACGACATGTTGAATTTAAATCTAAATTGACGCCATAACCGAAATCTATTAATTACCGGTGTTGATCCTTGATGTTTTTTCAAATGAAGAACTCAAAATCCAGTCAGACGTATAACATTTCAGTTAACCTGATGTTTTGCATTTGCTACAGATTCAACCAGTGGATCGTGATGAGTGTATGGTATCTTAAGAACGCACGAACCATGTTATAGTTTCAAGTTGAAGTACAAATTGTCGTTTATATTTCGTGATTGACTGAAGGAGTGGGCCGCAACGTACATCGGAGGCAGCGTGGTGTTAGCCTGGATAGAACTTATTCCCACAGCTCTGTCATATAATTTACAGGGAATGAACGTGATGGTGTGCGACATTGTTTTTTCTATTCGAAATACAATGGTGCTACTTTGATACGCGAGATCACATTTAGTCATTCGCAAACGCCTGTGGTATGTTTGTTCTTGAACGTATAATGTCACTGATTGGATGTAGTTTGGAGCAAATTCTGTACAGTAATCACGAAAATGTTCAGTGATCTTTGAAAAAAGAAACATAGCAGATTTTGCTCGTGAAGCCCTTTTCAGAGAGTTTGTATGTTGTTCGATTGTAAATGTGCTATGCATTAAAACGTGGTGTCCTTACTTGATTAATAGATGTAATTCTGTCACTGAGGAGAGGTGAGATGAAATGGGGTTTACGGTCGCGTCCAAGATTATTGTATTTATACATAGACGTACATGCACGTGTGTGTGCGTGTGTATGTGTGTGGAGAGGGGGGTCTGCTTGTACTAGTCAGGACTAATGTCAATTTAATAGTGCTAGACCGCTGAGGTACCATGCCGCAGTTTAACATAAATACCCCACTAAGACACAGTATCTTGCCTCCGAGCCGACCAGTCCATGTTATAGCCTCTTAATTCAGACCGAGAGGCAGGGTAACAACAAATGTCATCTTTTAACGTCTTTTGATATGACGGGGCCGGGGATCCAACCGCCGACCTTCCGTTCTCCAGCAGGTAGCTCTACCATTAGATCACCAGGCGGTCCCTGTCACATGGAAGACGTCCTAACATAATCAAAGAACGATATTGATATTAACCAACACTTATGAATATAAATATATATATATATATATATATAAATTATATATATAGCATTGATGACAGCAGTCTGATAATAGACTTTATATCGACGTCAAGATGATGTACATTATTGCTGTTTCAAAGAATGATGACACACGTCACACACAATCAAGTATTTATTCACGTACTGAAATGAATTTTCAAGCGTAGGGATACCTGTTGATGTTTGAGGGTGACCTTTACTGGTGCGCACGAAACAAGAAAACCACCTCTCTGTATGAGTACGATAGATCGCCACCAGAGGGGAGGAACATGATTAATTAGGCTGCATAGTAAAGTGTTGGGTAGGTGTCACTCAAACCCTTTCAGCGTGCTGATAGAGAAGTGCCCATCTTGGAAAGTCTTTGAATTCGTATGTCGGTATGCGAGATGGACCACACGGTGTATTGTTCTAATGTAAATGTCAAAAGAGATAGAGTGTTGTTTCAAAAATAATACCACTTATGTTCTTGATCTCCTTGGCAGTTACACCTTCTGCTTACCACATAACTCTGATGCAGCTGTAGGAAACAAGAGCAGCCATTCAAACACTACTCAACAACATGTATGTATGGCAGTGTTAAGAAGGTAGTTCTACAGCAGTTGTGCATGTACGCATAATGTGTGAAGAAGGAATAGTGCTTGCATATTATCCCATATCATCATAAAAACATATAATGAAACAATTTGAAAATTCGGATCCTCTTTGTAGCTTCTTTAGTCAATAGAAAATAGTTGTCTTGAATACATGATAACTGATCTTCCTTAAAGGTAAGATCAGGAACAGCGCAATTTGTCAATGACGAATCTGATGGCCACTGAGTTTTTTTCATGAGAGGTAAGGGGTGTCGTGTTATTGCACAATAGTCGGAACACAACCTTTATCAAACGACTCTTGTACGTGATAACAAAGCACTGATCTGACCGCTATCGATACTGCAATGTCGTTTGTTTCCGGTACGTGACGAGCAGCAGTTCGCCACAATGATATATTGAATGTGCACGTGTATCTACCCAATACACGTTGTCATGTGATGCGTATTATTGATCCTATTTATGCATATTTCCTTACGCGTGTCGTATCACTCTGCATGCCACCGCCTCAGTCAATGAGATGCCACCTTCGATCCGAAGTATTTGTAGTCGTGTAGTCTTTACTTTTTTTTCATTGATGTAATTGTGTCTGATTGAGGTGAGGGGGGATGAAATGGGGTATTAGGTTGCGTCCAGGATTGTTGCACTTCTATGGCGACGTTATATACCTTTTGGGTATTTCGTTCTCTTCCTACTTTCACATTCTAAATACCATGTATTATCCCTTCTATATACCACAGTCCCTATACCTCAGAAACAGCCTAAACACAATAACGATGGTCGTTATGCCACGTATAGATTTTCCAAATATAAATGATCCCCTTGAGCGAATCCTGCATTCACTAAATATATGTTTGATCTTAAACCAGGGTCACTGTTAGTTATCTTTGAATCTACGAGAGTGTCGTCCATTAACCTCCCTACATCACCTTTGACATACCGCCTTCATCCTGTCTGCTCAAGTATATATCACCTCCCTACAACAGCTTTGATATACCTTCTTCATCCTTATAATGTCTGCTCTAGTATATATCACCTTCCTACAACAGCTTTGATATACCGCCTTCATCCTGTCGCTCTAGTATATATCACCTCCCCACAACACCTTTAATACGAGGGCTGGTCAAAAAGTTCTAAGCCTGACTTTTAACTATGGGCCTTAACAAGGTGAACTAGTCTATGTAGTACTTTGTTTGACTAGTTAATTACAAGTGGCTGTTGAGGCCGTTTGAATAATTAGTGACAGCCAGTTGAACGTAAAAGGGTCCAAGTGGGCACCGAAATGGAAAAAAACGAGTACCGAGCAGTCATCAGAGAAAAATACTCCCAAAGAAATTCATGACCGCATGTCACATGTGTATGGGTATAAGTGCCCTAGCTATTCCACTGTTTCACGCTGGGCAGCTATATTTATGGCTGTGAGAAAAAGCCTTAATGATGACCCTAGGTCTGGACTTCCCTGAACTTCTATCAATGAGGATTCAATCAAGGAGATAGAAAAACTTATACTGTTAGATGGACCTATTGCCATGGCTTAACTTGAGGAAGACACGGGTCTAAGCCGTGGATCAATGAAACTATCATTTATGAACATTTACAGATGAATAATATATCTGCCTGTTGGATGCCAAAGTTTCTCAATTCTGATCTTAAGGAAAAACAGAACTGACATTGCAAGAGAAAAGGTAGAGCTGACTGAGGAGGATTTCGTCAAATTCAAAAAGAGATTAATAAAGGGTGATGAAACATGGGTCTACCGCTATGATCCCGAGTAAAAACGCCAATTCATGGAATGGTACAACTCCACTTCTCCAGTACCAAAGAATTTCAAGTCTTCAAGATCAGTGAATAAAGTTATATCAACTGTATTCTGGGTTGGAAAGGGTGTGATCCGTGTTGATTACTTGGAAAGTCAAAAGACGATTACTGGTGCCTACTGTGCTAATTTGCTTCAAGACCTGAGAGATTCTATCAATGAAAAGCGGCGAGTAATGCTGACTGTTGGAGTTCTACTCCTTCATGGCAATGACTCGTCCGACACCTCTCCTGTGGATAGACCAGTGTGTTCATGTTTATAAAATGACATTTTGTGCCGAGTTGATACTTTTTGGAGTTAAAGGGAACATAAAAACAGATAAAGTGTTCAATTTACTTTTACTTAATGGAAAATTCTATATTTATAGATACAAATTCCAAAATTCAAAGCCTTATTTTCACGTTTAAAAAAAGGTATCTTTTTCATGATACAACATGGAAAAGATATTGCCTTCAGGTGAACTGATTGAGAAGTGGTAGATACAAGTTAAACTTGGCCGTAATCCACTAATTACCTATCTTAGGTTGAACTTCCCCAGAGTTCTGTCACACAGTTTACAGAGGATCGACATGAGAGTGTTCGACTTTGGTTCTTGTGGTAGAAATAAAATGATACTACTTTTACACGCGAGATCACTTTTAGTCATTCGCAAAGGCGTGTGGTCTGACTGTTCTTGAAACAACGTGTAAATGTCACTGATGTGATTGTTTATTGTAAGAGGCTAATTCTGAAGAATCGGGCGAAAACATGGAAAGTGATTTTTAAATGTTCCGATCCAGGTTGGAAAGGAAACATTGTAGACTTGGCCCGTCAAAAGTTATTTTTACGCACGTCATTGTACCATCGAACAAATCGTAAATGTTCTACAGTAACTTGTTTTCATACGCGTAATAAAAAAAATACGACATAAGGCGTGTGGCTAGTGGTATCACCATTGGGCCTATGTCATAAATAATATGAGATCATCACAAGATGAGTGTAGCATATTTTATCGTAACATTACTTTCTTACTTGCTATTGTACAATCGACTCTGCTTTATGCAACAAAATCTATTTGATATGGAAAGAGTTTTATCGCTTTATTTACTCACTACACTTTGTCAAGTAATTAAGTTGTATTTCGGATATTCTGTCTCACAGCCCCGTAACGAATAAATTCCAACTGAATCCAACTCAAGTCGTGAATTATTTGGCAAGTCTGGATTGCCTCAGCTTCAGAAAATAGGCATTGTTCTGCGCTTCATTTAGAGTTGAGTTTTTATTTAGACGTTTTTATGTACATTTTAAAATGAGACAACTTAAAACATTATTTTCTGTGACTAAATGTTAGTCAAATAGTCAAATTGTCAAAATCGCACTTCTCGGCCTTTTTCTGCCATGTTTGAACTTCAAGCGGATGACGGCGAATTTTAATTATGCATCCATGTCACTTTCAAGTAACGATTTAAGCGTCAGACAACCAATTTGAACAAGAAATCTGATCTGTTATTGGCGTAAGACTCCTGACGTTTAGTCAGCAACGGAAGTTTTTTGTTGCAAATATTTATCGACTGTGTGTCATGGCGAATGAGCCATACGTTAGAGACGAAACGACAGTGCAGATTGTCGTTCTGTTTATAATGCTGATTGACAGAGAAATATTCAAATCTAAGATAATGAAAGACAATTATGATCGTTAATATTAAGGTGTTTAGAGGCAGGAAGTTCATGATCTCCAAGAAAACACTGATCAACATACACGTTCCCATCATGTTAGGCCCTATGTGTCGCGATTTCTCGTCTACCGGTTGCCAAACATGATCGCCCGTTTCGACAAAATACTGTTGCTTTTTCACATGAAATGACTAAGAGTCACATGCGATTGATCAAACTACCTGACCGTGTGAATTGATAACTCAACCGTTTAACATGTTGTAGCAAAAGAAGATTTCAAAAGTGTGGCCATGACACCCAGACGTGATTCGACCAGATATTGTAAACAAATTGTGTCAAGGTCTCATGGGTTTCATATGGGGAACCTCGGCCCCAGGTTCTGTCGCTGATACACACTATACAAAAATACAACAACTACTGAAAACATCAACTTAAACATCAACTAAAATATTGACAGCTATGTCATTTCGCATTTGAGTAAATGATAACATTTGAGTTAAAAATTAACATTAGATTTACGAATTATTGATGTATATTGTACTCTCGATTATCGTATGATAGTCTATCGCAAGTCTTTAACTTTTATTTGATTTGCAGTGTCAGCAATAAACGTTTGGTCTTTTTCGTTCAATGACTTTAAAATCTGCAATTTTAATTGTGTTGGTTAACAGACGGTCGTTGATTTCCCGCCGTTGTGAATTTGTCGTTTGGACACGTGCGCGTCGTTTGACCTCGCATGTTGTGACGTGGATGACGTCACGTTAAACAACTTAGACGAATACCGTTAGAATTTGTAGCAGTTTTTCAATTTTTGTATTTTGACATGCTTCATATCTGTTTCAAGGTGTGATATTCCAAGACACGAATGCACTTATGATTGAGTAAGGGAATGGACTATGTACAGCGAGAAAGTAGTCAAAATGCGTCCAAGATTAAACAGCTGTTTTAATATTTCAGCAACACCTATTAATCTCGAATGGTTCAATTAATAACATAGTAATAGTAACTATACACAATATAGATGCTTATCAGAGCTGTTTTCTTTCACAATCTTAAATCATATATATTCCTTCAATCCTCTTAAGTGGCTTCTCCAAGTAAAATGTAAAAATACGAAAAAAACAATGCATGATTACTGAAAAACATTTTTATTATCGATTTAGTAAGTTTTATTTCGTAGTTCAATGCTAAACGCTATATAATATTCTTTTCCATTTGTGACAAATAATAACTTTAGTTTCAATTATCTCTGATCATTATGTTTTGCAAACTTTGCCTTTTGTAGAATGGGATGAAATGGAAAATTACTTTATGCCTTTATACGTACATGTATGAACCAAGGTGTAAAGACAACTTTTTCGTCGGATTTATGAAAATAAATTTGAAAGAAAAGGTTATATTTGGTGGACTATAGCCTTACAAGTATCATTTGAGCAAAGGTCTTAGTAAGGTGGCCAAGTACGAAATACAAGCTGAGACGATAATGTATGTTTTCTCGTGGTCATAGTGAAATTAAATTGTTCAGTTGAACAGTATGAACACTTAAATCGAAGTAATTCATATTTTCATAATTTTCTCTTTCACTTAATCTAGATATTATTTATAATCGTACTGTAAAAACAATAATATTTCCTTCAATTCACCTGTCAAAGTTATCGTTTCCGTGTATTAAATATAGCCTACTCCACACTTCTTGAGGATTCGAATTCAAGTATTAAAAGTGTCCAAGTTTTAACATTTCAAGCTTTTTTATGAATTAGATTTAAACCATTTACAACACATCATCACCCACGAAGTATAAGCGGTCTAGGTGACTTCAAAACGAAGCGATTCTTGAATCGCATGGCGACTGAGTTACTAATGATCGAAAATAGGTTTCCTGAATAGATTTGCAGCCAATGAAAACGTTTCAACGATATTGACCGAATCTAGGTGTACTTCTTGGGTGATAGTACATTTGTATAATCGCGTTAGTCATTTAGAAATAATTATGTCCTATCTTGAGCGATCTCCATTTGATGTTTGGGCATTTGGCAATCTTTTACTTTTTGTCCTTTGATAATGTCCGATGTCAATTACCTCGATGTGGTTTTTATCACTAATGAAAGAACACTGGCCCTAAAACCTATATGGGCGTAACAGTGTATTCATCAAGATATATAATCCAAACTGTCATTCGTATTGTAACATAATGTTTGAAACAGTCTGCGTTGGAAGTAATCACGACCACTTCCGTCAATTTTGTTTTGACGTCAAAAACACTGACAATTTAATGGGAATTTGTTATCGGTAAGTATAACTCACTGGAAATTCTCAATGAATGGGTACTTCGACATAAATGTTATATGTCTATCGACGTTATGATATGTACAGCCCAATTAAATGAATTATTGGACATTTAGATTTCAAACAAGGGTGTTTAATTGACTTCACTTGCCACATTCGGGTGCTTCCTGATTACAATTAATGTAGAAAAGAAGCAAACTTACAATAATGGCAGTTTAACCGATGGTTAGGCAGTGCGCAAGATTTTTGGATTTGTTGAATTTAGATAATGTTGGAAATTCAATCAACTCGAGTTGAAGTTTATACAATATGGTTACACCGTGTGAAGAAATAGGAACGTTGACACACTTGTGATACAATGTATACGTTTTTGAAACAGCTACGTTGATGCAAAGTCAGCAGATGGCCATGCAGGCACCATGAGCTTGTCGAGCAAACAACACTTGGCAGCCGTTTGTGGCGACAGAAATAAATGTAGCCTTCCACGCTGTCTGACATGTAAAACATTATAGAATGAACCTCTGTACGCATAATAAATGAAAACACTTTTTTTCTCAGAAAAATAATCTTAGTTGTAACAGAAAACATATCGCATATGCATATGTTCCCCTTGTAATGAAAACTACTTTGGTTGAGTGGTTTGTTGTTTAACTACGCACTCAGCCTTATTCAAGCTTTATGACGGCGGTCTGTAAATAATCGAGTCTGGACCAGACAATCCAGTGATTAATATCATGAGCATCCACCTGTCCTGACCACCCGATCCCGTTTAACGCCTCTTACGACAAGCATAGTCGCCTTTTACGCAAGCCTGGCTTGCTGAAGATCTATTCTACCCCGGATCTTCGCGGGTCGAATTTGGAAAAAAACGGAACTTGAGCTGAAAAAGCACAGATAAAAACTGTATCAGGCCCAGAACTGGACTATATCTTTAATCATGAACCGTCTACGCCAGAGGGTAACCAGTCTCGATTATCCCCTAAAACATATTTCATTTGGCATATGTAATCATTTTACAAAAATGTGAAAACGAGCCTCTTACAGTTTTCCCAATGTACAAACTTAATTTTCATAACGATAATCAGTTAACAATTAGAACGTTAAATTTGTTATAGACGTTATAGAATGAACTGTCGTGATTATCTCCCTTGTGCCCCTGGTATTGTAATCGATCGTCATTGGTCTTAATGTAATGACGTCACCCAGGGTAACGCATTATCCGTTATGCCTGAAGGGGCTCATTGGAGATGAGCGCGCTCGCCTACAAAAGGATCAGTCAGAAGATTCTGTTTTCATGTACATCCTGCCTGAGAGTTGAATTGTATAAACGTTGCATTTTCACACATTTGGTCGCATGTATTATCGTATGTGCTGTACGTCACAGGCACTTCAACTGTACTCACAAGGCGACAGAGTAGCCTGCTAAAAGCTGGATCCGACATTAGTACAAGTAAAGCATTGATTCCTCGACTCAAACACGTACCCCCTCAGCAGTTGTATAGTGACACATTTCGTCCGATTACAGGCGTTCCTACACGGTCAGACAAGATGAATACTTATCAAAAAGCTTTCAGAAGCTATCAGCGATAAGACGAACCGGAAATGACAGCAATAACGGAAATAGGGGAAATAGAGACAGCTTTAAAGAAATCAGTCGGCAGATTTGTAGACAGTCGTGATAGATGAGACATTATGTGTCAACACAAGTGGCGTTCTAAGTGAGTTTTAATGTTCAAAGTAGTTATTGTTGAAGGCAGAAAGGGATGAGAATTCCATCAGGCTCAAATCAACAGAATACATTCCAGCAACAGGTGCCTTTTCTCTTTTGTCAGATAAGATTATTATATCATTGCGGAATTGGTTTTTCCACAAAATCCTTACCTAAATGCTTAATGCACAAAGGGGCATGCAAAAGTGTTCTAAACGCAAGCATCCAATTTTTCACGAGGTGTTAAAAGGACTGAATAACATATACTAGCAAGGATTCATCTAATGCATAACTGCGCCGAGTACGTCAACACACCATCGACCCCGGATCCGGTTACGCCTGTTAGTCCACGTGACGTAACCATTGTGTTGCTGACAAAGATGTCCACTCTCTTCTGGATCCTTCTCCTCGCCCAACTGTCACATTTCTAAAGGGATTTTACTTAAACGAACAACCGTGGTCGAAAGGCGGGCGGTTTATGATAGTTATGAGAAAACAGTCCCTTTCTATAACAAGTCTAATAGAACTCTGTTAACGTATAATATGTCTATTGGAGGCTTTTCGTGCACTATGTCTGTAAAAATGTTCAGCCTTTTAACGAAGATTTAATATAGGGACGTGGATGAAAGGGACACATTATGTGTCGAGAAATATTGAACGAAGTCGAATCTGAATGAACGTTCATATGAATGTTATGCATTTAGACGTATACTTTGATGTTCTAAGTTTAAAAAATGTTAAAGCTGCAATAACTTGTGGATATATTTCAATCAGTGTCGCGAACTTATACCGTATCACTTTGGCAGGACATGGGTTTTAGCAGGGAGTGTATATATGTCTTAGAAATTCACAGATTTTGGTAAGGTAAATATATCCATCTTAATATTCACATTGCAGTCAATACAACTTAGATAACAGCAGCGTGGATAATATTACCATAGCCAGCAGCAAAGAAATAAACTAGAAATAGAAATAAACCATTCTACCATATATTCAAAACATGCAATTCGTTGCGGTATTCATTCATGCAGTGTAAGATCACACATATAGAGAAGGACTAACTATTCCTGTCTCAGTGTAACATTTGGTTAGTAATATATATGTATATGTGAAATACGCTTTTATACAAGAATGTGTCGAACGAGCCAGACATCGATGCGCATGTACATGTTCTTTCATCGCACTGCAACAGGCATGTTTTACCTACTCGTTACGTTTGGGTGATAGTGTGTAAGAACTGGGGGATTTTTAAATCTGTAAAAGAAACCATGGATGTCAATGTGTCTAGTATTTTAATGTGTCTTTCATCATCAGTGATGCTATATGTGTCAATATATTATTGTAAGTAAAAAGTAAGTAAATGTGTTTAGTGTGTAGAACCGGGCTTGGAATATTTAGCATATTTTGCACGGAGGCTGGGGAGGGTTGTAATATCACTGCTGTGACGAGGCTAGGCAATGTACACATGCTCATGACATAGCGGTTGAATGCCTGCGTACTCAGATTTCTATTGCAAAATATTTGGTTGTGTGTAACCTGAAAAATGCAACAATACCAGACAAGGAAGCAATTAAAATTCATCAAGAGGCAATGGCTTTATCCATTGAAATATGTTACCAATTCATCTGATCCTAAGAACAATGGTAGTTACCAAGCTAAGTGTTGCACAAAAGTTGTTAGATGCTGTTTGACTATGAGCACTGTGTTGTTCTAAGCACATAACGCAAGTTGCACCAATGTTGTTAGGTGCTATTTGATTATGAATATTTTGTTGGTCTATACGCAATAGGAAGGTTGCACGAATGTTGTTAGATACTGTTTGACCATGAGTACTGTGTTGTTCTATGTCCTAGAAGCAGTTTGCACGAATATTGTAACATGATTTTTGTACATGAGTACTGTGTTGTTCTACACACTTGAAGAAAGTTGCACGAATGTTGTTACATACTGTTTGACTGTGAGTGCTGTTGGTTGCGTTTTGTCCCAACAGTACATGATTCATGGTCGACGCCCTGTTTTCTCCTTGCTGTTGAACTTCACACCGAGGCGCGCCTATACTCATCACCGACTACCAATGGAACAGTGTGCATTTAGATTTCGTCCTGTGCTCCCCAAGGAACGTAACAGCAACAACTATTATGTAACACTTATATATGGCATACATAGCGTCACTGCACCAAGAGTTCATCGTGATGAATTGCCTACCGTTCTCCCAGTAACAGTTATGTGTGTCAATTTACAATTTATAAAAATGTTTAATGGCCTTCTTGAAATGAAAATGAAAGTTTGACATTTGTTTTTAAATGGAAATAATCCATGCATGTCAGATGGTCATGTTGTCGGCTTCAGTTGGGTAAGATGGCAGTATTGTCAGCTCTAGTTGTGTAAGATGGCAGTATTGTCAGCTCTAGTTGTGTACGATGGCAGTATTGTCAGCTCTAGTTGGGTAAGATGGCAGTATTGTCAGCTCTAGTTGTGTAAGATGGTAGAGTTGTCAGCTCTAGTTATGTACGATGGCAGTATTGTCAGCTCTAGTTGTGTAAGATGGCAGTATTGTCAGCTCTTATTGTGTAAGATGGTAGAATTGTCAGCTCTAGTTGTGTAAGATGGCAGTATTATCGGCTCTAGTTGTGTAAGATGGTAGAATTGTCAGCTCTAGTTGTGTAAGATGGCAGTATTGTCGGCTCTAGTTGTGTAAGATGGCAGTATTATCGGCTCTAGTTGTGTAAGATGGCAGTATTGTCAGCGCTAGTTGTGTAAGATGGCAGTATTGTCAGCTCTTATTGTGTAAGATGGTAGAATTGTCAGCTCTAGTTGTGTAAGAT
Source organism: Haliotis rufescens (assembly GCF_023055435.1). Lineage (NCBI taxonomy): Eukaryota > Metazoa > Mollusca > Gastropoda > Lepetellida > Haliotidae > Haliotis > Haliotis rufescens. Next base: position 91,972,568 of record NW_025963779.1, on the reverse strand, counting down.
GGCAGTATTATCGGCTCTAGTTGTGTAAGATGGTAGAATTGTCAGCTCTAGTTGTGTAAGATGGCAGTATTGTCGGCTCTAGTTGTGTAAGATGGCAGTATTATCGGCTCTAGTTGTGTAAGATGGCAGTATTGTCAGCGCTAGTTGTGTAAGATGGCAGTATTGTCGGCTCTAGATGTGAAAGATGGCAGTATTGTTGGCTCTAGTTGTGTACGATGGCAGTATTGTCAGCTCTAGTTTTGTAAAATGGCAGTATTGTCGGCTCTTTGTTGCTTAAGATGACAGTATTGTCCGCTTTAGTTGTGGATTTGCAATGATATACAGGTGCAGAAATAAATATAATTGAAATATGCTCGCTCCCAATGCAATGTAATGTGTACTTTTTGTTTTCAAGTGCCCATATATGTTTGAAGTATGAAGTATTTTGCACAAAACGGCAGCAAGTATGTGATTACTTTAAATACAATACATCTAACGAACTCATACAACTTGTTTAACTGCGGGACTGACGTTATTTACTCAACATGGACTTTTATGTCTGAGATTAATGGCGCCCGACACGAGTCTTGTCGCCAGCAGGTCGTAAATGAGGCCTGCTGGAAATTGCAGTGAAGCACGTAATTCCGCTACTGTTGTCAAATCAGTGCTGACTTCACGAACCGTGAGTCATGGATCTGTTAAACCGATCCCCGAGAAGGAACATTCATCTTGAAACTGATCGTGATTTGGAAGAGAGTAATGGCATTTACACATAGTTAATCAGCCAACTAGCTGTGACACTTAGCAATAACCCTAATACATTTGTCAATATCACGATATTTGTTTCAGTGACTATATTTACAGCAACCACAATAAGTTTTAGATATTGATTACTCCTCTCTAACCACCATGTGGGTATGCTTACTGTGAGTATGTATCGTACGTTGGTCTCGCGGACGGACGAATGGGCTGAATATTTGAAACAAAGACACTTTGAGAAAGGTGGAAATCTTGACCTTCCCATCACCCCATTCCAGAGGTTCCCGACGCCCTTTCATGGAATCGTTGGCGAATTTAGGGGAAAAGTGTATATGTCATACGTCTCAGCCTCGACAAAACGTCTCTCTTTGTTTAAATAAATGCACATGGAATCTTTGTTAGGAAATCTGCACAGTGTGTTGTCGATTTAGGTTTCTATCTTGATATCTTCATATTCAATACGAAACCCAAACGCGTTAGGTGGATTTGACAAAGCTACAGGTTTCGGAACAACAATCGGAGTGACAATAATCAGCCATGCCTTCTCTCAATGAAATACGCTGATGATAATTTAGAATGAAGGATTCCAAAATGTTATGGTAGAATGTGTATTTATGCCAGTGTAAATATAATTATAATATCCATTGTTTAATTAGCGAATTATTGTTGACATAGAATATAAATGTTGTCGCAATCGCATAACTGAAAATATACTTGCAATAAGAAATACATGCTGATGATGATTTGGAATGAAGGATTCCAAAAGGTTATGGTAGAATGTTTATTTATGCCAGCGTTAACATAAGGACGCTATTAAACGCTGTTTAAATAACGAATTATTGTTTACATAATTATAATTTAACTGATGTCGCATTCGCATAACTGAAAATATGCATGCACTATGTAAAGTTTATTTGTGAGGAAATTATCTTAATGCCAACGTTTCTACAAATGGCAATGTCACACTCCTTTTCTATATTTTTCGGCCGTCTGGAACTACAATTGCCTTGGTAACAACGAGCTGAGATCCAAGTGTTTGACAAAGGTTCATTCGTAATGTGTTATAAGAAACAGCTATTATGTACATGATCTCTTGTTTTGACTCGATCAATGCGTGTTTGATCTCAATATTACTACTCCACTACTTAACTAACCAAGCAGCCAAACTTCAAAGGAATACTTCTGATTAGGCACGTGCGATTTCTGAAATCCCAGGCTTTGTGTAATCATGTTTGTGTGCAAGTATTCCAAGGTACGAATCAGTAGATGTGTGCTCCTATGCGAGAATTTAACGATATGGAAATAACACGGTTTACTGTAAGTTAACTGGCGAACACGCTCATTTCCTACAGTTGACGCCACGTTTACTCTTCCTGCAGGGAGTGTCTACATAATTTAATGTATCATCTTCTGGCAAGTTAATTATAAAAGCATGCTGTAAGCTTTTACCATGTACATAAAAAGGAGGAAACGCATTATATAATGGTTACTGACGACTAACATTGATTATTGAAAATAAATGACACTTTTCGTCTATTTCTACCTTTCTAGTAATATTGATATATCAAAATCTAACTATTTCTTTCCTCAAATGTCAAACCACTATGTTTCAGTCACGTGACAATGTAAATTCTAGAACACTTTACTACTTCAAAACTTATTCAAATGAAATTAACTGGATTGATTTAATTTGTGCAATCGACTTGTAGCAGTTTCACGGCTAAAGGAGAGAAATCGCTCGGCCATTAATGCAGCATGTGTTGTGACATGGCAAGTGTCCTCACCGCATGACATTTGGTCACTATAATTGGCACTCTCGTTGCAGGATGCCTTTGAACAAGCAATTACGTATAAGGCACAGGTAGCATTCCCTAAATGCCAGGTGTCTGCTCGCTTTCTAAACTTACTTTCCTAATTTCGTGAGTAATTATTCTTAAGCAATAATCCAATATCAACCGCTCTGTAATTTCCCCAGCTAATAACAGAGATGTTATCAAAATGTTGTCAACGCAAACGGCACAGAAACTGGGAATATGGGAATTAGTTTCTGTCATAGAAGACTCCCAAGTGCTCAATGTCGATGGTTTTATTGCCAAAGTATTATCTGTAACATATCATTTGGTACAAAATACATCATCTGCAGCCACGTTGGTTAAAAGTGGACACTGGAAACAACATGAATATTGGGGGAGGTTGTTATAACAAAAATCTGAAAATGATCGGAAAACGTCATTTGATTCAGGGTATACACAAATGAATTAATCGTTCGTTGGACACCCTGGATGCCTTGAAGCGTCTACTGAATACACATTCTGTGTTAAATATAATCTGAATTGAATTAAACGAAAATGATTGTCTGTATTGTGTTTGTATTTATTGTTCTGAGAGCCCTGTAGATTGTCCTGCTAGCTGCTGTGGATATCCATAACCAAGGTTGTATAAGATCGTATGTGCAGCTCTGCCATAACACTATAACTATGTGCGGCATCGCCCGACTGTCAGAAGTATCTTCAGTTGGCTCGCCGTCAGTTCTTGCTTAACACCGAGAACAATAACAAAGTCACGGGTATCCTATACTTTACTTACTTCATAAAGCACTTGCGCGAGATAAGGAACTGCAGATGAACAAACAAATGTAACACCAGACAAGTAAATCAACGCTGTTGGATGATTCTGTGAGGGCTAACCGTTCAAAGACGATGCCATCTAGCGTATCAGCGATGAAAGGCATGGGCAGGGACGGAATGCGGAAGCTGCACGGCGCGCCGCTTTGATGTACGATAAACATGCAAATAATCGGAAAATGCCCTGACACTTGTGATGCTGTCAAGATCATCATCTTATCACTCGTCATCTCTAGTTATAATTGAATACTGCCCACTGCTAGGAATCTCTCAAGGAATGTCCTGCCACCTGACGCGACGTCACGTGAAGAAGAAGGGGGACTAAACTTGGAGGTTGGGTTGGGTTAGGGGAGGGGGGGATTGGGGTTCTTGCGCATGAGGTGGGTGGGGTAGGTTAGATGAACCAGCGGTGACGCTGAACAAGCACAGTTGTAATAATTACAGTGATGTAAGTGTGGGAATCAAAATGTAGAGTTGGGTAGATCAGCTCAATCATCTTAGAAATGCACTTGCAGGCTGCCACAACTACATGCACATGTGGACATATATGATGAGATCTAGTCGGATATGACATCCAGCCGTGCTCATTCATCAGGAGTGAAAACTTGTCCATTACGAACATCACTTCCGAGAATATTACAAACATTTAATCTAAATAGTGTCTTGTTTTCCTGTATAAATGCCTTAGGAAAACATTCATTAGATAGCGTCAGAACAAGAAATGGGAAGATCAGTAGTGTGGGTTGAAGGGCGACTGCTTACTAATTGTGTCCATAATTCTCTTGTGCGGAACTCTGGATCCGAAAATAGGAAATCTAGTCTCGGATTCTCCGGCAATACCACGTGACCAGATATCCGAATCGTGTCTATGGAGCTTGTGTTCTGCTGACTCGCCACCGGGTCATTTCGTCCCCTCGTCTACATCATTTAGGACTTTATAATTGGATATACAGAATGAAGATGACATAAAGACACACTGTTCCCCCATCTCTGGTGACATCTAAGTCGGAAATAATATAACCTCTGATGAAAGTCGGTTCGGCAGGTACCTACAGCCTTACAGGTCTACTAAAGCCATCACTTTCGGACACAGAATATATACTGAACCAAATTCAAAACTTCACAATCCTAAAATTTTAACATTTTGACCAGTTATCTTTGTGGGCCCTTATTGTGTATTTAAACAGTAATGGCCATGTATTGTCTTCAGATAACACCCGTTTTTGTCCAGGTGAATCGATCAAAATCATGTGCACAGCGCTAAAGTAGCAAAAGTGGTTTTTCACGTGCAACTGGTCACGTGGCCATAATACAGCACGTGTTTTCAGCCATACTTAATAGCAGTCATTAACAAAAAAAAGAAAAACACAAGAAAACAAAAGTCTTTACGGCCATTTGTCATGCCACGCCCTTCAAATGTGCAACTTGAACGTGCCATCGGCATATTGCAGACGGGAACGTCCGTAGCTGAAGTCGCAAGGACGATGGGTTGTAGTCGACGGACTGTTTATGATTTACAGACGCGTCTACAGCAAACGGGTACCACCGCTGATCGCCCTCGGCCAGGTCGACCACGTTTGACGTCACATGCAGAGGATCGTCAGATTGTCTTACGTCACCTACGTAACCAATTTTTGACGGCTACATCAACCAGAAATGAACTGTTTGGGGGTAGACTAAGTGCGCAAACTGTTCGAAACCGTCTGAGAACTGCTCACCTTCAAGCACGACGGACATACTGCGGGCCGATTCTGACTCAATTACACAGACGTCAACGTCAATTGTAGGCACAGCGACACTTACGATGGACTCAGAGGAATTGGAATCAAGTCGTCTTCAGTGATGAATCCCGATTTAATCTTCGATTTGCTGATGGTAGGGCAAGGGTGTGGAGGCGCCGTCATGAACGTTACGCCCAGTGTTGTGTACAGGAAGTTGACAGATTTCGAGGCGGAAGTGTCATGGTGTGGGGTGCTTTTTGTGGCAATGCACGTTCCAGGCTTCTTGTCATCCGTGGCAACCTCAACGCTGCTGCTTACCGCGACCAGGTACTGGCACCAGAACTTCTGCATTTTATGGCAGCACATGGACCCGGTTTGATCTTCCAACACGACAATCCCAGACCCCACACAGCAATTTTGACAAGGAATTTCCTTCAGAATGCGGGAGTCAACGTCATGGACTGGCCGTCAAGGTCTCCCGACCTCAATCCCATCGAACACGTCTGGGATGCTCTTGGCAGAAGTCTGCGCACTCTCCAAAACCAATCGCAGAATTTGCAAGATCTTGGCACCATCTTGCAGCAACAATGGCGTCGTCTTCCTAATCATGTCTTCACAAGCATAACAAGGTCCTTGCGGAGGCGTTGTGTGGCAGTTGTCAACGCAAATGGTGGCCATACACGCTACTGAACTTGTGTGCCATCAGATTCTCATGCTTGGGGCTTATGATTTAGACTGTTGATGTTATTACCGAATACCGTAGGTGCTTGGAACAAATTATGGTTACCACCGTTAATTAAAATCCTTCTTTTGACATTAATGATTAAAAATTACCTTCTCTGATACATTTGTCCGTTGTATATCATATATGGGATTACTTTTTAAAATGTGAAGTTTTTAATTTGACTCAGTATACATTGTTCGTTGTGTTTTAGACATTGTTCATTGTATTTTAAACATTGTTCGTTGTATTTTTTTACATTTGATCGTTGTATTTTAGACATTGTTCGTTGTGTTTTAGGCATTGTTCGCTTGTTTTAGACATTGTTCGTTGCGTTTTAGACATTGTTGGTTGTGTTTTAGTCATTGTTCGCTGTATGTTTTTACAGTTGTTCGTTGTATTATAAACATTGTTCGTCGTGTTTTAGACATTGTTGGTTGTGTTTTAGACATTGTTCGTTGTATTTTTTTACATTTGGTCGTTGCATTTTAGACATTGTTCATTGTGTTTTAGGCATTGTTCGTTGTGATTTAGACATTGTTCGTTGTATTATAGACATTGTTCGTTGTCTATTAAACATTGTTGGTTGTGTTTTAGTCATTCTTCGCTTGTTTTAGATATTGTTCGATGTATAAGAGACATTGTTCGTCGTGTTTTAGACATTGTTTGTTGTGTTTTAGTCATTGTTTGCTTGTTTTAGACATTTGTTCGTTGTATTTTAGTCATTGTTCATTGTGTTACAGGCATTTTTCGCTTGTTTTAGATATTGTTCGTCGTGTTTTAGACATTGTTAGTTGTGTTTTAGTCATTGTTCGCTTGTTTTAGACATTGTTCGTTGTGATTTAGACATTGTTCATTGTATTTTAGACTTTGTTCGTTGTGTGGCAGGCATTGCTGGCTTGTTTTAGACATTGTTCGTTGTATAATAGACATTATTCGTTGTGTTTTAGACATTGTTCGTTGTATTTTAGACATTATTCGTTGTGGTTTAGACATTGTTCGTTGTATTCTATAAATTGTTGGTTCATGTTTTAGACATTGTTCGTTGTATTTTAGACTTTGTTCATTGTATTTTAGACATATTGTTCGTCGTGCTTTAGACATTGTTCGTTGTATTTTAGACATTGTTCGTTGTTTTTTAGTCATTGTTCATTGTATCTTTTTAAATTTGTTCGTTGTATTTTAGGCTTTGTCCGTTGTGTTGCAGGCATTGTTCGTTTGTTTTAGATATTGTTCGTTGTGTTTTAGTCATTGTTCGTTGTGTTTTAGTCATTGTTCGTTGTATGTTTTTACATTTGTTCGTTGTATTTCAGACTTTGTTCGTTGTGTTGCAGGCATTGTTCGTTTGTTTTAGATATTGTTTGTTGTGTTATAGACATTGTTTGTTGTATGTTTTTACATTTGTTCATTATATTTGAGACAGTGTTCGTTGTGTTACAGACATTGTTCGCTTGTTTTGTTAGTGTTTTGTACATATGACAAATGAACACATCGCCTGCCAGAGCACCGTTGGCAGAAGTATGCACGTAGCTGGTAGATTATCAAGAGAATCACAGCGAGTAAAATATAGGTTCGCTTGAATATTTGAGTGATGTTCTTCTTCATATGAAATACATCCCTTGATTTGAAGAAATTGAGCAAAACTCCGTAACAAATATTTGAAACACATGGCATATTTGTAATGAGTTGACAGCTGCAGCCATGGAAGCTGCAACACTGACATAACCCTGCCAGTTCAGGTCTCCTGTGATTCAGAGAGCGATCCACATTTTGAACCCTCTATCGATATTAGATATGGCAGTACGCAGTGCTAAGTGTTTTATTCAGGTCTTAAAATAACCAATGCAATGTTGTGGCACTTGCCCTCTCTCGGTGATCGCCAGTACGTAGAGTTGACATATAGCCGAGAAATACTTTTTTGGCATATTATGCGAAAAAAGGTATTTCCAAGCTAACACGATTTTAATGACTGTATGTATCGCCAAGGTGTCTACATGATATTGTTGATCTTTGTCAGTCTTCCAGAGCATTAACAAACTCGAGGCATTTGGAAAAAGTAAATACATTGGAAGTTCGTGGTGGAATGGTCATCATCGATTATGCAGGGTATTAAAAATCATTCTATTATAATCAATAACATAATAGCTTCGGGATTTAATAAACTAGATAAGAGTGCTGCACGGTTTATATATGTTTTCCGTGAAAAAACATTATGTTTCTCTAGAAGCCATTTGCAGACAGACAGACAGTCAGGTTTATTTCGTATTTTAGGCCTTGAGACCCACAGTACAATTCGGTGGATTTCAGCATTGTCATGTCACAGAGCGCCATGTAAGCACAGTGTTACATGATATATATGCAGCATGTCTTTACTTAAACATCTAAATTAAAGATAAGATCAGTTTAAATAGTATATTGCTTGCTTCGTGTACGCATCCATTCCCCAAATGTCCTCGTTTCTGGAACGTTGTAATAATACATTAGAATACACTTTTCCCTTATTTGTTAGTATTTTGGACATAATAAGAGTAGATGATACTCATCTGCTGAGGTTGAATTACAATTTGAACATAAGGTTAAATAAAGGGACAAAACCTTTCCACATCCAATAGAAATATCTGCATAAAGCAGAGTCGATTGTACGATTCCTACAATATCATGAGAACGTGTTTATGAATCACTATCAGATAGTGAGGATAGCAGGTGTTCTATGTAGGTCTGTCTCTGTTTAAGGTTTGCACGTCTGTATTCACTTGTTCCAATTCTAAATGTAACAATAGCTCCCCGTAACATACAGGCACTAATATCAAGCAAGTATAATTTACAGACTTGCAAAGTTTTATATTATTTATAAGTTTAAAACATTAATGACACATTTAAAGAAGAATGCAAATGCATACCAAGAATTCCTTTGTATCAACAGTGACTTAAGCATGTCTGGATCGCCAATGTCTTGTACAAAATACACATGTGAATATCCATATCTAAATACCAGCATTCCCACATGTGATATATCACATTTCCGAACTGTAAAGCAATACCGTTTTTTTAATTTAGGCAAAAGCTGTTTGTGGACTCATATTTCTAAATTTATACATGACTCTTTTTAATCTACATAATGTTTTTTCTGCTTGTTTAGCTAAAGTGTCACGAGCCTGAATGAAAATAATACTGTAGGAAATCATTATTCCCCAATGGTTATACAAGGACACCGCAACATTACTATCATTAAAAAGCAATTTCTCATTTTTTGAGAATTTACCACCATTTATTAATACAATTATTGTTGTTTTAACTGATGATTTCCTTTTATCACACTATCTTCTCAATATATTGATTCTACTTTGCAAATTAACAATGCTATCTCCAAACATCCGCAAACAATAATACAAAAATATCATGAAAATCACAATCAATAAATGAACCATGTTCATCGTATTTTATTATTATTCACGCTAACTCGTTAATGTATATCACAAACCGAAGGGGCGAAAACATGCACCCCTGACGGACACCAGCTGTAGTGTCGAAAACTTTAGTACATTTGTCAACAATAAATATGGCTAAAGCTGTAACATTTTAATAGATATTCTTTATAATTCTATACATTTTCCCATGAACATTGCTTTTTGTAATACATACATTACCCGTGATCTGTCTACAAGATCAAATGCCTTTTTGAAATATATAAAGGTACAATAACGTTGACCACCTTTTCTCCTTAGGTACTGTTATAGTGCAAACCATTTCAATACGTCATCAGTGTTCTTTATTTCATACGGTGGCCCATAAGGGACATGGACGTAATACGGGCGTAATAAGCCATGCGTATTTATATTGATGTTACTTTTGCAGTCACAGGTCATAATGTTGGTGTCGTGATGTAATGCTCTCTCTGGACATGAAAGTGTGCTTACCTCCTCAAGTATCATAACCGTTGCTTATTGGATAGTATGATCATTATTCGCTATATTTTATTGTTTTCATAATATTATCATTCTATATGCCATGCATTGCTATTTTATCTCTTGTATTCTGATCATAACCACAACACCACTGAGTGTAAACTGCTTGATTGTCATCGTTCCTCTTCTTCTTATTAGGTATAAACAAGTTCCCAAACACGGGTCAAAAGCTTGATTTTACTTAACATACAGAGGCACTTGTGATAGAGTCGGGTTTCTTTTGGTGGAGATTCCATTCTCCGCTCGCCCTGCTTATTGTTCGAGGTTTGGCAAAACCACAACGCAATACCCTTGCTCGTGGGATGCACCAAGGTTGTAACACACAAGGACTGCATCCCTTCGCGTTTTCCTCCCACGTCAAGCTGATACGCCGTGACTTAACTGACAAACACCCCACACTAGTATTTGGACTAGACTGAGTCTTCCAGAAACGGTGTTGCTCTGCGGACCTATTCCATAACCATTTAGACACATTAATCCTGACATTAACGGTTTGTTGTGACTGCATATTGGAGCCAGTATATCGACCACATCTAGACGAGACTTAAAGTGCGCAGCACACGCACACACACACACTCATTCTCCCAATACTTTAATCTCGCTATGTACATTCCCACAATATTACCTTTATCTCGTTATGAACATTCCCACAATATCACCTGAATCTCGTTGTGCACATTCCCACAATATTACCTGAATCTCGCTATGTACATTTCCACAATATTACCTGGATCTTGCTATGTACATTTCCACAATATTACATGAATCTCGTTATGCATATTCCCACAATATTACCTGCATCTCGCTATGACATTCCCACAATATTACCTGAATTTCGCTATGTACATTTCCACAATATTACCTGAATTTCGCTATGTACATTTCCACAATATTACCTGAATCTCGTTATGCACATTCCCACAATATTCCCCGCATTTCGCTATGCACATTCCCATGATATTCCCCGCATTTCGCTATGTACACTCCCACAATATTACCTGAATTTCGCTATGTACATTTCCACAATATTACCTGAATCTACGCGTTTATATACCTGCACATATCCCTGTTTGACCAAAACATCCTTAAAACTGTACGTGTTTATAATCTAAATATGCGTATTAAGAACCAAAACAAAGACAGCGTCCTGATGTGGTCGATATAACATTACAACTGGAAAGCGTTAAGTTGGTCCATCTTAGATGAACTATGATAAATTAATATATCTCTAATGCCCATGGCTCCAATAAGTAGATCTTTACTACCCATGGTTCAAGCACCACTTTGCAATCAGTGATTCATGTACACTGTTGTATTATTTAAAGCAACATGAAACCAATATTTCAGATATACGAAAAATATTGGAAGATAATATAATAAAGTGATAACTGTAGTGTAATGTGTAGTGTCGTGTGAATCGGGCTTTTTCTATCTTTCAATATTTGATTGATAATTTAGAGACAGTTTTAGGTTTGTACTTGAATCACTCACTCAATCCCTCACCCACTCACACACTGCTACTTTAATTGCAAATACCAGTTGATGCGCAGTAGATCTGCTGCACACATAGTTTCCTTCCTGTTGACTGACAGAAGGAAATCAAGGGTTGCCATTATTAAAAATGTTCTTCACACAAACGTGCTTATATCTTCAATAACTTTATATTGTAAACACAATCAATTCACAACAGAATGTTGGCATATTTAAGTCTATATGCCTAGATTTATGTGATTTGAGAATGTAGAGGATCCTAACATACTGTTAGAGGTTTAGATCTTAAACTTCGTTAACGGTTTAAACACAATCCTATATACGTTCAGGCCTGAATGTGTCTGGCAAGTGTCTAAATACAGTTTACGGTGTAATGATCAATAAATGATCTGAAAATGAAGAAAGTCTCTGGGCTCCTTTTTATTATATTTTATGACTATAAGTTAACAACTGTTTTTTCTTTAAAATATGTTCATTTCAGAGACAAGATGTAAGTCTAGAAATCAGTTGACGTTGGGGCTACAGTGCAGACATCAACACTGCAGCCGTGTGGACGTCGAGTCCACTTCGTGATAATTGAAAGCTGTCTACGCTGCTATTAATTGACCACCTTCGACAACATGAATAATTAGGACAATATGTTTGATCAATGCCGTCCATATCGTTATCTCATTCTACACGGTTTCCAGACAATGGAGCCGAATGTCAACAACGTGCCCATCACATATAGAGTGTCAACTAGCAGCAACACGATTGTTGCAGGAATTTACAACCCCTCGAAATGGCGATAGTTCTCAACAAGCTGTCATCAACGAAAGGCAATGTGACTTCTTTAGCAGTTGTTTGAAATAGGATATTTGTTTTGTTTAGCTTCTTCCGGTTTTGTAACGTAGGTGTTGGTGTCACATTAGCCAACGGAGTCACGATGGTCGTCGCTGTGCTGTATTTACAGCATGTGCTGTGTGTAACAGCCAGACCATTATACCAGATACGGCTTCAGGGGGAGGAATTATAGGTCTAATACAATACGTATCACGCATTCCCCACTGACATACGGTCATGCCATTATACCAGATACGTCTTCAAGGGTAAGGTAGTATCGCTGTTGAACCATACGTATAGGTTTCTAGGTTTGTCAGCACCATACCCGTGATCATGGGTTTCACCGAAATGGTAAACGTCTAAGACCTGCATCACTTCGGGCTTTCCATCCACATTAAGCTGACACGCCGTGATATGACTGAAATACTGTTAAAAGCGGCGTTAAACAAAACCCACGCACTCACCCACTCCTATGCAAATGTGACTCCTAGTTGTTGGTAGGCTTCATATCAACTCTTGTACATATTTGTATCACATTGTGTATGGTTCGTATCTATATTCAGTATTAAGCCATGACAGATAATTAATTTAAATATGTTCGGCTCAGGGACTGTCATACGAGTGTGACAGGAAGAAAACATCCTTGATCAAAAGATATTAATCCATGATATCGAGGAACATTTTATTTTAATATCCTGACGTGTGTGGTTACTCACAAACACTGCATGTGTACACAGAGGGCAGATGTCCGGGGGCTGTGTATTCCCAGTGGTATAATAAATGTATTCCATGACTCCCGCTATCCAGCACCAACTCATCATTGACCCTGCCGTCAAGCTCTGCGATAAACTGTCTTCAATACAGATAAAAGTCTTGGCTTCAAGCAACCAGAATAATTACGAATGAGCCCATGGCCGTTTCGGATGATAACATACACCTCTTAAAGCAGATAACTAATAAGCACTGGTCACTAATGTCTGCTTGATAGCCACCAGCGAGAAGACCATCCTTAGCAAAGCGAACAACACGTACGCTGACCGAAGAAAAGATTAAAAGAGCCATAAGCGTGACAGTTTCTAAGGAGCATTGGTTTGCGAGAGATTGGCATAGATTAGCGAGCTGGATCTTAGTGGTAGATTGGCCGTGTGGATTCCGATAAGCAGTGGCTGTGATTGGAATTGGATTGACATAAGTCTGCAATATGTGGGTGTTATCGCGAGGCGACTCGAGCACTGCTAAGAGGTACTGTGACAAGAGATCCCAGTATAACGGCCGGTGTATGTGCAGTCAGTTGTCACGTTATTGGACTACAAGCAGATACATGAGATGGAGATATGATTAAACCGTCCAGCAAATATGCACGATATGCTGGGGAGGACCACAGTCACATCTAATCAAGCAGACATCGTGCAAGCTACATGATATACATTAACGACGATTTAATAGCAGAATACTGTCTGTCTGTATAAGGAGCCCAATTTTCTTTTCCATATTTGTAAATGAATTAGATCATGTTGTTCGCATGGTATACAGTCTGACTCAGTCCAACTGTTTCTCTGACTCGTTCCTGACGATGTTATACGTATTTCTGACTTACAAAGAGAACGACACTAGAACAGTTTGGTATTGATTATCACTTAACTGGAATCCTCAAAATCAAACCTTGGGACTTTCAAATTAGGTGTATTATATCTAAACACGAAGAGTGTTCTTCAGAAGATAATTACTTAAAAATGTTCCATGCTACAAATATCTTGGAGATATCTTTATGAGAGTATTGTCATGGCCGAATCGTATTGCAAATGATTCACTTCAAACCAGTGAAGTAATGTATATTATTTCTAAGTCACTGTAAATTCTAGAACCTATTGCAATAGCTATGTTTTAAAAAATGAAAAATGATAAATAAAAATTATTTGAGGTTTCAAAAATAAATAATTATATACAATTGTGTGATTAACTTTGGGAGCAACAATTTGTAAACACAAACATCGTTAATTCATCGGATTACTTGTATTTTGTGTTGAGGCAATGTACGAGAAGGACTACCTCGAGACACCAGCGCCAATAGTTATACTCTTGATAAATTAACCTTTATCTTGGATAGCCCAGGCTCGTATCAGGTGAGGTTAACATCAATTACATGGAAATGATATTCGGCAACCAAGAGAACTGCGCGTGTGTGAATGATGTAGCAGCAATACTGCACCTTATGACTTGCAAAGCATATATGCCATTAGGTCACACTATATTTGATAAACCTTTACGTTTTCTGTCTTGCTCTGAGCCATGTACAAATATACATCTTACAACTTACGGTTCTCATGCAATGTTTCGAGACAATATTAACTGATATATATGTATTACTCTATCACCAATATATTACAATATTACAACCCATTTGTGTCATGCATCGAGGGTGTCCTCAAATGTCTTGAAAAAACTCCTTGGAGAATACTGCTAAAGTTTAATTAAACGATTTCAGTTTCATAATTTTCATCCGTTCAGAATGAATTAGTTCAAATTTAACGTCGCATTTTGAAGGCGGAGGTAGGTTGAGCGAGGTGATAAAGTATAACCCTATTATATAATCGAGTGTATCGGTTATAAATGGGAATATAAGCGACAAAACCCTTACGATATTCGTAAAAATATATCTGACAAAAGCAGGGTCGATTGTACGATTCCGACCATGTCATGAGCATGTGCTTATGAATAACTTTCTGATGGTTATACTGCCAGACCGGTGGCATCCGTCACAAACACTTTGTTTTAAAAAATGGAGTCAGTAGTTTCCCCTGTTTCTTGACGGGCATGACAACGGATTGTTTCTATGTTTTCTCCCCTAGTTGTCTCCCTTGGTTGTCTGCACTTAGCTCGCGATGGTAACTATTGTCATGAGTCACGGTAAACAACCTCCACATGTTGCAGCGAGCCGCTGAATGAAAGCGACCAATGCAAGAATAAATCGTTATAATGATAATTACAGAGCTTAAATGTCGACACATTTGAACGCCTTGGTTTAAATGTAGTCATCGACCACTCACTCCAGATTCTGCTTAATCTTCAAAAAGGCTTACATTGTCTGCTATGTTTAGTGTCACTGAGTGTTTCTGGTAGTTATGAATCAAGTGTATTGTGCAGAAAGGGCATGTAACTAGCAAATATTAAGGTCACATGCTACCTGAGACCTTATACCGTACAATGCCTTCCTTACACTACGCATATCCTTGTCGACCCCTGAAGATCTGGGTTAGAATAGGTCTTAAGTATCCCATGCTTGCCGTAAAAGGTGATTATGCTTGTCGAAAGAGGCGACCAAAGGGATCGGGTGGGCAGGCCCGCTGACCTGGTTGATGCATATCATCGTTTCCCAATTGTGTGGATCTATGCTCATCATGCACCATGATGTCATATGGTGTACCCTTTTGTTTGACAGACGAACGTGCCTTCAGACATCATTCGAATAGATTGTAAAACTCAACACGACTTTATCTGAAATACTGCTGTATCGCTTTGTATCTGAATTGCTTTTGAATATATATCGCCAACGATCTGCATAGAGAGAAAACACCGCCCGGTTCGTATACAGCCGGATTCAGGAGTTTATAAGTCCTTGCCAGAGAATGCCATCATGACTCATTGGCACGCTCTTCTCGCCTGTAACGAAGTTGTCGATAGGATTTCCAAAATGGACATCCTAATTTTTCGGACAATGTAGAAAATTACAAGGCTGTCATAGGTCATTTGACTCTATTACATCGGAGGGAAATCAAATTTGTTGTCAATATTATTAACGACGTGGACAACGCCACATGTCGTGCCCCAGTCATGACTTCGGATGTGACGACAATTAAGGGTCACGGAGGGTCATCTGACTGAGAACATCTCAAGCACGGAAAACCCATACTAAAACTGAGAGGTCAATCTCAAAGCATTGCAGTTCTTGTCAATTTGTAAGAGGAAAAGTGAATTTGCATTAGAGTGACGGATTAAAGTACGTGATGTAATTAAGTGTTATTCATATTTATTAAATGTTGATAGACCGCCACTGGGGCTTGTGTTATGTGATTTGCCTGTGATAAAAGGTGTCACAATCAATTACGTCTTCCATACTTTACATTGCACTGACATGAAAATAACTTTTTATTTGATATATTTAGCATTTAAATGGACTTTTGAAAACAAAATCATTTCCACTGTAAAGCATTGTGTGTTGAATTGTGTGAAGAAGAATTATTCGCAATGGAATTCATGCGATATGAAGAGGTGGACTACGGTGGCCCATGGAGGGACATGGAGTCTGTTTTTCAATATTTTGATGTTTAACTTACTTTTATCAAAACCTTTTGCAATTTAAAACAATCTGCCATACAAATATGTGATAAATCATGTATAAAAACATCCGAAAACATAGAAAATGTACTTTTAAGTAGCTTTTGAGTCGCTGAAATGTGAAGTGAAAATGTCAAAAACTAAAATGGAAATGTCAAAAACCAAAACGAAAAGGTCAAAAACTAAAATGAAAATGTCAAAAACACAAAACGAAAATGTCAAAAACTAAAATGAATACACAGAAAACTATTTCCATCGCGGTGTAAATATTATCACCGCGGTGTAAATAGTTTTCACCTCGGTGTAAATATTATCACCGCGGTGGAAATATTATCACCGCGGTGGAAATAGTTTTCTGTATTTTCATTTTAGTTTTTGACATTTTCGTTTTGTGTTTTTGACATTTTCATTTTAGTTTTTGACATTTTCGTTTCGTTTTTCAGCGATTCAATATCTTCTTTACACATGATTAATCACATATTTGTAAGACAAATCGTGTTAATTTGCAAAAGGTTACGATAACAGTAAGTGAAATATCAAAATATTGAAAAACAGACTCTGTGTCCCTTATGGGCCACCGTAGTGGACGAAGACGAATATCAAGGGGAAAATTCGAAGATACCCATAACATTAACGCGCATTGTCATAGGGCCGGCCTGACACCAACATAAGTTGTATCTCCGCCTAACGTTAAAGCTCTTTGTGATGGCGCCCACCTGACGCCAACATAAGTTGTATCTCCGCCTAACGTAAACGCGCATTGTCATGAAGCCCACCTGACGCCAACATAAGTTGTATCTCCGCCTAACGTTAAAGTTCTTTGTGATGACGCCCACCTGACGCCAACATAAGTTGTATCTCCGCCTAACGTAAACGCGCATTGTCATGACGCCCGCTTGACGCCACATAAATTGTATCTCCGCCTAACGTTAACGCCCATTGACATGGCGCCCGACTGACGCCAACATAAGTTGTGTCTCCGCCTAACGTTAACGCCCATTGTCATGACGCCCGCCTGACACCACATAAGTTGTATCTCCGCCTAACGTTAGCGCCCATTGTCATGACGCCCGCTTGACGCCACATAAATTGTATCTCCGCCTAACGTTAGCGCCCATTGTCATGACGCCCGCTTGACGCCACATAAATTGTATCTCCGCCTAACGTTAACGCCCATTGACATGGCGCCCGCCTGACGCCACATAATTTGTGTCTCCGCCTAACGTTAACGCCCATTGTCATGAAGCCCGCCTGACGCCACATAAATTGTATCTCCGCCTAACGTTAACGCGCATTGTCATGACGCCCGCCTGATGCCACATAAATTATATCTCCCCCTAACGTTAACGCCCATTGACATGGCGCCCGCCTGAATGTATCTCCCCCTAACGTTAACGCGCATTGTCATGAAGCCCGCCTGATGCCACATAAACTGTATCTCCCCCTAACGTTAACGCGCATTGTCATGAAGCCCGCCTGATGCCACATAAATTGTATCTCCCCCTAACGTTAACGCGCATTGTCATGAAGCCCGCCTGACATCAACACAAGTTGTACCTCCGCCAATCTATTCACTTCTTACATTGAGCCACGGAGCGCTGGAAACAATGTGCATCCTTTCAAATTATCTATTCTGTACATCGCAAAGAAACAGGCTGTTGACAGAGAAACACAGTACTTCTTTTGAAAGTCCTGAACTAGTACTTAAATGTACGTGTCATGTGAATTTTACTGGTATTGATGATAGGAATGCTGTATAGTTTATGCTTTGTATTTTATTATTTTTCCATAATACAACATCGTTATTATTCCTAAATCATCCCTGCTTCTTCTGACAAAACGAGTGTTCATTGACGCTTGGGGAAGTCAAGCGGGTGAAACCCGCCTAAGATCGTCATTATGGGTACAATACACCTGTCACATTCTTTCTGTCCAAAATCATTATAAAACTGCAGTGATGCTAATTGTGAAACCTCCCTTCTGTATTGCGCTGAGATCTGTTGTCACAGGAGCAAGTATCCCACACGCAGTTTTTAACAACCCTGAATTGAAACCAGTAGCAATGCTTTTGTTGCCCCGGGCAGAACGCTCGGTGCTTGAAACTTTCTAACGTCTTCAATTTACTCTGAACCCGTGTAAGGAGCCTCTCTCCTCAGCACACGTCAAAGTGGGGTTTCCGAGACTTGTAAAGCCAACTTATGCAAAATAAAAACGGAAATTTTGAGGCAAAAAGAATGAAATACAGAGGTTGCGCCTGTGACTAATTTTGTTTTAATTGCACGAAAAAGGCTTCTAACTGCTGGGGAAGAGTAGCGTCTAATCGTAAGCATTTCGGAAATTAATGAGGGTTGCGTGCATGTGCGTTGGCCAACTACAGACACGAAGCGTATGCGCACCCCGGGTTTCCGCTTCCGGTTGGAGATTTCAGCATGTGGAGATTCTTGTTCATGTTCAAGGCTTGATCAATCATTGATGAATCACAAACAGTGCCACAGTGTGTGGACAACGTCCATTTCTCATCAGGTGGCAATTTCACTATTGACGTGCAGATGACTCTAACAGAGTAATTGGATTGGCTTTTGAAGAAAAGATCAGTTACACAAAGGCACGTGGAAAGGACAGGCGTCCGCTTCAACTGGCACACGTGGCTGTAGATTACACCAATTTAATACACAGCGCATGGGCAGTTCCATGTCGGGATAATGTAGCGGTTAGATTTATTACATAATTCTATCTGCCTCAATACTAAATTGCCAGATTCTAAACATTCAGCACATTTTTATTGATTCAAGTGGAGACGACTGCCCTCGTTATGTCTCCCCTTAGCAAGGATTAACGGAGTGATGTACAAGAGAGAAGACATGGGAACAGTCTTCTTGTCTTGGTGAACACAAATGTGACAGAATAGCGTTCTTTTATCAACCCAGTATATTGCTTGGGTTTACAAAGTGGTGTGTTGTATTTCAAATCAATGCTTTGTATGCATTTAGTTTCAAGTTTATTCAAAGTAACTTCTAGCTAAGCTGCCTATCATTCTTAAAATAGTATCAGATATATTGAGAGAGGAATGACAATATAGCTTCAGAGCATGTTCATTTGTATTAAATTATTTAACCTCAGCGTACAAACATATTCGGTAGTTTACGATATTATAGTGTTTCATAATATCCCTTCAATATCAAAGTAGTGGACAGTGAAAATGCAAATCGCACATTATGTGAAGATCGACCGGCTTCTCGGCTCCTGATCGAGCGATTTAACAGCTGGATTATCCGCCCGCCTGTTGCTGCCGTAATGTACTTCGTTTGTTTGTTTGTTTGTTTGTTGTTTAACGCCGCACTCAGCAATATTCCAGCTATATGACGGCGGTCTCTAAATAATCGAGTCTGGACCAGACAATCCAGTGATTAATATCATGAGCATCGATCCACGCGATTGGGAAACGATGACGTGCATCAACCAAGTCAGTGAGCCTGACCAAATCTCGTTAGTCGCCTCTTACGAAAAACATAGTCGCCTTTTATGGCAAGAGTGGGTTGCTGAAGACCTATTTTACCCCGGTTCTTCACGGGTCGAACTTTGGAAAAAAACGGAATTTGAGCTGGTCGTAATGTACTTCGACTGTGTTTTAGGCTGTATATTGAGATTCTTCCTATCAGGAATTGAACACTTCATTGAGTAAATAGTCTTTACTTACGGATTTTGTGAAATGTTTAAGAGGCTATTCTCTCTGTAAAGTAGTGGTATTCATCAAGTGGAGTAGTATATTTTCATGACCTTTGCGGACTGGAATTCCAGTGTCAAACTTTAGTCCTACACGACCCTAGATAAACATGTTGGTCAGCGAGACAGGAATAATGCAATTCAAGTTATTTTTCACGTACTTGCACAAGTGACTGAACATGTTCCTTTAGTTCCGCGTACTAAACTGCCAGTGTGACGCAGTCCGAGGTCTCTTCACTCGATTTGTCAAGTAGCGACCTCTCAGTTTAGCATCAATTTGCACAGATTGCGTCTTTATTGGCTACTCACATTGTCAGCTTCATGTCTTTCAGTGCAACCTGATACAGGATACCTTTTGACTGTAACATCCCCGTGAGAAAAACAAGTGTAAGGGTTTGGTACAGATTGTACGAGCGCTTCAGGCGATAGAGCGATCATACTGCTCAAGTCGAGTTTTTACATAATCAATTATATTTAGAGTCCGTAAGTTTTGTTCTTCAACGCTGCACTCAGCAATATTCCAGCTATTTGACGATGGCCTTAAACAAATCGAGTCTGGACCAGACACATATGTCACTGAGTTAAGATGACATGCATCAACCAAGTCAGCGAGCCTGACCACCCGATCCCGTTAGTCGCCTCTTACGACAAGCATAGTCGCCTTTTACGGCAAGCATAGGTTGCTGAAGACCTCTTCTCCCCCGGATCTTCACGGTTTAGTGTCCATAAGTGAAGACACGAAGGACAAGTGATGAATTAACTTAGCCGATGTTGATAAAAATCGCCAAATCTCCGACGATCCGACCACTGGATCCTGGCAATGACGATTTGACCAGTAGATCTTGGCAGTGACGATCCGACTAGTGGATCCAGACAGTGACAATTTGACCAGTAGATCTTGGCAGTGACGATCCTACCAGTGGGTTCAGTGGCGATCCGAACATGGGTTCCAGCGGCGATCCGACCAGTGGATCCAGACAGTGACAATTTGACCAGTAGATCTTGGCAGTGACGATCCAACCAGAGGATCCTGGCAGTAACGATCTGACCTGGCAGTGACCATTTGATCAGTGGATCTTGGCACCGACGATCCGACCAGTGGATTCAGTGGCGATCCGACCATGGGTTCCAGTGACGATCCAACTAGAGGATCCTGGCAGTAACGATCTGACCTTGCAGTAACCATTTGATCAGTGGATCTTGGCACCGACGATCCGACCAGTGGGTCCAGTGGCGATCCGACCATCGGTTCCAGCGGCGATCCAACCAGAGGATCCTGGCAGTAACGATCTGACCTGGCAGTGACCATTTGATCAGTGGATCTTGGCAGTGACGATCCGACCAGTGGATTCAGTGGCGATCCGACCATGGGTTCCAGTGGCGATCCGACCAGTGGATCCTGGCAGTAACGATCCGACCAGTGGATCCTGGCAATGACGATCCGACCAGTGGATCCTGGCAGTGACGATCCGGCCAGTGGATTCAGTGGCGATCCTACCATGGGTTCCAGTGACGTTCCGACCAGTGGATCCTGGCAGTGACGATTTGACCAGTAGATCTTGGCAGTGGCGATCCAACCAGAGGATCCTGGCAGTGACGATCAGACCAGAGGATCCTGGCACTGACGATTTGACCAGTGGACCCTGGTAGGACCTCACAGCCCTCTTCTCTCTTGTTTCAAGGTAAGAAACATTTAAATATTCCTATTTTATGACTAAATTTCTTATTTCATTGTTATTATTGTCTAGAAAATGTTATAGTTACGTTGAATCAGTACTGCCATATTGTAACTCTCAATCTACTGTGTACAAGTTCTAAATAACTGCTCATTGGATATTATTTACCGTTTAATACTCAGGCGCTTTCCAGTGTTGTTTGAAGTGTTATGCTTCGTGGGCTCCTCCAGTTTATGTGTCATTAATATGCGGCACTAATAGTTCTCTCCTATATTTCGACATCCATGATTATTTCCCCTTCTATGTCTAACATCATCTGTTCAAAATGCCAGATGCATATACAGTTTATATTTCCGTGCAGTAGCGTAGCGTACATGTAGCTTAGTCACAAAACGGTTCCTAGAGGTAACACAACTGTTTCAAAAACGAGATTTATTTTATACATAGGTCGGTTATTCCATATTTTCCGACAGTCCACCGATCAAAGGTTATATGAGCAGCTTTACCTTCCGTGTGCGCTTACAAAATAGGCTATAACAACGTATTCCATAATTCTTAAGTTTTATCCTCATTAAGTAAGTATTTGCATATATTGTAAAGAGTCCCGTCCCTCATATAGTTGCATACGCTACAACACAGCCTATACCACAATTTCATTATCGTAGTCATTTAAATACAGTTATAGTCATCCTTTATACTTCATAACAACGTACATTCAAACGCGCACCGTTTAAGTATACAAGTACCGTATTCACTCCATTAGCTGTTATCGTCTAGCTCCGTATATATTTAGGAAATGCGCGTAGCCAATAGCAACACAGTCGCCGTGATTCATTACCGTAGTCACTAAAATAATCACTACTCAAACTAATAATTACACTAACTAAAACCGAGCTATATCTTCTACCGCGTACATTCGTATCTTTATTTGGATCAAGTATTTACTTTCCGTATTTGCCGAAATCATTATGTTGTGATAATTATTACTGAAACTACAAATATTAATATTTACCGTCTTTTCATAAGTAAATGTCATGGTCCTTATCTAAGCAGTTTGCGCAGTCTACCGTACATGCTCCATTAAAATGTTACGACTACTCAATTTAGCTGTTAAAAAATGTTATTTGGCATTACCGATATTATTCTAGTAAATACTGCATCTGTTGTATAATGTTACCGTACATACTCCAATATTAAATACATTGCCTTTATTATTATGCCTTTATTAGATGGACACTGTGTTAGCATATTATTATCATTATTGTCATTGTACGTCACTATTATATATTAACTGATGTAACTTGAATGATATGCCACTTGCTTGAATAAACCCTAAGGACCTCACAGCTCTCTTCTCTCTTGTTTCAAGGCTAGCTCCCAATAGCTAATTCCCCAAATCGAGGCCTGACAGTTATTTGAATCCCCCAACAAGGCTGTCTTAATTTGACCAGTAGATCTTGGCAGTGGCAATCCAACCAGAGGACCTGGCAGTGACGATGCGACCAGTGGATCTTGGCAGATGTGCAACATTCTGAATTATTCACAAGAATGCTGCTGACGTTTATCTGTATCTCATCTTTTTTCAATTATAGCTGTATAGCTCTAAAGCTCTCTGAACTGTGCCGGGGGTGCGGGAGTTTACACGGCTATACAAACTATAACGTATCGCATTTACGCGTACTTGGAAACATCAGACTGGAGTGAGAAAGTGGGTGTGGTTCTACTCCGCTTTTAGCAATATTCCAGCAATATCTCGGCAGAGGAAACCAAAATGGGCTTCACACATTGTACCCATGTCTGAATCGAACCTGGGCCTTAGGCGTAACGAGCAGACGCTTAATCCACTAGGCTACCTGACCGCCCCACATCAGACTGGAAGCGAAGGAAGCATGGGTGTGTCTTTGCGTCACTGGTTCGGGTTTTTGTTACCCAAAGTTTTAACTACAACTATTATTTACAAGAGTAATAACCATTATTGATTCACATTTGTGTATAAAAAAAAACAACGTAGTTTATTTTTTTTAAAATGGAAAGCAAGACATCTATATACTATAAAAGTAGGGGATCATGAAGTATAAATGAACAAAGAAAAGTGTTGACGACAAACATTCTATGGAAGATCGTTTATTTCAGTGAAACGTAACACCAAACCATGGCCAAATCCCATTCTTTGCACGTGCCTACCGTGATTTTAACACTTTCAAGGAAGGTCGATTATTCTTTGTGGACCATTATTTCTGTCAATCTTGTTGATTCTGCTTATAACGACACACATGTGATTTACTTGATTTCACGTGCGCGGAGCGTGTCTGGGCTATTGACATGCTGGAAACTGGCAGAAGTCAGCGTGCACTGACCAATACGTTCAATGTTTCACGGTCTGTGATAAGCAGACTATGGAACAGGTACCAACACACCCAAAATGTTGACGATCGACACCGTTTAGTGCGTCCCAGGTCAACAAGAGTACAGGTTCGATTGATCCAAAACCAGGCTCTCGAAATAACCCCACTCCATATTGCGGAAGGAACTGGGGTCACTGGACAATACCATCGGAACTGACACCCTTTGTTGTTCCGTTTGCCAGGTATGTGGGTCGACGTTTTGTCTTTCAGGACGACAACGCCAGTGGTTACCGCTCACGAATCGTCAATCTCCACATCCAGCAGCACAATATCCATAGAATGCAATAGCCAGCAATGAGTGAGTTGGGTTTAACGCCGCTTTTAACAGTATTTCAATTAGATCACGGCGTGTCAGCTTAATGTGGGAGGGAAGACCCAGGTTTCAGACGTTTACCACTTTGGTGAAAACCACGAGCACGGATTAGGTGCTGACAAGCCTAGAAACAAAATTTGGGCGAACCGGGATTCGAACCCACAATTATAGGTTTCTGGCGTACCCAAGGGACGCAACTCTGCACAGTGAATCGCGGCGCGTAAGACGACTGGGCCACCCGTGCCCGCTGGCCAGCAATGAGTCCAAACCGTTCCCCAAATGAACACGTAACATGATCAGCAGACGTATGCGTCAACGTATTAATACGCCAGACACGTTCCCTGAACTTGGCCAGGCGCTGCAAAAGGAGTGGGACAGACTCCCTGAGATCAGCATTGGAAGACTCATACGCTGCGTGCCTCGTCGAGTGAATGAATGTTTGACAAGTAATGTCGTTATCACGCACTACTCCAAGATTGATAACTCTAAGCCCGAAAGAGAAAAAAAATGTTTTAAAGTGAAATCGTTTGAGGTAGAAATTGCATGAAGACAAAGAGGTAAAAAAAGACTTGAATCAGCTGAGAAAATGGTCTCGCTATAAGAAGTCAGTAAAATAAGCCGGAATCTGTGACCTTTGGAGAACTGACGAACTTGAGGAATGCGTAGTGGGCAAGTGACAGCATTAAAAGGGCTAACTCAAAAAGCCATCTATGCGTACACCATAAGCGAAAGATGCCCCGCCCGATGCGACCCTAAAGAGGAGGGCAGAAGACTTTAAGAGGCGTGGCAGGGCGAACAACATGCTAAAATTGTCAATAAACCAGGCATTACTTTGGAATGCTGGGAGGGACATTCTCGCGATCACGCATTCTCGCTTTTTCGGCTGATGTAGCTTGAACACGAGAATGTCCTTTACAGTATTCCATACATTACGTGCAGGAGGGAATTCGGGCCATGAGAACACGTACCCATATTTTACAAACGTTTCAATTGCTTTCACTGTAGCCCGAGTTTTCTCCCCTGGATTAATCAACGGCGTTGAAGACATGGTGACGGCTGTGGAGTGGATTGACGTTCCCTGCAGGAGACCGGACATCCACCGTGGTAGTCTTCATGTTCAGTCAATGCATGACGAGATACGTGTTCAAACAGTTTAATGCTTTGTCTTCTATCACATTAACCACCAATACGGTTCGCGAAGCGTCTTTAACGAAGATTGATTGAGTTATTGAGTGTATACATACAAAATTAACACATATGGCGTGGTCGCGGCTTTTGTGGTTTACCCATGCATTTAAATTAAATTTATCTAAGTCAACAAGAGGGTAGTACGCGACCACGCGGTGGAGATGGGATTGCCACAGCAATCTGCCGCTGATCCTTACCGCTTACAGTAAGTATGTCTAAGTAAGAGATACTTAATGTATGTCTTTACAACGTCGTCACAAGTTTGTTTGTGTTCGACAATTCCAGCCGGAGAAAATGTTATTCTGTTCGCCGTTCTCTTTATAATTTCATCACACTTGATGACGCTAATTCATGTACAAACTAATTGGTTTTGGTCGAATACAAGTAATTAGCTTCTTTCTGAAGAACTGCAACAAATTAATTTAGTTTCTCTAATAAAACACATCAAACACATTGAATCGAGGAAAGCTATTTGTGATACACTGATTCGTCAGCTAATGATATTAAAAGGAATTAAATGTGATGCGCGCAAATCAAACATGATAAAGAAGGCTAAGTGTATTGGCGCTCCTTCTTATACTTACCGGCACTGCATAATTACATCGGGCCCTTTCTAGTGCATACTTTGATCTAGAAATATCACGCGTTTTGGTCATACTGTACTGGGCAGTGTACTCGTTGAGGTACAGCTGTATCACGCGTCAGACATCATACTGTACTTAGTGTACTCGTGTAGGTACAGCTGTACCAAGCGTCAGACTTCATTCTGTACCTAGTGTACTCGTGGAGGTACAGCTGTATCAAGCGTCAGACATCATACTGTACTGGGCAGTGTACACTCGGAGGTACAGTTGTATCACACGTCAGAAATCATACTGTACTGGGCAGTGAACTCGTTGAGGTACAGTTGTATCACACGTCAGAAATCATACTGTACTGGGCAGTGAACTCGTTGAGGTACAGCTGTATCACGCGTCAGACATCATACTGTACTGGGCAGTGAACTCGTTGAGGTATAGTTGTATCACACGTCAGAAATCATACTGTACTGGGCAGTGAACTCGTTGAGGTACAGCTGTATCACGCGTCAGACATCATACTGTACTGGGCAATGAACTCGTTGAGGTACAGCTGTATTAAGCGTCATACTTCATTCTGTACTGGGCAGTGTACGTTCGGAGGTACAGTTGTATCACGCGTCAGACATCATACTGTACTGGGCAGTGAACTCGTTGAGGTACAGCTGTATCACGCGTCAGACATCATACTGTACTGGGCAGTGAACTCGTTGAGGTACAGCTGTATTAAGCGTCAGACTTCATTCTGTGCTTAGTGTACTCGTGTAGGTTAAGCTGTATCACGCGCCATACATCATACTGTACTGGGCAGTGTACTCGTTGAGGTACAGCTGTATCACGCGTCAGACATCATACTGTACTGTACTTAGTGTACTAGTGGAGGTACAGCTGTATCAGTGAGTGAGTGAGTGAGTGAGTGAGTATGGTTTTTCGCCGCGTTTAGTGATATTCCAGCAATATCGCGGCGGGGGACACCAGAAATGAGCTTCACACAATGTACCAATGTCGGGAATCGAACCCGGGTCTTCGGCGTGACGAGCGAACGCGAACCACCAGGCTACCCGACCGCCTCTACAGCTGTATCAAGCGTCAGACATCATACTGTACTGGGCAGTGTACTCGTGAAGGTACAGCTGTACCAAGCGTCAGACATTATACTGAAATTAGTGTACTCGTGTAGGTACAGCTGTACCAAGCGTCAGACATCATACTGTAATTACTGCACTCGTGGAGGTACAGCTGTATCAAGTGTCAGAAATCATATTGTAGTTAGTGTACTCGTGGAGGTACAGCTGAACCAAGCGTCAGACATCATACTGTAATTAGTGCACTCGTGGAGGTACAGCTGTATCAAGTGTCAGATATCCTACTGTGCTGGGCAGTATACTCGTGTAGGTACAGCTGTATCAAGCGTGAGACTTCATTCTGTACTTAGTGTACTTGTGGAGGTACAGCTGTATCAAGCGTCAGAAATCATATTGTAATTAGTGTACTCGTGGAAGTACAGCTGTATCAAGCGTCAGAAATCATATTGTAATTAGTGTACTCGTGGAGGTACAGCTGTATCAAGTGTCAGACATCATACTGTGCTGGGCAGTATACTCGTGTAGGTACAGCTGTATCAAGCGTCAGACTTCATTCTGTACTTAGTGTACTTGTGGAGTCACAGCTGTATCAAGCGTCAGACTTCATTCTGTACTTAGTGTACTCGTAGAGGTATAGCTGTATCGAGCGTCAGACTTCATTCTGTACTTAGCGTACTCGTGGAGGTACAGCTGTATCAAGCGTCAGACATCATACTGTACAGGGTACTCGTGTAGGTACAGCTGTATCACGCGTCATACATCAATAGTGTACTGGGCAGTGTTCTCGTTGAGGTACAGCTGTATCAAGCGTCAGACATCATACTGTACTTAGTGTACTCGTGGACGTACAGCTGTACCACGCGTCAGACATCATAATGTACTTTCTGTTCTAGTAGAGGTACAGCTGTATCACGCGTCAGACATCATACTGTACTTAGTGTACTCATGGACATACAGCTGTATCACGCGTCAGACATCATACTGTACTTAGTGTACTCGTGTAGGTACAACTGTACCAATCGTCAGACTTCATTCTGTACCTAGTGTACTCGTGGAGGTACAGCTGTATCAAGCGTCAGACATCATACTGTACTGGGCAGTGTACACTCGGAGGTACAGTTGTATCACGCGTCAGACATCATACTGTACTGGGCAGTGAACTCGTTGAGGTACACCTGTATCAAGCGTCAGACTTCATTCTGTACTTTGTGTACTCGTGGAGGTACAGCGGTATCAATCGTCAGACATCATACTGTACTTAGTGTACTCGTGGAGGTACAGCTGTATCACGCGTAAGACATCATTCTGTACTGGGCAGTGTACTCGTGGAGGTACAGCTGTATCAAGCATCAGACATCATATTGTACTAGGCAGTGTACTCGTGGAGGTACAGCTGTATTAAGCGTCACACATTATACTGTACTTAATATACTCGTGTAGGTACAACTGTATCAAGCGTCAGAAATCATACTGTACTTAGCGGAGGTACAGCTGTATCAGTTAGTGAGTGAGTGAGTATGGTTTTGCGCCGCGTTTAGCAATATTCCAGCAATATCGCGGCGGGGGACACCAGAAATGGGCTTCACACATTGTACCCATGTCGGGAATCGAGCCCGGGTCTTCGGCGTGACGAGCGAACGCGAACCACCAGGCTACCCGACCGCCTCTACAGCTGTATCAAGCGTCAGACATCATACTGTACTGGGCAGTGTACTCGTGTAGGAACAGCTGTACCAAGCGTCAGACATTATACTGTAATTAGTGTACTCGTGTAGGTACAGCTGTATCAAGCGTCAGAAATCATATTGTAATTAGTGTACTCGTGGAGGTACAGCTGTACCAAGCGTCATACATCATAATGTAATTAGTGCACTCGTGGAGGTACAGCTGTATCAAGCGTCAGAAATCATACTGTAATTAGTGTACTCGTGGAGGTACAGCTGTATCAAGCGTCAGAAATCATACCGTAATAAGTGCACTCGTGGAGGTACAGCTGTATCAAGTGTCATACATCATACTGTGCTGGGCAGTGTACTCGTGTAGGTACAGCTGTACCAAGCGTCAGACTTCATTCTGTACCTAGTGTACTTGTGGAGGTACAGCTGTATCAAGCGTCAGACATCATACTGTACCTAGTGTACTCGTGGAGGTACAGCTGTACCACACGTCAGACATCATACTGTACTTTCTGTACTCGTGGAGGTACAGCGGGATCAAGCGTGAGGTATCATACTGTACTGGGCAGTGTACTCGTGTAGGTACAGCTGTACCAAGCGTCAGACATTATACTGTAATTAGTGTACTCGTGTAGGTACAGCTGTACCAAGCGTCAGACTTCATTCTGTACTTAGTGTACTCGTGGAGGTACTGCTGTATCAAGCGTCAGACTTCATTCTATACTTAGTGTACTCGTAGAGGTTTAGCTGTATCGAGCGTCAGACTTCATTCTGTACTTAGCGTACTCGTGGAGGTACAGCTGTATCAAGCGTCAGACATCACACTGTACTGGGCAGTGTACTGGTGGAGGTACAGCTGTAAGAAGCGTCAGACATCGTACTGTACTTAGTGTACTCGTGGGGGTACAGCTGTATCAAGCGTCAGACATCACACTGTACTGGGCAGTGTACTGGTGGAGGTACAGCTGTAAGAAGCGTCAGACATCGTACTGTACTTAGTGTACTCGTGGGGGTACAGCTGTATCAAGCGTCAGACATCATACTGTACTGGGCAGTGTACTCGTGGGAGTACAGCTGTATCAAGCGTCTGACATCATACCGTACTTAGTGTACTCGTGGAGGTACAGCTGTATCAAGCGTCTGACATCATACTGTACTTAATGTACTCGTGGAAGTACAGCTGTATCAAGCGTCTGACATCATACCGTACTTAGTGTACTCGTGGGGGTACAGCTGTATCAAGCGTCAGACATCATACTGTACTTAATGTACTCGTGGAGGTACAGTATCCATTTTACAGTACTAGGTGATGTACCCGTGGTGATCTGGCAACATGAAGTGTTATACATATACTGAACTAGGTGATGTACCCGTGGTGATCTGGCAACATGAAGTGTTATATATATACTGAACTAGGTGATGTACCCGTGGTGATCTGGCAACATGAAGTGTTATACATATACTGAACTAGGTGATGTACCCGTGGTGATCTGGCAACATGAAGTGTTATATATATACTGAACTAGGTGATGTACCCGTGGTGATCTGGCAACATGAAGTGTTATATATATACTGGACTAGGTGATGTACCCGTGGTGATCTGGCAACATGAAGTGTTATATATATACTGAACTAGGTGATGTACCCGTGGTGATCTGGCAACATGAAGTGTTATACATATACTGAACTAGGTGATGTACTCGTGGTGATCTGGCAACATGAAGTGTTATATATATACTGGACTAGGTGATGTACTCGTGGTGATCTGGCAACATGAAGTGTTATACATATACTGAACTAGGTGATGTACTCGTGGTGATCTGGCAACATGAAGTGTTATACATATACTGAACTAGGTGATGTACTCGTGGTGATCTGGCAACATGAAGTGTTATATATATACTGAACTAGGTGATGTACCCGTGGTGATCTGGCAACATGAAGTGTTATATATATACTGAACTAGGTGATGTACTCGTGGTGATCTGGCAACATGAAGTGTTATACATATACTGAACTAGGTGATGTACTCGTGGTGATCTGGCAACATGAAGTGTTATACATATACTGAACAAAGTGATGTACTCGTGGTGATCTGGCAATATCAAGTGTTATATATATACTGAACTAGGTGATGTACTCGTGGTGATCTGGCAATATCAAGTGTTATACATATACTGAACTAGGTGATGTACCCGTGGTGATCTGGCAATATCAAGTGTTATATATATACTGAACTAGGTGATGTACTCGTGGTGATCTGGCAATATCAAGTGTTATACATATACTGAACTAGGTGATGTACTCGTGGTGATCTGGCAACATGAAGTGTTATATATATACTGAACTAGGTGATGTACCCGTGGTGATCTGGCAATATCAAGTGTTATATATATACTGAACTAGGTGATGTACTCGTGGTGATCTGGCAATATCAAGTGTTATACATATACTGAACTAGGTGATGTACCCGTGGTGATCTGGCAACATGAAGTGTTATATATATACTGAACTAGGTGATGTACTTGTGGTGATCTGGCAATATCAAGTGTTATACATATACTGAACTAGGTGATGTACTCGTGGTGATCTGGCAACATGAAGTGTTATATATATACTGAACTAGGTGATGTACTCGTTGTGATCTGGCAATATCAAGTGTTATACATATACTGAACTAGGTGATGTACCCGTGGTGATCTGGCAACATGAAGTGTTATATATATATACTGAACTAGGTGATGTACTCGTGGTGATCTGGCAATATCAAGTGTTATATATATACTGAACTAGGTGATGTACTCGTGGTGATCTGGCAATATCAAGTGTTATACATATACTGAACTAGGTTATGTAACCGTGGTGATCTGGCAACATGAAGTGTTATATATATACTGAACTAGGTGATGTACCCGTGGTGATCTGGCAATATCAAGTGTTATACATATACTGAACTAGGTGATGTACCCGTGGTGATCTGGCAACATGAAGTGTTATATATATACTGAACTAGGTGATGTACTCGTGGTGATCTGGCAATATCAAGTGTTATACATATACTGAACTAGGTGATGTACCCGTGGTGATCTGGCAACATGAAGTGTTATATATATACTGAACTAGGTGATGTACTCGTGGTGATCTGGCAATATCAAGTGTTATACATATACTGAACTAGGTGATGTACCCGTGGTGATCTGGCAACATGAAGTGTTATATATATACTGAACTAGGTGATGTACTCGTGGTGATCTGGCAATATCAAGTGTTATACATATACTGAACTAGGTGATGTACCCGTGGTGATCTGGCAACATGAAGTGTTATATATATACTGAACTAGGTGATGTACTCGTGGTGATCTGGCAATATGAAGTGTTATATATATACTGAACTAGGTGATGTACTCGTGGTGATCTGGCAATATCAAGTGTTATACATATACTGAACTAGGTGATGTACTCGTGGTGATCTGGCAATATGAAGTGTTATCCATTATTCTGAACTAGGTGATGTACTCGTTGTGATCTGGCAATATCAAGTGTTATACATATACTGAACTAGGTGATGTACTCGTTGTGATCTGGCAATATGAAGTGTTATCCATTATTCTGAACTAGGTGATGTACTCGTGGTGATCTGGCAATATGAAGTGTTATCCATTATTCTGAACTAGGTGATGTACTCGTTGTGATCTGGCAATATCAAGTGTTATACATATACTGAACTAGGTGATGTACTCGTTGTGATCTGGCAATATGAAGTGTTATCCATTATTCTGAACTAGGTGATGTACTCGTGGTGATCTGGCAATATCAAGTGTTATACATATACTGAACTAGGTGATGTACCCGTGGTGATCTGGCAACATGAAGTGTTATACATATACTGAACTAGGTGATGTACTCGTTGTGATCTGGCAATATGAAGTGTTATCCATTATTCTGAACTAGGTGATGTACTCGTGGTGATCTGGCAATATGAAGTGTTATCCATTATTCTGAACTAGGTGATGTACTCGTTGTGATCTGGCAATATCAAGTGTTATACATATACTGAACTAGGTGATGTACTCGTTGTGATCTGGCAATATGAAGTGTTATCCATTATTCTGAACTAGGTGATGTACTCG
Source organism: Haliotis rufescens (assembly GCF_023055435.1). Taxonomy (NCBI): domain Eukaryota; kingdom Metazoa; phylum Mollusca; class Gastropoda; order Lepetellida; family Haliotidae; genus Haliotis; species Haliotis rufescens. The sequence continues at coordinate 91,939,375 of NW_025963779.1, read as the reverse complement.
TGGTGATCTGGCAATATCAAGTGTTATACATATACTGAACTAGGTGATGTACCCGTGGTGATCTGGCAACATGAAGTGTTATACATATACTGAACTAGGTGGTGTACTCGTGGTGATCTGGCAATATGAAGTGTTATCCATTATTCTGAACTAGGTGATGTACTCGTTGTGATCTGGCAATATCAAGTGTTATACATATACTGAACTAGGTGATGTACTCGTGGTGATCTGGCAATATGAAGTGTTATCCATTATTCTGAACTAGGTGATGTACTCGTTGTGATCTGGCAATATCAAGTGTTATACATGCACTGAACTAGGTGATGTACTCGTGGTGATCTGGCAACATGAAGTGTTATATATATACTGAACTAGGTGATGTACTCGTGGTGATCTGGCAATATCAAGTGTTATACATATACTGAACTAGGTGATGTACTCGTTGTGATCTGGCAATATCAAGTGTTATACATGCACTGAACTAGGTGATGTACCCGTGGTGATCTGGCAACATGAAGTGTTATATATATACTGAACTAGGTGATGTACTCGTGGTGATCTGGCAATATCAAGTGTTATACATATACTGAACTAGGTGATGTACTCGTGGTGATCTGGCAATATCAAGTGTTATACATATACTGAACTAGGTGATGTACTCGTTGTGATCTGGCAATATGAAGTGTTATCCATTATTCTGAACTAGGTGATGTACTCGTGGTGATCTGGCAATATCAAGTGTTATACATATACTGAACTAGGTGATGTACCCGTGGTGATCTGGCAACATGAAGTGTTATACATATACTGAACTAGGTGGTGTACTCGTGGTGATCTGGCAATATGAAGTGTTATCCATTATTCTGAACTAGGTGATGTACTCGTTGTGATCTGGCAATATCAAGTGTTATACATATACTGAACTAGGTGATGTACTCGTGGTGATCTGGCAATATGAAGTGTTATCCATTATTCTGAACTAGGTGATGTACTCGTTGTGATCTGGCAATATCAAGTGTTATACATGCACTGAACTAGGTGATGTACTCGTTGTGATCTGGCAATATGAAGTGTTATACATGCACTGAACTAGGTGATGTACTCGTGGTGATCTGGCAATATGAAGTGTTATCCATTATTCTGAACTAGGTGATGTACTCGTTGTGATCTGGCAATATGAAGTGTTATCCATTATTCTGAACTAGGTGATGTACTCGTTGTGATCTGGCAATATGAAGTGTTATCCATTATTCTGAACTAGGTGATGTACTCGTGGTGATCTGGCAATATCAAGTGTTATACATATACTGAACTAGGTGATGTACCCGTGGTGATCTGGCAATATCAAGTGTTATACATATACTGAACTAGGTGATGTACCCGTGGTGATCTGGCAATATCAAGTGTTATACATATACTGAACTAGGTGATGTACTCGTGGTGATCTGGCAATATGAAGTGTTATATATATACTGAACTAGGTGATGTACCCGTGGTGATCTGGCAACATGAAGTGTTATACATATACTGAACTAGGTGGTGTACTCGTGGTGATCTGGCAATATGAAGTGTTATCCATTATTCTGAACTAGGTGATGTACTCGTGGTGATCTGGCAATATGAAGTGTTATCCATTATTCTGAACTAGGTGATGTACTCGTTGTGATCTGGCAATATCAAGTGTTATACATATACTGAACTAGGTGATGTACTCGTTGTGATCTGGCAATATGAAGTGTTATCCATTATTCTGAACTAGGTGATGTACTCGTGGTGATCTGGCAATATCAAGTGTTATACATATACTGAACTAGGTGATGTACCCGTGGTGATCTGGCAACATGAAGTGTTATACATATACTGAACTAGGTGATGTACTCGTTGTGATCTGGCAATATGAAGTGTTATCCATTATTCTGAACTAGGTGATGTACTCGTGGTGATCTGGCAATATGAAGTGTTATCCATTATTCTGAACTAGGTGATGTACTCGTTGTGATCTGGCAATATCAAGTGTTATACATATACTGAACTAGGTGATGTACTCGTTGTGATCTGGCAATATGAAGTGTTATCCATTATTCTGAACTAGGTGATGTACTCGTGGTGATCTGGCAATATCAAGTGTTATACATATACTGAACTAGGTGATGTACCCGTGGTGATCTGGCAACATGAAGTGTTATACATATACTGAACTAGGTGGTGTACTCGTGGTGATCTGGCAATATGAAGTGTTATCCATTATTCTGAACTAGGTGATGTACTCGTTGTGATCTGGCAATATCAAGTGTTATACATATACTGAACTAGGTGATGTACTCGTGGTGATCTGGCAATATGAAGTGTTATCCATTATTCTGAACTAGGTGATGTACTCGTTGTGATCTGGCAATATCAAGTGTTATACATGCACTGAACTAGGTGATGTACTCGTGGTGATCTGGCAACATGAAGTGTTATATATATACTGAACTAGGTGATGTACTCGTGGTGATCTGGCAATATCAAGTGTTATACATATACTGAACTAGGTGATGTACTGGTTGTGATCTGGCAATATCAAGTGTTATACATGCACTGAACTAGGTGATGTACCCGTGGTGATCTGGCAACATGAAGTGTTATATATATACTGAACTAGGTGATGTACTCGTGGTGATCTGGCAATATCAAGTGTTGTACATATACTGAACTAGGTGATGTACTCGTGGTGATCTGGCAATATCAAGTGTTATACATATACTGAACTAGGTGATGTACTCGTTGTGATCTGGCAATATGAAGTGTTATCCATTATTCTGAACTAGGTGATGTACTCGTGGTGATCTGGCAATATCAAGTGTTATACATATACTGAACTAGGTGATGTACCCGTGGTGATCTGGCAACATGAAGTGTTATACATATACTGAACTAGGTGGTGTACTCGTGGTGATCTGGCAATATGAAGTGTTATCCATTATTCTGAACTAGGTGATGTACTCGTTGTGATCTGGCAATATCAAGTGTTATACATATACTGAACTAGGTGATGTACTCGTGGTGATCTGGCAATATGAAGTGTTATCCATTATTCTGAACTAGGTGATGTACTCGTTGTGATCTGGCAATATCAAGTGTTATACATGCACTGAACTAGGTGATGTACTCGTGGTGATCTGGCAATATGAAGTGTTATACATGCACTGAACTAGGTGATGTACTCGTGGTGATCTGGCAATATGAAGTGTTATCCATTATTCTGAACTAGGTGATGTACTCGTTGTGATCTGGCAATATGAAGTGTTATCCATTATTCTGAACTAGGTGATGTACTCGTTGTGATCTGGCAATATGAAGTGTTATCCATTATTCTGAACTAGGTGATGTACTCGTGGTGATCTGGCAATATCAAGTGTTATACATATACTGAACTAGGTGATGTACCCGTGGTGATCTGGCAATATCAAGTGTTATACATATACTGAACTAGGTGATGTACCCGTGGTGATCTGGCAATATCAAGTGTTATACATATACTGAACTAGGTGATGTACTCGTGGTGATCTGGCAATATGAAGTGTTATATATATACTGAACTAGGTGATGTACCCGTGGTGATCTGGCAACATGAAGTGTTATACATATACTGAACTAGGTGGTGTACTCGTGGTGATCTGGCAATATGAAGTGTTATCCATTATTCTGAACTAGGTGATGTACTCGTTGTGATCTGGCAATATCAAGTGTTATACATATACTGAACTAGGTGATGTACTCGTTGTGATATGGCAATATGAAGTGTTATCCATTATTCTGAACTAGGTGATGTACTCGTTGTGATCTGGCAATATCAAGTGTTATACATGCACTGAACTAGGTGATGTACTCGTGGTGATCTGGCAATATGAAGTGTTATACATGCACTGAACTAGGTGATGTACTCGTGGTGATCTGGCAATATCAAGTGTTATCCATTATTCTGAACTAGGTGATGTACTCGTTGTGATCTGGCAATATCAAGTGTTATACATATACTGAACTAGGTGATGTACTCGTGGTGATCTGGCAATATCAAGTGATATACATATACTGAACTAGGTGATGTACTCGTGGTGATCTGGCAATATCAAGTGTTATCCATTATTCTGAACTAGGTGATGTACTCGTGGTGATCTGGCAATATGAAGTGTTATCCATTATTCTGAACTAGGTGATGTACTCGTTGTGATCTGGCAATATCAAGTGTTATACATGCACTGAACTAGGTGATGTACTCGTTGTGATCTGGCAATATGAAGTGTTATCCATTATTCTGAACTAGGTGATGTACTCGTTGTGATCTGGCAATATCAAGTGTTATACATGCACTGAACTAGGTGATGTACTCGTTGTGATCTGGCAATATCAAGTGTTATACATGCACTGAACTAGGTGATGTACTCCGAAAGACGGGTCAACCATCAACTACACAAGTCCTTTTCTCTTCAGTGCGTTTGTATGTTGTTGTTGTATTATTCACACCATGTCAAGGTCCATAATCACAGTGGATTAAAACTAATTGGGTTTGACAATGACAGGATGAGAGTGGGATTCCGTATTTCCGTCACACGCTGATGCATTGGAACAAAACGTGTGTTGTTTGCAACGACAAGCTGTAGTAGGAAGAACAATATCCACATTCCAGTTGAGAGAGGTTTATGTGTCATCGCGAGTTGTCATCAATGTTATATGTACACCAGCAGATACAGAGAACACCAGTGGAGGTGAGATAATTAGCCTTGCAGCAAGCTGAATACTTTGCAGCTTCTCAAACATCAAGTTCAAAACTCAGCAAGCTCAAAATAACTTCTGTAATTATCTCTCAGAATCCTGTCTCAAGCCAAGTGGCAGATATATTTTCTGAAAACCTGATGGATCAATTAGATACTTTTATACATAAAATATATTTTATTGGACAAAATAATGCCTTTTGTTAACATTGTTACACATGAATATAGAAGTTATAAATATATATCTGTCAATGCAAACACATTTGTTTGTATTCATTTGGACATTTTCGTAATTTTACCAGACATTTGTAATAATAATAATAATAATAATAATAATAATAATAATAATAATAATGCAGACTTCGCTTTCGAAATGTCACGCTTGCATCCCAAGTACCAAGTTGTCCGACTCCCCTTTAGGTTTGGTACCTCCCAATCTGTTGACTGACATCAGGAGAGTACCCGGGTTTGCTGCCAGGAATACAGTCCTTCTGACAATCTGGGTAATGCAGAAGGCTGCAGTGTTGGGGAGTCTTCACATTCTCTTTAAAGTTCTGGATGGGTTTGACAAGGCGGCGCTTCCTGGGAGAAGTCCCATTCGCTGTCTGGGCTGCGTGTAGAGGGGTCAAGGGCCCTGAGCTGATAATGAGCCTGGCTGTGCCAGGATTACCCAAACCCTCTTTGCTGCATTCTTTATTTTACTCTGTAAATGATAACAACAACATGTCAATATATACGATTTTGTAAAAACCCACCGATCACTGATTACAATGATATGCCCAATGTGTTTAGTTTGTGTTTACCGTCCCATGTTTGAAGCCATGATGTACGTGAAACGGTAGGAATTTGATATCCGAACAAATGCTCCCTGCGTCAAAGTAGTTGTCTTATGGGGATATTGATGTTTCGTATTCCTGTTTCATTTACTTTTAATGTGAATCCATTTCAGTTGAATGCACTCAAAATGATGAGATTTTAGTTTATGTTTCTGCATGATCACACTGTCTAGACCCTTTAATCATGAACATGGAAAGCCGAATCAGTCATTCATTGATAATTCATACGAGATACATTATGTGCATTCTCGGTAGGCAAGCCATGTAGCGGCACTGCTGCCAATTATGCTCCGACATACACCAGCAGACCAAAACCACTTCACAGACCACGCGTCCACGGGTATGCAACCATAGTCTGTGTGCACAGCATTAAACCCATGGACAGTATGCACAGAGCATTACAGTCGTATCGTGTGTGTACACAACATTACATACATAATCAGTGTTGACACGGCTTTACAACCACAGTCTGTATGTAATGTCATATGATAGTGCATTTGGTTGTTTGGCAGTGATTGTAGCAGTGTTGCATTGTTTCTGTTGGGATTAGGTAGAAGCTCATTGCGTTGTGTTTGGACAGTGATCAGTTACTATATTTAGATGATAGTCTGGTATGTTAACTTCCGGTCTGGTATACCGCGGACGGTGATAGGATGTTATGGAAACTTCTTTAATGTTCTAGTACCGATGGACTGGTAAGGGCGTTGTGTGGAACTTTCCAGTTGATGGGTAGTGTGTATTTAAGGGGACAATAGTGTGTTCCCATTTCTCTCACTCATTCCATGGCTTCGGAACCAGCTTTCGTGTGAGGATCAATCATGAGCCCTGATTCCCTGCCTAGCCCATCTTGGAAGCCACTGACTGAACATATATTATCATCACTGACTGTTGCTATCATTACTGTATTTGTGTATTTGATACTGACCACTGCAATCATATCATATACTGCCATGAAATATTGTACTACCACTCTATTGTGTACTGCCAGTATAATTGCTGTGCAGTAAATTGTATTGATTTTGTAAACATAATTATTTTTGTAATACATTTGTTGATTGTATACCTCATGTATGTTGTTTTTTGGTTTCACACTAGATTCTTTCACGTACATATTTCTGGGTTAACTTATTGTTTCAATTTAGGACTCAACACATTAGTACAACCATTTTCAGTATCAACACACCATAACAACCACAGCAAGTGTGTACACAACATTACAACCACGGACAGTGTGTACACACAATTGCACCCACAGACAGTATGAACACACCATTACAACAACAATTAGTGTGTACGCACAATCACAACCACAGTCAGTGAGTACACTTCATTACAACCACAGTCAGTGTGTACACGCCATTACAACCGTACTCGGCGTTTACACACCATTACAACCACAGCCAGTGTGAACACACCATTACAACCACAGTCAGGGGGTACACACCATTACAACCATAGCAAGTGTGAACACACGATTACAACCACAGCCAGAATGTACACGCCATTACAACCACAGTCAGTGGGTACACACCATTACAACCATAGCAAGTGTGAACGAACACCCGATTACAACCACAGCCAGTATGCACACGCCATTACAACCGAACTTAGCGTATACACACCATTACAACCACAGCCAGTGTGTACACACCTTTACAATCACAGCCAGTGTGTACACGCCATTACAACCCTACTCAGTGTGCACACACCATTACAACCACAGTCAGTGTGAACACACCTTTACAATCACAGCCAGTGTGATCACACCATTACAACCACAGTCAGTGGGTACACACCATTACAACCAAAGCCAGTGTGTCCACGCCATTACAACCACAGCCAGTATGCACACAGCCTTACAACCACAGCCAGTGTGTACACGCCATTACAACCATACTCAGTGTGAACCCACCATTACAACCACAGCCAGTGTGTACACGCCATTACAACCACAGCCAGTGTGTACACGCCATAACAACCATACTCAATGTGAACACACCTTTACAATCACAGCCAGTGTGTACACGCCATTACAACCATACTCATTGGGAACACACCTTTACAATCACAGCCAGTGTGATCACACCATTACAACCACAGTCAGTGGGTACACACCATTACAACCACAGCCAGTGTGTCCACGCCATTACAACCACAGCCAGTATGCACACAGCCTTACAATCACAGCCAGTGTATACACGCCATTACAACCATACTCAGTGTGAACACACCATTACAACCACAGCCAGTGTGTACACGCCATTACAACCACAGCCAGTGTGTACACGCCATAACAACCATACTCAGTGTGAACACACCTTTACAATCACAGCCAGTGTGTACACGCCATAACAACCACAGCCAGTGTGTACACGCCATTACAACCATACTCAGTGTGAACACACATTTACAATCACAGCCAGTGTGTACACGCCATTACAACCACAGCCAGTGTGTCCACGCCATTACAACCACAGCCAGTATGCACACAGCCTTACAATCACAGCCAGTGTGTACACGCCATTACAACCATACTCAGTGTGAACACACCATTACAACCACAGCCAGTGTGTACACGCCATTACAACCACAGCCAGTGTGTACACGCCATAACAACCATACTCAGTGTGAACACACCTTTCAACCACAGTCAGTGTGTACACGCCATTACAACCATACTCAGTGTGAACACACCATTACAACCATACTCAGTGTGAACACACATTTACAATCACAGCCAGTGTGTACACGCCATTACAACCACAGCCAGTGTGTCCACGCCATTACAACCACAGCCAGTATGCACACAGCCTTACAATCACAGCCAGTGTGTACACGCCATTACAACCATACTCAGTGTGAACACACCATTACAACCACAGCCAGTGTGTACACGCCATTACAACCACAGCCAGTGTGTACACGCCATAACAACCATACTCAGTGTGAACACACCTTTCAACCACAGTCAGTGTGTACACGCCATTACAACCATACTCAGTGTGTGCACGCCATTACAACCATACTCAGTGTGAACACACATTTACAATCACAGCCAGTGTGTACACGCCATTACAACCACAGCCAGTGTGTCCACGCCATTACAACCGTACTCAGTGGGTACACAGCCTTACAATCACAGCCAGTGTGTACAGGCCATTACAACCACAGCCAGTGTGTACACACCATTACAACCACAGTCAGTGGGTACACACCATTACAACCACAGCCAGTGTGTCCACGCCATTACAACCACAGCAAGTCTGTACACGCCATTACAACCGTACTAAGCGTTTACATACCATTACATCCACAGTCAGTGGGTACACACCATTACAACCACAGCCAGTGTGTCCACGCTATTACAACCACAGCAAGTCTGTACACGTCATTACATCCACAGTCAGTAGGTACACGCCATTACATCCACAGCCAGAATGAAAACACCATTACAACCATAGTCAGTGTTAACACACCATTACAAGCACAGCTAGTGTGTACACACCTTTAGAGTCACAGCCAGTGTGTACACGCCATTACAACCACAGCCAGTGTGTACACGCCATTACAAGCACAGCCAGTGTGTACATGCCATTACAACCCCAGCCAGTGTGAACACACCTTTACAACCACAGCAAGTGTGTACACACCTTTACAATCACAGTCAGTGTGTACACACCATTACGACCATACTCAGTGTGTGCACGCCATTACAACCACAGCCAGTATGCACACAGCCTTACAACCACAGGCAGTGTGTACACACCATCACAACCACAGCAAGTGTGTGGACGCCATTACAACCGTCCTAAGCGTTTACACACCATTACATCCACAGCCAGTGTTTGCACGCCATTACATCCACAGACAGAGTGAAAACACCGTTACAACCATTGCAAGTGTGAACACCCGATTACAACCACAAGCAGTATGTACAGGCCATTACAACCACAGTGAGTGGGTACACACCATTACAACCATAGCAAGTGTGAACGAACACCCGATTACAACCACAGCCAGTATGCACACGCCATTACAACCGGACTTAGCGTTTACACACCATTACAACCACAGTCAGTGTGAACACACCATTACAGCCACAGTCAGTGTTAACACGCCATTACAACCATAGCCAGTGTGTTCACGCCATTACAACCACAGCCAGTGTGTACACGCCATTACAACCATAGCCAGTGTGTACACACCTTTACAATCACAGTCAGTGTGTACACGCCATTACAACCATAGCCAGTGTGTACACACCTTTACAATCACAGTCAGTGTGTACACGCCATTACAACCATAGCCAGTGTGTACACGCCATTACAACCACAGCCAGTGTGTACACGCCATTACAACCATACTCAGTGTGAACACGCCATTACGACCACAGTCAGTGGGTACACACCATTACAACCATAGCCAGTGTGTACACGCAATTACAACCATACTCAGTGTGAACACACCTTTACAATCACAGCCAGTGTGTACACGCCATTACAACCACAACCAGTGTGTACACGCCATTACAACCATACTCAGTGTGAACACACCATTACAACCTTCCTAAGCGTTTACACACCATTACAACCGCAACCAGTGTGTACAAGCCATTACATCCACAGCCAGAGTGAAAACACCATTACAACCATATCAAGTATGAACACACCATTACAACCATTCTCAGTGTGTACACACCATTTCAACCACAGCCATTGTGTACACACCATTACAACCACAACCAGTGTGTACACGCCATTACATCCACAGCCAGAGTGTTCACACCATTACAACCATATCAAGTATGAAAACACCATTACAACCATTCTCAGTGTGTACACACCATTTCAACCACAGCCATTGTGTACACACCATTTCAACCACAGCCAGTGTGAACACACCATTACAACCACAGCCATTGTGTACACACCATTACAACCACAGCCAGTGTGAACACACCATTACAACCACAGCCAGTGTGAACACACCATTACAACCACAGCCATTGTGTACACACAATTACAACCACAGCCAATGTGTACACGCCATAACAACCACAGCCAATGTGTACACACAATTACAACCACAGCCAGTGTGAACACACCATTACAACCACAGCCATTGTGTACACACAATTACAACCACAGCCAATGTGTACACGCCATAACAACCACAGCCAATGTGTACACACAATTACAACCACAGCCAGTGTGAACACACCATTACAACCACAGCCATTGTGTACACACAATTACAACCACAGCCAATGTGTACACGCCATAACAACCACAGCCATTGTGTACACACAATTACAACCACAGCCAGTGTGAACACACCATAACAACCACAGCCAATGTGTACACGCCATTACAACCATTCTCAGTGTGTACACACCATTTCAACCACAGCCAGTGTGAACACACCATTACAACCACAGCCATTGTGTACACACAATTACAACCACAACCAGTGTGTAAACACCATTTCAACTATAGCCAGTGTGAACACACCATAACAACCACAGCCAGTGTGAGCACACCATTACAACTACAACCAGTGTGTACACACCATTTCAACCATAGCCAGTGTGTACACGCCATTACAACCACAGTCAATGTGTACACGCCATTATAACCACAGCCAGTGTGAACACACCATTACAACCACAGCCAGTGTGTATACACCATTACAACCACAGCCAGTGTTAACACACCATTACATCTACAGCCAGTGTGTACACACCATCACAACCACAGTCAGTGTGAACACACCATTACAACCACTACCAGTATTTACACGCCATTACAACAATTCTCAGTGTTAACACACCATTATAACCACAGCCAGTGTGTACACACCATTACAACCACAGTCAGTGTTTACACAGCATTACAACACAGCATCGAACACTGACAGCAGCTGAACACCTCAAACGGAAGATAAACGCAGTGTTTGAGGGCAATCCATTTGTTCACATGTAAACACTGGTTTACAAACTGGGCATTCTGTTAGTGATCTGTGTTCGATCTCCTCTTTACCTCGATCAGACTGCACAACTAATCACAGTTGGTTAACGTTCACCCACATGAAGGACGCCTGCATACCTGGACGCTCATACCTTGTTGGTTTTGTCTGGATAACTATGGTTACAACACAGGAGCTATACACAGCCCTTATATTTGTTCACCCACATGTATTGTTTTGTTTGGCTGCAGCAAACAGCGAGGTACAATCCCGCATTCATCAACATATTTAGACAAACTTGATTTGTATCTTTCATCAACATCGCATTCCTCTCTGTTTCAGTGTACGGGATGTTGTGTATTTAGAGAATGAAGACGTAGAGAAATATGTATCAATAATGACTATGGCTAGACAACGTATTACATATTTTCAGATTTGCAGACTTATCTCAAGATTAATGAGGACACATTCAACTCCCCGTCGCAGGATGTGTTCATATAGCTGAAGGCAAATTTCATTCTGTCGTGTAATGAATAGCCTTTATCGATTTAGAACAAACGATTGGCTAAACATTAACAACATTATTTTAGACTGTCAACACGCTATGAACAAAAGACCTTATTGTCGCAGAACCGTATTGAAAACCGGCCCTGTCTCTTTTACGTTTAATGCACTTCTCAAGACTCACCCCTTCTCTGGAAACTTGCCAGTCAGTGATTCGAGCACGTCGTAGTGCATGGAGACAAGCACTAGTCACATCGAGCACTTGTCACATCTAGCACTAGTCACATCTAGTCACATCTGGCACTAGTCACATCTAGTACTAGTCATATCTAGTCACATCGAGCACTTGACACATCTAGCACTAGTCACATCTAGTCACATCTGGCACTAGTCACATCTAGTACTAGTCATATCTAGTCACATCTAGCACTTGCCACATCTAGCACTTGCCACATCTAGCACTGGTCACATCTGGCACTAGTCCTGTCTCTCATTAGTCCTGTCTATCACAAGTCACATCTAGCTCTAATCACATCTATCACTAGTCACATCTATCACAAGTCACATCTGTCACAAGTCACATCTAGCACATGTCACACCTAGCACATGTCACACCTAGCACAGGTCACATCTAGCACATGTCACATCTAGCACATGTCACATCTATCACAAGTTACATCTGTCACAAGTCACATCTAGCTCTAATCACATCTATCACTAGTCACATCTATCACAAGTTACATCTGTCACAAGTCACATCTAGCACATGTCACATCTGTCACAAGTCACATCTAGCACATGTCACACCTGGCACAGGTCACATCTAGTACCAGTCACATCTAGCACTATTTACATCTAGCACTTGTCACACCGTTTCACATCGAGCACTAGTCACATCTAGCACATGTCACACCTAGCACAGGTCACATCTAGTACCAGTCACATTGAGCACTAGTCGCAACTAGCACTTTTCACATCTTGCACTTATCACATCTAGCACTTGTCACAATCAGCACTAAAGACAACCAGCCCAAAACTGGAAATGTCATCCACATGTTTGCCATAAATTGTTCAAACGTTTTTACATTACATAGGCATTGAATGCAACAACCTTTAAGTCGCACGCCCATCTTCGACATTTTCCAATAAAGGACATGCTCTATTATACGTCAAAAGTTGTGAAATGTAAACCCTAGAGGCTGGAGCTGCTATTCTCTTTGACACATATATTCTTGTGGAGAATTTATGGTCACTTCATGTTCAGATATTATTTTGATGAGTTGGTTTGATTTGCAGCCATAAGATCTGATTTAAAAGGTGAACGAATCTGAATTGTCAAATATCAATATCCTTGATGATCAGCGATGTTCGTAATAGGGTATATCTCATATATAAACGATTTAATCATTCAGCTATACATGAAGTCGCAGCGCTATAGATAATGTAATAGGGTACATCTCATATATAAACGATTTAATCATTCAGCAATACAGGAAGTTGTCAGCGCAATAGATAATGTAATAGGGTACATCTCATATATAAACGATTTAATCATTCAGCAATACAGGAAGTTGTCAGCGCAATAGATAATGTTATAAGGTATATCTCATATATAAACGATTTAATCATTCAGCAATACAGGAAGTTGTCAGCGCAATAGATAATGTAAAAGGGTATATCTCATATATAAACGATTTAATCATTCAGCAATACAGGAAGTTGTCAGCGCAATAGATAATGTAATAGGGTATATCTCATATATAAACGATTTCATCATTCAGCAATACAGGAAGTTTTCAGCGCAATAGATAATGTAAAAGGGTATATCTCATATATAAACGATTTAATCATTCAGCAATACCGGACGTTGTCAGCGCAATAGATAATGTAAAAGGGTATATCTCATATATAAACGATTTAATCATTCAGCAATACAGGAAGTTGTCAGCGCAATAGATAATGTAATAGGGTATATCTCATATATAAACGATTTCATCATTCAGCAATACAGGAAGTTTTCAGCGCAATAGATAATGTAAAAGGGTATATCTCATATATAAACGATTTAATCATTCAGCAATACCGGACGTTGTCAGCGCAATAGATAATGTAATAGGGTATATCTCATATATAAACGATGTAATCATTCAGCAATGCAGGAAGTTGTCAGCGCAATAGATAATGTAAAAGGGTGTATCCCATATATAAACGATTTAATCATTCAGCAATAAAAGGACGTTGTCAGCGCAATAGATAATGTAATAGGGTATATCTCATATATAAACGATTTAATCATTCAGCAATACAGGAAGTTGTCAGCGCAATAGATAATGTAATAGGGTATATTTCATATATAAACGATTTAATCATTCAGCAATACAGGAAGTTGTCAGCGCAATAGATAATGTTATAGGGTATATCTATTATATAAACGATTTAATCATTCAGCAATACAGGAAGTTGTCAGCGCAATAGATAATGACCTAATAAAGTCTTAAAAGAGACATCAATATACTGCCTCTATAAAAGATTATATAAACAGTCAATATGAGCAAACTGAAATAGTTCTGGACAGAACTAAAGGAATACACAGTCAACAAACGTCACAAAAGCAAAAAGAAATATTTGAACAGAATATCAATTTTAATATTGATTTTTAGTTTGATGATATGAATATCCAAGATTTATTTATTAACATTAGATGCATAGCTTACTACCTTACATTGAATTGTGGTTTAATATTATGTTTGAATCTTCTTATTTTCACGAATCATGATGTACCAAGATAAAAAATTCTTTATCAAAAAGGTGACCACTCGAATCCTAATCTTTAGACGAATTTTACTATTAAGCACTTTAAGTAAGCCATATAAATCATTTTTAATGCACGTTTAGCATTTGTGGCAAGGTCTTATGAAATTAGCGAAAGAGTTAAGCACAATAGATGACATCTTCATTCTTCAAATTGTTATTGGAGTGGTAGAGTAGCCTAGTGGTTAAAGCGTTCTCTCGTCACGCCGATTCCCGACATGGGTACAATGGGTACATTTCTGGTGTCCCCTGCCGTGTTATTGCTGGAATATTTCTAAAAGCGGCGTAAAACCATACAAACTCACTCACTCAAACTGTTATTCCTTATCTGCCTGTGCACTGTTTGTAGACTTAACAACATTTCATGTCGTTGTTAGAACTGCATTGAGGCATATTCTGAAAGATGTGGGCACTGTCTAAAGATGATAATGGTATTTGAGTATATTTATAGTGACGTGAAGGATGAGTTAAGGCTAATACGAATTATTCGGAATGTTATGATTGTCGACATGGTTGCGTGATGTGTTCCAATTCTCAGTGTTTATCAATGAACTTGCAACACAAATAGAATCACCTGCGTAAGCTACACTCAAATATTGTACAGGTGTTGGTTTTGGGTTTTTTTGCAGATGCGATAGTCCTTGCATATCCTGTCTATTGGCTGCAAACACGTATTGATATCTTAAAATCTTTTTCTGATAACTCCCTTTTATCAGTTAATCTAGACAAGGCTAAAATTCAAAAAGGATTGTATTTTAGAAAGAGTAGACAAGTGGTATTTTAACGAGCACAATTTTGTATCATTTTTTTAAATATCTTGAAATATTTTGTACAAGATCGTTCTCATGGTCTAATCATGTTAATAACGCATCCGTTCAGGCAACAGATGTCTCTGTGGAATTATAAAACTGTTAAACATGATGCAGCCTGTTCTTCATGATCTGTTGTTTTAAATATTTGATTCCAAAAACAACACCATGTTACTTATGGCTCTGAGAGATGGGGTGTTGATAAATACGGGGAAACAGAAGTTGTAGACATGTTGGCGTGCAAAAGAGATATATATTTTTGCAGTCGTCCTCAAATCATGTTGCAAGAGGAGAATGCGGACCAGACAATACTTTTAATTGGCTAAAAAATACACGGGAACAGGAAACAGTCGACATTAATGCCAATATTACAATAAAAGCGACTGAACTCTTTCCATATTCATCCGAAACCTTTTCCAAAAGCAGAGTCGATTGTATAATTGCGACTATATCACAAGCATGTGTTTATGAATCACTATCAAGTGGTGATGATGCCAGGTGTTCGCAAAGAGGTCAGTGTATCCTGCCCAATCGGTGGAACCCGTCACAAACACATGCAAAGGCAAGTCTATTGTTCACCTGAAAAAACACACACGGGAAAGTGGTGAATTGCACTGGACATCATTCTTGTCACCGATACGTCAAAAGTGGAAGTGTCCTCCACATGTCTACCAATAAAACCTTTTGACAGCTTTGCTCAGACTTGAAAAAAAGGTGACAGATTTCACGCGCGGCTTATTACTCATGTCACTTGTATCATGCCTATGGAAAATATTTGAAATACTAGTTTTTAGAAGAATGCGCCATAATTAATCAGTGGAAAATCCTTCACTTTCCAGTTGGTTGAATTATATCACCAAAAATGTAAATGACTGGACGAGCATAATTTTTGTGACGAGTTAAAAGCTTTCGACAGAGTGTGGCACGGATATTTAGAACAGAAGATAAACTAATGTGGTGTCAATGGAAGCTGGTTATCTTGGTCCGGAATCTATATAAACCAAAATGGTGTCTTTGGATAATTGTTATCTAGATCCCGAAGCTACTTAACAGAAAGGGTGCAGAATGGACTACATATATATATATATATATGCGCGTGTGTGTGATGAGCCACGGCTAGCCTTCTGTCCTGAAGGTCATTGTGTCAGTAAGCCAGTTCCACCGACTGCAACTGCCCTTATCTTCACATGCAGTTCGTCAACAACAGTGATGCGTTAGACACCACTTATTGAACTCATGTTTCATCAGTTCGCACACGCAATCCATTTAGTCTTAATAGCAAATTAGTAAGCAAGTTCACTGTGTAGGACTACGCGGATGTATCATCAATCGAAGTGTCTAGATCCGTTACGATAGACACATTTACAAGTACAGCATATCGAAAAAGCATAGCAATATTGATCTGTTAATGAAATTAAGATGTTCTTTTGGTGGTATGTGGCTGCTGTTATTGTTTGCCAGACAAAGAAAATATTCAGCAGAATCAGTGTCAGCATGATGTCACATATTAATGTGCACATTACGATAACAGAAAGAAATGGCCATTTGAAATATGAAATGTCACCGGCACAGAATAACCAGTCTCAATTATTCGCCAATACATATTCCATTGGGCGTAAAGGCAGAATAGTAGTTAAGATTATGTGAATTAATGGATCAATGTAGATCAGTGATCACACCAGGTGTACGTGAAAATGGTAATCTTGGTGACACCTCTCAGTTGCTAAACTTTTATCACGTTATATAGTTGTATCATGGGGAATCAGCAGCAGCTAAAGGCGTTTTTTACGGATTTCTTTTGCGGTGGATCAGAATGAGGCCGTGAACAACATACCATCATCTCCACACGACAGGTTCGTCAAGTCAGTCGTGGGTTACTACAGAACATTTATTGAAGGATTTGCCCATCCCTTGCACCTCCTACAGAAGGAAGTCCCCCTTCAAGAAGGCTGAGTCGTGCAATGCATCGTGCTGGAGATGAAGGCTGCTCCCACCTTGCACCTCTTCTCGTCCCTTTAGTGTAACAGTTGACGCCAGTCGTACATGTATTAGCCTTTTTTAGCCAAGCGGATGAATCTGGGCGAGAACATGTCATGTGCTATGTTGGCCGTTCTCTTCACCGAGAGGAACGGAAATGCACTGTCGCTGACCAGGATTGCTTGGCAGTAGTTAAGGGTATTCGTGTTGGGAGGTCAGGAACCAGGGGTCTGTTATAGACAATGATTTAAGCAAGCATTGTTTTATTCAATATTGTAAATTTATATACACTGTAGACATGACATAACAAATACAGATTCTAGTTTTTTGGATTGAGTCCCATCCGGGATTCGAACCAACACTCCCAGAACGTGGCACCTAATCACCAGCACACACAGTCAGCGATCTAACCCACTCAGACACCGAGGCTTCCACAAAATTGAAACTCCGACAACTTGTCGTCTAGATGACGTATTTTGTGTACTCCTCTGACAAGTGTAAACGGAGGGATGAAACAGGTGTCTTAGTCCAGCCAAGGTATTCTCGCTACTGGCAACCTCGTATGTGACATTATATTTGCTGTGCATGTATATTTGCATTAAGACTGGGGAGAAAGGTCTGGCTTTCTGACCAGTATAAAACCTCTTTAAGTGTTCTCTGCACTTGCCATTAACGCCAGATTCCAGCTTGCTCACCTTCTCTGTTTAAGTCCCACTTTTAGCTGCTGCTAATTCTGCCAATACTCAACTACCCGGATTATGTACCACTTGACAACGATCAGCTTGTGTCCAGTTAGAGATATAAGACAAAGTAAAGTGAAAAATATGATTTAGTTTTTTTTGCGAATATCCATTGTCCCATACATATGAAGTCAATTACCGAGGGGGTAAAATCATAACATTAATAAAAAGCATTTAAATGTCCAAGTGAACGTGCTGAAATCAAACACTCCGTAATTGGTTTCCAAAAAAAATATATTTGGGGACGTAGATTAAAAGTACGGTGAAGTCGCTGCCTGACAACGGTTTTCATTGGCTGATGTGCGATTCTCAGCAGCCATTATGATACATATACTGTTTCTGCAATTTCTGTTAATCCTCCCAAAATAACAACATTGTATACATTGTTGAATTTGTGAAACGACCTTTGACCTTTGGTGAATAATTAAAATAACCATTAACAAACTGTAACTAACACTTTATCACTAACATCCAGTTGGATACAATTGAAGGCAACTTTTTACTTGTCCAGCAGCTGACCAAGGCTGTGTGTGTAGTGGACACATTTCTCCTTCACATCTCAATTACATGATTCACAGTCTAAAGTTGACACAGCATTGTGACAATCGTTAAGTGATTCGCTAAAAGTTGTCTCTCCTCAGACTCCATCTCATGGGGTGAGAATGAGAGTTTGTTTATTAATGATAATATACATTCTTTACATATAGCATTCATCAATCAGTTACATACTTTCAAAAAACAATATGTAACAATTTCAGCCAATTGAAAATAAAATATTGAAAAGTGACACGTGGTTACAATTCAAGATGATATTGAAATCCTTAATGAAGGTTCTACACATAATAGAAGTAAACCCAGAGTTTATTATACATGATGATAGTTATCATATAGAATAGTATTTTAGGAGCAGTATCATTTACATCACCCATTGTACCCTTTTAGCACAGCAAATCACCCGCCGTGATATTGCTGGAATATTGCTAAAAGCTAAAACCAAACTCACTCACTCACTCCCAGCAGATCAAAACAACAAACAAAACAAATTTTAAAAAAAGATGACAACAACATAAGTTTTATTAATAATCAAAGCGACAAAGCACTTTTCATTTCCATGAATAATCTCTGCCAAATACAGTCTATTAAATCAACACATCAGACAAGACAGGACTGGAGGTTCTTACACTGCATGAGGAATACTAACTTTCCATCTGAAGATCATTTTGTAAAGTCATTTACATTTTCAATATTGTTTATAGGTTTCACCGAATGTCCTCACACATGGGTAAGTCTGTTTGGAAGTGTATTTCATCTTATCTTTCATTACAGACACCGCACTTCCTATCTGAAAGTGGTGTGAAAGGTTTGGTGTAACGGACACTCAGAATTACTGATTGTAACGTTGCACATTGTCAAGATATGTACGCTTGTTTCTGGCCATATTCTATGTTTCGAAACTTCTTCTTGGAGGGCATCAAACTAACTGGATTGTGGCCGCATGATTATAATTATCCTGCTCAAATAAGAGAACATCAAGGAATTGGTACAGACTAGGATGCCACCCTCTCGAGATGATTTGTTGGTGTCGATCTACTGCGCAGTGACATATGTTTGTGCTTCATGACAAAGTCATCTTTGGTATTAAGGGTGGTCGGGCATCCTCTTTGGGATAATTTCCAATGAATTGAAGTTTGACGTCCGGTCTTAATAGTGAACTTACACCCGGCAAAGAAACAAGTGACGACCCCGTCTTAGAAATGGGAATAAACTGTCTTTCATCCTGCACATTTGCCACAGTGGAATACTGTTTAATGTCTGTGATTCCATTTACTGCCCAAATCATACTAAATGACTGATTTGTTCACTCATTCGTTTATCTATATTTGTAAAGTTTTAACTCAGTACAGTGAATGTGAATATAGAGACCAGTTGGTTGTGTCATTATATTGTTTAAGGTATATATACCAAATAGTTGTGTCATGTGAGAGTTGTTGCTGTATTTCTTTTCTTGGTTTCTGTATAATATGTATATTTATGAAAAGGATTGTCCAGATTGAAGTCATTAATTATTCATCTGATTAGTTCTTCATTACTGCTGTTAAGAATCTGCATCAATGTATATTGCAGACACTGCGACGCTGTATCGATAAATGCATAATTTTTGTCCTAATTGCATCAAATAGAAATATCCTTTGATAACACTGGTCACAAGTTCAATCCATTTCCAGCAAGCACTTGCTACGTTTCTTTCACGTTCCCCTCTTTCTCAAATACAGAGAATATATCTGATCCACGTTGTTCATAAAATGCTGTGACAGTTTACAGTAAAACATCAATCCTTTGCTATATGAATGCACATTTTCAATATTTCCTTCTGTGGTAATGAGTATTTTATAGCCATTTCCTGTGGATGAAACTCAATCTATGGCACAATGAGCAAAGCAAGTTCCCTTTCATCGGATCACCCAGGAGAATATCCCAAGTAATACCAAGCTTAATCATAGACACGTTGCTAAAATTATTGATCTTGGGCCACGAATCTGATTGATATAAACCATTTTTATTCCAGCCAGCCAAAGCTGAGGGAGTTTAGGGATCTGTTAAATAATATGTATCGTCGTCTATTGTTCGACTCCAAATACAGTCCCTAAAATTCACCCACCAATGTCAAGCGGGAATTCCATTTACCCAAATAGAGGTCGCACATTCTTTTAATAATCAGAGGATATTTCTTTTGTTGAGCTGTGTACAGTCTTTGATGACGTCATTTTGTCTATACCACATCGACAGGTTTCAAAGAGATGCACTAAATGAAATGGAACGATCGTTATTTATGTCCTTATTAACTTCAACTAAAACTATGCGAATTAGACGGACCTGGAACAGATCGCGACCAACATTAATGTAGATTATAGACGATTCAATTCATTTATGTGAAATACCTCTACGATAATTTGAACAGTTTGCTTAATTTGTTTCAAACTGGTTTCACGCACACATTATGACAACAATTTGTGTTCCTCCATACTTTAAAAGGATATCGATGCTAGTTTGTCAACTTGTTTCATCCTTTATATTACACGATCGATGTGTTATTGCCAACGGAATCCCATTTCATTTGGCATTTAAATCTACAAATGTTCGCACGCTTAAGACCTCTGATAAAATAAACACATGTGAATGTGTGAAAGTCCACACTTAGAAGATACTGGTGGGCCATGCAATGGTAGAACCAGTAACAGCTTGGAAACAAAAGTTGTTTGAATATCAATGTGTCTTCAAGGTATAATACTGTCTTATTAGGTACCATACATATCATTAACAAAGTCATTGAAACACATCGATGCATGTCTGTACACATCTTTACAAGTGTGCAGTATCCCAAACCTGAAGCCTTTATTGGATATTACGTATTATTATAACATAGACGCAGCTTCCCTCGTTGTAAGCTATGGTACAGTTTTTATTCTGTGGGTTATTCTTGGTATATTGCAGGGCTGCAATACGTCAGTGATTGAGTTTTGTCTTTGAATATGAAGATATACATGGATTTAAAAAGTATATGGAACCTACAAAATGATCTTTACGTTGGTTGTCTGAGCAAGAACAACACTGTAAACTGTACAAAAATATTTTATAAGAGATAGAACGGTCGGACAGCAAAAACAAATTCCACAACATTAAGATTTGAATTCATTGGACCTTGATTTCGCTGTCATACACCAAACTTTCATTTAATGTCGTATTTGTCTTGATTATTACCATTTCTATGTCAACACATGTGGTAAAGTCAGTGTACACTGTGGTATGTCTACCACTTTGGTGGATTTACTGAACATATTATATTGTCCGATTAAGTTTAAAATGTACACGGTTGTCCGTCTGTAAAATATTTCGTGCTACTGACATATATAAATGAATGCAATACGCACTTCGCGTCATTACTATTCCGTGGGATGTCTGTTTGTGACATAAATATCTTCAGTTATTACTGCAGGATTGATACTTTGGAATGAGGAGTAGAACAGTGAATTTATTTGTTTTGCACAACACGGTTCATGACTCCCAGCATAGCAGGAGAACAATGTTTGGCAATTTACATCTTAGGGGCAAACTAGTTTTTCATTTCGTACTTAAATAAACACTTTACCCACATCCTCACCCTCTCATCCCCACACCACACCCACACACCCTCACACCGACACTCACACCCACAATCTCTCACCCCCACACTCACACCCACACCCCCTCACTCCCACCTCGTCACCAACATCCACAACCACAACCACACCATAAAACCAAAACCAAAACCTAAACGAACACCAGCGACAACGCACACACCCCACCGACGCACACGCACATGCATACGCACACACACACACACACACACACACATCCGCACCTCACCACGCAATGTACTCACAGCTAATTACGAGGTGTTGGATAAATTAAGAAACCTTGCACACTTTTTCTTCGTTTTTAGTGCTGAGGCGCAAACGTTTGGAGTCAAAACCTCATTTATGTTTTTTTCAGGTATAGTTCTAAGTACAATTGTGTCAAAAACGCGATGATCCCCATGTTAGGAATCCATAGTTTATCTATTACACTTAGACGAATAGCATGTGTTTTTGTAATAATTGCTTCTGTAAGATGCAGCCTGCATACGCATCATGCATGTGACAGGTGTGGGTGGAAACCGGACCGTGAAGTTTGGGTTCAACATCATTACCACCTTAATTAAGTCACAATCTCCAGACACCAACATAGGTGTTGCTCTGTATGCCTTTGTTAGGGATCGATTCTCACATGGCTATCCTCAGCACAAGGCAATATGTCAGCTGTTTAGCTTAACAATTCTTGTCATTAGTTTGAAATTGGGCAGTTTGGTAGAAGAACACTGCCATCTGACAGCATTTCAACACTTGGAAGTCATTACCTCTACAGATGATAAAGTCGATAGAAGTTCTCTGTCTAAACGCTGTTTCATGTTAAATTTGTCAATTCAAACTTAATTTTACAGCATACATCCAAAGCATATGGGGTTTCGATACTTTCTTTAAAGTGTCTACTCTGTGTTGGTATTGTGACGTCAACATTGGTTTCAACGACTGCCATCATCTCCTAGACACCTACAGCAACATTGCAGCGATGTGGCTGACAGCCTGTCAGTTATGTTATTACATGTATCCTAGAGACCGCAATCTTCAAACACACGGAACTATGCCATTAGATGCCAACTTCTAACCTAACTTACAGAGAATCTAGTTACCATTCTGGTATTCTGCACAGTATTCTGTTTGGAGAACATGATATGATCATTTGTCTTCTTTTCCTCGGGGAAATTGTGTGTGAAAGAATCGGTTTGGGTTTTTCCTGAATGGAATTATGAACATGGCTTAATTTTCAAACACAGACCAAAAAACAAAAAACAAACCTATTCTTTCACACATAATTTCCCCCAGAATGAGTATCCTTGGCAACAATACGCATACTGTTTGAGGTCGCCCGAGTTCATTTGTATGGTGTAAGTGGAGATATTTGACATTTGTATTATATTCGTCCACGTTTAAAAATATGCCTGTCCAAACACAAGTGGACTGTGCAAATTCATAGTTATACCAACATTCAATACGTGTTGTACACTGTAGGTACATGGCCGCCTTCTCTATGTGACTCCAGGACAGGACAAGCTTACCCTTCTCGCGGTTTGTCAGTGTCCATTTATATAATTTCCACAGATGTTTGCCCTTTGCGCCAAGTGGAATCTGTTTCGGCAGAAAAACGAAGCTGGTTATTCTCTTGCATTGACAATTAATGATATATATTTATATACACATGGGTGTACGATATGATGACATGGCAAGAGGTATGATGCAAATCCCATGGACAGTAAGAAAGAGGAGTGTACAGTCATGGTGTGTGTGTGTCTGCAAACCCGGCGAGCAATTATGGCATATTTTCTTCAGCCAGCTTGGGTGTCTACAAATCAGATGGTCAGATGATAACGTAGAGTCTTTTCTGGGTGCGTGTGTCCATGAACCCCATAACGAGTGATACAGAGATGTCTACAGCAAGGTTGGAAGGGTGTCTACAATAAAATACAAGAGTCATCAGAGGATCCTCACAAATTCGAAAGTACAAATCATCTGACTGTTACTTTAAGTCCAACCTGATGAGATAATTTTTATCACATCCGTATTGTTCGTATACAAGAGTCGTTATTTTAAGCTATCATAAACAATTCCATAGAAATGGGATCAGAACTTTGTATTTCTATGTCACATACACACCAATATGAGCACAGCCAAAGTCAAACTATAATAAAACTTTTAAAACTTCCGAAATAGAAAAAGGCACCAGCTGAGATCCTGTCATTGTGTGTGCAAAGTTTCAATGATTTACCTATTAGTTTTAGAAAAATGGTCCGGACAAACACGCTTATCAACAGAGTCAAAGTGATACATCTTGCAAGGACATAGCAAATAAAGCTTTTTTTAAATTCCTGAATCCCCTGATTAATACATGTCCCAAGTTTTGATGAAAAATCTTGAAGAGTTTCTTAGTTTCGCTGCGGAAACAACACCCATCACTATCACATATCTGTCCAAAACAGAGTCCTTTGTACCGTTCCGTCTCTATTACGAGTATGTGTTTATGAATCACTATCAAATAGTGATGATACCAGGTGTTCACAAAAAGGTGAGCGAAATCTACCTCATCGTTGGCACCCGTCACAAACACATGCAAAGGCTAGCCAATTCTTCACATGAGAAAACACGGGAACATGGTACAAATCAAAATAGGGAATTGTTGTTACTGATGTCTCAGATTTGGAAATGTCCACATGACCTATCTAAAACTTATTGACACCTGAACTAAGACATTGAATGTTGTAACCTTGATCAAACACATTCTGCACAATAGTTGTATGACGATTTTTTTTACATCTTGGTAAAAAGAGCATGCTCGATTGTACTTCAAAAGCAGTGAAATGCAGACACCAAGGGCTGGTAGTACAGGATTATTGCTCGACAAACAGGGAAACTTGACTATTGGAAGATTGAAATCCTTCTTGTCACACAGTCTTGTGGAGAGTGTCTTGACATACTGAATCTCTATGCATAGATCTAAATATGAACAGTGACAATGAATAGTCACATGGCCAGCAGTGATGTAGATCTTTTGACAGGTTGGGTTTGTTTTACAAACCCCACACGGAGTTTGCTAAACTGAATCTATTTGTCAACCGGTATGGCAAAAACGACACAAACCCTCCATAATCACAGGAAATGCATTCTTTGTGCGATGCCCGCTACATCGTGACCATGTGGTTATGAATCATGATTACTAGTGACTAATACTAGTTACTAATACTAATACCCTCATACAATGGGCAGTCTATTTGGATGTGTATTGCATCTTTTATGTCATAACTGAAAGGGTACTTTTTATCTGA
The DNA here is from genome assembly GCF_023055435.1 of Haliotis rufescens. Taxonomy (NCBI): domain Eukaryota; kingdom Metazoa; phylum Mollusca; class Gastropoda; order Lepetellida; family Haliotidae; genus Haliotis; species Haliotis rufescens. The sequence continues at coordinate 91,913,527 of NW_025963779.1, read as the reverse complement.
AAGTGGTGTAACAGGCTTAGTGTAACAGTCACTCCTCGTTCCACATCGTAGCTTTGCAAGATATTTACGCTTGTTTCTTGGGCATGGGCATGGGCATGGTCTAGGTTTCGAAACTTCTTGGAGGGCATCAAACTAACTGGATTTTGACCGCTGTATTATCCTGCTTAACCTACAGTACATCAAGGAATTTGTACAGACTAGGATGCCAACCACGCGAGATGATTTGTTGGCGTCGACCTTCTGCTCAGAGACATGTTATTGTGCTTCATGACAAAGTCATCTTTGGTGTTAATGGTGGTCGGGCATCCTCTTTGGGGTCATGTCCAATGAATTGAAGTTTGACGTCCGGTCTTAATGATGAACTTGCATTCGGAAAAGAAACAACTGCCAACCCCCTCTTAGAAATGGGAATAGACTATCATTCATCCTGCACATTTGCCACAGTGGAATACTGTTTCTTGTCTGTAATTCCATTTACTGCCCAAATCGTACTAATTGATTGATAAGTTCACTCACTTGTTTATTTATATTTTTGAAGTTTTAACTCAGTACAGTGAATGTGAATACAGAGGCCAGTTGGTTGTGTCATTATATTGTTTTCGATATATACCAAATAGTTGTGTCATGTGTGAGATGTTGCTGTATTTCTTATCTTGGTTTCTGTATAATATGTATGTTTATGAAAGGATTGTCTAGATTGAAGTCATTAATTATTCATCTGATTAGTTCTTCATTACTGCTGTTAAGAATCTGCATCCATGTATATTGCAGACACTGCGACGCGGTATCGATAAAAACATAATTTGTGTCCTAATTACATCGACCGCCTCCGTGGTCTTGTGGTAGAGCGTCCGCCCGGAGAGCGGAAGGTCCAGGGTTCGATCCCGGGCCGCGTCATACAAAAAGACGTTAAAAGATTGTACTTGTTGTTACCCTGTCTGGCGCTCGGCATTAAGGGGCTAAAACAAGGACTGGTCGGCTCGGAGTCAGTATACTGTGTCTGAGTGGGGTATTCATGTTAAACTGCGGCATGGTATCTCAGTGAGCTAGCACTATAAATCGGCATCAGTCCGGACTAGTACAAGCAGCCACATACACGTGCATGCACGTCGCTATATAAGTGCAATAATCTTCGACGCGACGTTAAACCCAATTTCACCTCACCTCACCTAATTACATCAAAAAGAAAGAAGAATATCCTTTGATAAGCAGTAACACGGGTCACAAGTTCAAACTATTTCCAACAAGCACTTGATATTTTTCTTTCAAGTCCCTATCTCACTCAAATACAGAGAATATATCTGATCCACGTTGTTCATAAAATGCTGTGACAGTTTCAAGTAAAACATCAATCCTATGCTATATGAATGCAGATTTACAATATTTCCTTCTGTGGCAATGGGTATTTTATAACTATTTCCTGTGGATGAAACTCAATCTATGGCACAATGAGCAAAGCAAGTTCCCTTTCATCGGATCACCCAGGAGAATGTCTTAAGTGATACCAACCTTAATCATAGACACGCTGCTAAAATTATTGATCTTGGGCCACGAATCTGATTAATATCAACCATTTTTATTCCAGCCAGCCCAAGCTGAGTGAGTTAAGGGATCTGTTCAATAATATGTATCGTCGTCAATTGTTCGACTACAAATACAGCCCCTAAGATTCACCCACTAATGTCATGCGGGAATTCCATTTATCCAAATAGAGGTCGCACATTCTTTTAATAATCAGAGGATATTTCTTTTGTTGAGCTGTGTACAGTCTTTGATGACGTCATTTTGTCTATACCACATCGACAGGTTTCAAAGAGATGCACTAAATGAAATGGAACGATCGTTATTTATGTCCTTATTAACCTCAACTAAAACTATGCGAATTAGACGGACCGGGAACAGATCGCGACCAACATTAATGTAGATTATAGACGATTCAATTCATTTATGTGAAATACCTCTACGATAATTTGAAAGGTTTGCTTAATTTGTTTCAAACTGGTTTCACGCACACATTATGGCAACAATTTGTGTTCCTCCATACTTTAAAAGGATATCGATGCTAGTTTGTCAACTTGTTTCATCCTTTATATTACACGATCGATGTGTTATTGCCAACGGAATCCCATTTCATTTGGCATTTAAATCTACAAATGTTCGCACGCTTAAGACCTCTGATAAAATAAACACATGTGAATGTGTGAAAGTCCACACTAAGTAGATACTGGTGGGCCATGCAATAGTAGAACCAGTAACAGCTTGGAAACAAAAGTTGTTTGAATATCAATGTGTCTTCAAGGTATAATATTGTCTTATTAGGCACCACACATAACATTAACAAAGTCACTGAAACACATCGATGCATGTGTGTACACATCTTTACAAGTGTGCAGTATCCCAAACCTGAAGCCTTTATTGGATATTACGTATTATTATAACATAGACGCAGCTTCCCTCGTTGTAAGCTATGGTACAGTTTTTATTCTGTGGGTTATTCTTGGTATATTGCAGGGCTGCAATACGTCAGTGCTTGAGTTTTGTCTTTGAATATGAAGACATACATGTATTTAAAAGGTATATGGAACCTACAAAATGATCTTTACGTTGGTTGTCTGAGCAAGAACAACACTGTAAACTGTACAAAAATATTTTATAAGAGATAGAACGGTCGGACAGCAAGAACAAATTCCACAACATTAAGATTTGAATTCATTGGACCTTGATTTCGCTGTCATACACCAAACTTTCATTTAATGTCGTATTTGTCTTGATTATTACCATTTCTATGTCAACACATGTGGTAAAGTCAGTGTACACTGTGGTATGTCTACCACTTTGGTGGATTTACTGAACATATTATATTGTCCGATTAAGTTTAAAATGTACACGGTTGTCCGTCCGTAAAATATTTCGTGCTACTGACATATATAAATGAATGCAAAACGCACTTCGCGTCATTACTATTCCGTGGGATGTCTGTTTGTGACATAAATATTTTCAGTTATTACTGCAGGATTGATACTTTGGAATGAGGAGTAGAACAGTGAATTTATTTGTTTTGCACAACACGGTTCATGACTCCCAGCATAGCAGGAGAACAATGTTTGGCAATTTACATCTTAGGGGCAAACTAGTTTTTCATTTCGTACTTAAATAAACACTATACCCACATCCTCACCCTCTCATCCCCACACCACACCCACACCCCCTCACACCGACAGACACTCACACCCATAATCTCTCACCCCCACACTCACACCCACACCCCCTCACTCCGACCTCGTCACCCACATCCACAATCACACCCACACCATAAAACCAAAACCAAAACCTAAACGCACACCAGCGACAACGCACACGCACATGCATACGCACACACACACACACACACACACACATCCGCACCTCACCACGCAATGTACTCACAGCTAATGACGAGGTGTTGCATCAATTAAGAAACCTTGCACACTTTTTCTTCGTTTTTAGTGCTGAGGCGCAAACGTTTGGAGTCAAAACCTCATTTATGTTTTTTTCAGGTATAGTTCTAAGTACAATTGTGTCAAAAACGCGATGATCCCCATGTAAGAATCCATAGTTTATCTATTACACTTAGACGAATAGCATGTGTTTTTGTAATAATTGCTTCTGTAAGACGCAGCCTGCATACGCATCATGCATGTGACAGGTGTGGGTGGAAACCGGACCGTGAAGTTTGGGTTCAACATCATTACCACTTTAATCAAGTCACAATCTCCAGACACCAACATAGGTGTTACTCTGTATGCCTTTGTAAGGGATCGATTCTCACATGGCTATCCTCAGCACAAGGCAATATGTCAGCTGTTTAGCTTAACAATTCTTGTCATTAGTTTGAAATTGGGCAGTTTGGTAGAAGAACACTGCCATCTGACAGCATTTCAACACTTGGAAGTAATTACCTCTACAGATGATAACGTTGATAGAAGTTCTCTGTCTAAACGCTGTTTCATGTTGAATTTGTCAATTCAAACTTAAATTTACAGCATACATCCATAGCATATGGGGTTTCGATACTTTCTTTAAAGTGTCTACTCTGTGTTGGTATTGTGACGTCAACATTGGTTTCAACGACTGCCATCATCTCCTAGACACCTACAGCAACATTGCAGCGATGTGGCTGACAGCCTGTCAGTTATGTTATTACATGTATCCTAGAGACCGCAATCTTCAAACACACGCAACTATGCCATTAGATGCCAACTTCTAACCTAACATACAGAGAATCTAGTTGCCATTCTGGTATTCTGCACAGTATTCTTTTTGGGGAACATGATATGACCATTTGTCTTCTTTTCCTCGGGGAAATTGTGTGTGAAAGAATCGGTTTGGGTTTTTCCTGAATGGAATTATGAACATGGCTTAATTTTCAAACACAGACCAAAAAACAAAAAACAAACCTATTCTTTCACACATAATTTCCCCCAGAATGAGTATTCTTGGCAACAATACGCATACTGTTTGAGGTCGCCCGAGTTCATTTGTATGGTGTAAGTGGAGATATTTGACATTTGTATTATATTCGTCCACGTTTAAAAATATGCCTGTCCAAACACAAGTGGACTGTGCAAATTCATAGTTATACCAACATTCAATACGTGTTGTACACTGTAGGAACATGGCCGCCTTCTCTATGTGACTCCAGGACAGGACAAGCTTACCCTTCTCGCGGTTTGTCAGTGTCCATTTATATAATTTCCACAGATGTTTGCCTTTTTGCGTCAAGTGGAATCTGTTTCGGCAGAAAAACGAAGCTGGTTATTCTCTTGCATTGACAATTAATAATATATATTTATATACACATGGGTGTACGATATGATGACACGGCAAGATGTATGATGCAAATCCCATGGACAGTAAGAAAGAGGAGTGTACAGTCATGGTGTGTGTGTCTGCAAACCCGGCGAGCAATTATAGCATATTTTCTTCAGCCAGCTTGGGTGTCTACAAATCAGATGGCCAGATGATAACGTAGAGTCTTTTCAGGGTGCGTGTGTCCATGAACCCCAAAACGAGTGACACAGATATGTCTACAGCAAGGTGAGAAGGTTCTCTACAATAAAATACAAGAGTCATCAGAAGATCCTCACAAATTCGAAAGAACAAATCATCTGACTGTTACCTTAAGTCCAACCTGATGTGATAATTTCTATCACATCCGTATTGTTCGTATACAAGAGTCGTTATTTTAAGCTATCAAAACAATTCCACAGAAATAGGATCGGAACTTTGTATTTCTATGTCACATACACACCATTATGAGCACAGCCAAAGTCAAACTATAATAAAACTTTTAAAACTTCCGAAATAACAAAAGGCACCAGCTGAGATCCTGTCATTGTGTGTGCAAAGTTTCAATGAAGAGTACCTATTAGTTTTAGAAAAATGGTCCGGACAAACACGCTTATCAACAGTGAGTATGGTTTTACGCCGCTTTTAGCAATATTCCAGCAATATCACGGCGGGGGACACCAGAAATGGGCTTCACACATTGTACCCATGTCGGGAATCGAACCCGGGTCTTCGGCGTGACGGGCGAACGCTTTAACCACTAGGCTACCCGACCGCCCTGCTTATCAACAGAGTCAAAGTGATACATGTTGCAAGGACATAGTAAATAAAGCTTTTTTAAATTCCTGAATCCCCTGATTAATACATGTCCCAAGTTTTGATGAAAATCTTGAAGAGTTTCTTAGTTCGGCTGCAGAAACAACACCCACCACTGTCAATTATCTGTCCAAAACAGAGTCATTTGTACCGTTCCGTCTATATCACGAGCATGTGTTTATGAATCACTATCAAATAGTTATGACACCAGGTTTTCACAAAAAGATGAGCGAAAACTACCTCATCGTTGGCACCCGTCACAAACACATGCAAAGGCTAGCCAATTCTTCACATGAGAAAACACGGGAACATTGTACAAATCAAAATAGGGAATTGTTCCTACTGATGTCTCAGATTTGGAAATGTCCACATGACCTATCTATAACTTATGGACACCTGAACTAAGACATTGAATGTTGTAACCTTGATCAAACACGTTCTGCACAATAGTTGTATGACGCTTTTTGAAATCTTTGAAGAAAGGGCATGCTCGATTGAACTTCAAAAATGTACAGTGAAATGCAGACACCAAGGGCTGGTAGTGCAGGAATATTGCTCGACAAACAGGGAAAGTTGTCTATTGGAAGATTGAAATCCCTCTCGTCAAACAGTCTTGTGTAGAGTGTCTTGACATTCTGAATCTCTATGCATAGATCTAAATATGAACAGTGACAACGAATAGTCTATAGTGAATGTGCCAGTCGTGTGTCGGTAAACCCAATGGCAAGTAGTGATGTAGATCTTTTGACAGGTTGCTTTTGTTTTACAAACCCCACATGGAGTTTGCTTAACTGAATCTATTTGTCAACCGGTATGACAAAAACGGCACAAACCCTCCATAATCACAGGAAATGCATTCTTTGTACGCTGCCCGCTATATCGTGACCATGTGGTTATGAATCACTATTACTATGCTGGTAGTCCGGGATTTCACATATATATGTGGTCAGTAAACTTCAGATGGCATTTGCTTTCATTTTTAGTTACAGGTTCAGTGACACATTCCCAACCGAACAAGCGGTGAAGTTTCTTGCGTCCAATAGTGGTGTACAAAGTTGAACATTGTTTTGACGTAATTGAAATTGGCTCTGTTCCGAGATTACAGAAATTCAAGAAAATCCTTTTGAGTCATTAAGAATTCACAAGGTGTTAATTTCACTCGTGTCAAGTACATTCTCTGAATCTAAAATTGCCATTCAGAGATTGTGTTAAGGTTTGTATTGTATTGATGGTTAATCTTTTGATAAGACAGGGATTATGTTGTACATTTGCTGGAGCCATCAATGCATCTCTCACTGTATTTTTATGTTTTAGAGTTAAGCCAAACCTAGATAGTACTGATCCGTGGTTTGGGCCGATTTATCACACTAACTTTACATTTGGTATTATTTGCTATGTCACTTATAAGAATTATAAAAAATATAAGCAACAAAACGCTTTCCATAACTATGAGAAATCTCTGCCAAATACAGAGTCGATTAATTCAACACATCAGACAAGACAGGATTGGATGTTCTTACACTGCATGAGGAATACTAACTTTCCAACTGAAGATAATTTTGGAAAGTCATTTACATTTTCAATTTTGTTTAAAGGTTACACCGAATGCCCTCATACATGGGGCAGTCTATTTGGATGTGTATTGCATCTTCTATTTCATTATTGAAAGGGCACTTTCTATCTAAAAGTGGTGTAACAGGCTTGGTGAAACAGCCACTCCTCGTTCCACATCGTAGCTTTGCAAGATATGTAAGCTTGTTTCTTGGGCATGGGCATGGTCTAGGTTTCGAAACTTCTTGGAGGGCATCAAACTAACTGGATTTTGACCGCTGTATTATCCTGCTTAACCTACAGTACATCAAGGAATTTGTACAGACTAGGATGCCAACCACGCGAGATGATTTGTTGGCGTCGACCTTCTTCTCAGTGACATGTTATTGTGCTTCGTGACAAAGACATCTTTGGTGTTAATGGTGGTCGGGCATCCTCTTTGGGGTCATGTCCAATGAATTGAAGTTTGACGTCCGGTCTTAATGATGAACTTGCATTCGGAAAAGAAACAACTGCCAACCCCCTCTTAGTAATGGGAATAGACTGTCTTTCATCCTGCACATTTGCCACAGTGGAATACTGTTTCTTGTCTGTAATTCCATTTACTGCCCAAATCTTACTAATTAATTGATTTGTTCACTCACTCGTTTATAATTTTTTTTGAAATTTTAACTCAGTACAGAGAATGTGAATATAGTAATATAGAGACCAGTTGGTCGTGTCATTATATTGTTTTAGATATATACCAAGTAGCTGTGTTATGTGTGAGATGTTGCTGTATTTCTTATCTTGGTTTCTTTATATATGTATGTTTATGAAAAGGATTGTCTAGATTGAAGTCATTAATTATTCATCTGATTAGTTCTTCATTACTGCTGTTAAGAATCTGCATCCATGTATATTGCAGACACTGCGACGCAGTATCCATAAATGCATAATTTGTGTCCTAATTACATCAAAAAGAAAGAAGAATATCCTTTGATAAGCAGTAACACTGGTCACAAGTTCAAACTATTTCCAACAAGCACTTGATATTTTTCTTTGACGTTCCTCTCTCACTTAAAATACAGAGAATATATCTGATCCACGTTGTTCATAAAATGCTGTGACAGTTTACAGTAAAAACATCAATCCTATGCTATATGAATGCAGATTTTCAATATTTCCTTCTGTGGTAATGAGTATTTTATAGCCATTTCCTGTGGATGAAACTCAACCTATGGCACAATGAGCAAAGCAAGTTCCCTTTCATCGGATCACCCAGGAGAATGTCTTAAGTAATACCAACCTTAATCATAGACACGCTGCTAAAATTATTGATCTTGGGCCACGAATCTGATTAATATCAACCATTTTTATTCCAGTCAGCCCAAGCTGAGGGAGTTAAGGGATCTGTTCAACCATATGTATCGTCGTCTATTGTTCGACTCCAAATACAGTCCCTAAGATTCACCCACTAATGTCAAGCGGGAATTCCATTTACCCAAATAGAGGTCGAACATTCTTTTAATAATCAGAGGATATTTCTTTTGTTGAGCTCTGTTCCGTCTTTGATGACGTCATTTTGTCTATACCACATCGACAGGTTTCAATGAGAAGCACAGATGAAATGGAACGATCGTTATTTATGTTCTTATTAACCGCAACTAAAACTATGCGCATTAGACGGACCGGGAACAGATCGCGACCAACATTAATGTAGATTATAGACGATTCAATTCATTTATGTGGGATACCTCTACGGTAATTTGAACATTTTGCTTAATTTGTTTCAAACTGGTTTCACGCACACATTATTGCAACAATTTGTGTTCCTCCATGCTTTAAAAGGGATATCGATACTAGTTTGTCAATTTGTTTCATCCTTTATATTACGCGATCAATATGTTATTGCCAACGGAATCCCATTTCATTTGGCATTTAAATCTACAAATGTTCGCACGCTTAAGACCTCTGATAAAATAAACACATATGAATGTGTGAAAGTCCCCACTAAGAAGATACTGGTTGGCCATGCAATGGTAGAACCAGTAACAGCTTGGAAACAAAAGTTATTTGAATATCAATGTGTCTTCAAGGTATAATATTGTCTTATTAGGCACCACACATAACATTAACGAAGTCACTGAAACACATCGATGCATGTCTGTACACATCTTTACAAGTGTGCAGTATCCCAAACCTGAAGCCTTTATTGGATATTACGTATTATTATAACATAGACGCAGCTTGCCTCGTTGTCAGCTATGGTACATTTTTTATTCTGTGGGTTATTCTTGGGATATTGCAGGGCTGCAATACGCCAGTGATTGAGTTTTGTCTTTGAATATGAAGACTTACATGTATTTAAAAGGTACATGGAACCTACAAAATGATCTTTACGTTGAGCAAGAACAACACTGTAAACTGTACAAAAATATTGTATAAGAGATAGAACGGTTGGACAGCAAGAACAAGTTCCACAACATTAAGATTTGAATTCATTGGACGTTGATTTCGCTGTCATACACCAAACTTTCATTTAATGTCGTATTCGCCTTGATTATTACCATATCTATGTCAACACATATGGTAAAGTCAGTGTATCAGTGTTCCCCTTTGGTATGTCTTCCACTTTGGCGGATTTACTGAACATATTATATCGTCCAATTTAGTTCAAAATATACACGGTTGTCCGTAAAAAATCTTCGTGCTCATGACATATATAAATGAATGAAATGTGCACTTCGCGTCATTACTATTTCCGTGGGATGTGTGTTTGTGACATAAATATTTTCGGTTATTACTACAGGATAGATACTTTGGAATGAGGAGTAGAACAGTGAATTTATTTGTTTTGCACAACACGGTTCATGACGCCCAGCATAGCAGGAGAACAATGTTTGGCAGTTTACATCTTAGGGGCAAAATAGTTTTTCATTTCGTGCTCAAATAAACACCATACCCACATCCTCACCCTCTCATCCCCACACCACCCGCACACCCCCTCACACCCACGCCGTCACCCACACCCACACCCACACCCACACCCACACCCACACCCACACCCACACCCACACCATAAAACCAAAACCAAAACCTAAACGCACACCAGCGACAACGCACACCCCAACCGACGCACACGCACATGCATACGCACACACACACACAGACACACACACATCCGCACTGTTACGTGCAGGCGCACACGTACCCTAAACCATACCTCCCCCCTCCCCTTCGCCCTCCCCCTCCCTACGCATACACCCCACCCACCTCCTTGAGTATCAAATGGCCAGTAGTCCCTGTCATGAGAAGATTACTGTTATAATACCTGGGAACCCAATGACGTTTGTCGTGTTGTATGATTTTTCCTCATATTGAGGAGACCTACCAAGGACTACCCTCACCACGCAATGTACTCACGGCTAATTACAAGGTGTTGGATAAATCAAGAAACCTTGCACACTTTTTCTTCGTTTTTAGTGCTGAGGCACAAATGTTTGGAGTCAGAACCTCATTAATGATTTTTTCAGGTATCACTCTAAGTACAATTGTGTTAAAAACGCGATGATCCCCATGTTAGGAATCCATAGTTTATCTATTACTCTAAGACGAACAGCATGTGTTTTTGTAATAATTGCTTCTGTAAGACTCAGCCTGCATACGCATCATGCATGTGACAGGTGTGGGTGGAAACCGGACCGTGAAGTTTGGGTTCAACATCATTACCACTTTAATCAAGTCACAAACTCCAGATACCAACATAGGTGTCGCTGTGTATGCCTCTGTGAGGGATCGATTCTCACATGGCTATCCTCAGCACAAGGCAATATGTCAGCTGTTTGGCTCAAGAATTATTGTCATTAGTTTGAAATTGGGCAGTTTGATAGAAGAACACTGCCATCTAACAGCATTTCAACACTTGGAAGACATTACCTCTACCTACAGCAACATTGCAGCGATGTGGCTGACAGCCTGTCAGTTATGTTATTACATGTATCCTAGAGACCGCACTCTTCAAACACACGCAACTATGCCATTAGATGCCAACTTCTAACCTAACATACAGAGAATCTAGTTGCCATTCTGGTATTCTGCACAGTATTCTGTTTGGGGAACATGATATGATCATTCTTCTTCTTTTCCTCAGGAAAGTTGTGTGTGAAAGAATCGGTTTGATTTTTTCGGAATGGAATTATGAACATTGCATAATTTTCAAACACAGACCAAAAACAAAAAACAAACCTATTCTTTCACACATCATGTCCTCCAGAATGAGTATGCTTCTACACTGTAGGAACATGGCCTTCTTTTTGTGACATCAGGACAGGACAAGCTTAACCTTCTCGCGAACACCTGCTGTCTTTAACAGATTGTCAGTGTCCATTTATATAATTTCCACAGATGTTTGCCCTTTGCGTCAAGTGGAATCTGTTTCGGCAGAAAAATGAAGCTGGTTATTCTCTTACATTGACAATTAATAATATATATTTATATTTACATGGGTGTACGATATGATGACACGGCAAGATGTATGATGCAAATCCCATGGACAGTGAGAAAGATGAGTGTACAGTCATGGCGTGTGTGTCCGCAAACCCAGAGAGCAATTATGGCATATTTTCTTCAGTCAGAGTCTTTTCAGGGTGCGAGTGTCTGCAATCCTCATAACGAGTGACACAGAGATGTCTACAGCAAGGTGGGAAGGGTACAATAATGTACAAGAGTCATCAGAAGATGACATATGCCCCCGTCCTCACAAATTCGAAAGAACAAATCATCTGACTGTTACTTTCAGTCCAACCTGATAATTTCTATCAAATCCGTATTGTCCGTATACAAAAGTCGTTATTAAGCTATCAAAACAATTCCATAGAAATGGGATCGGAACTTTGCATGCCTATGCCACGTACACACCAATATAAACGCAGCCAAAGTCAAACTATAATAAAACTTTTAAAACTTCCTAAATAACAAAAGGCACCAGCTGAAATCCTGTCATTGTGTGTGCAAAGTTTCAATGAAGAGTACCTGTTAGTTTTAGAAGTATGGTCCGGACAAACACGCATATCAACAGAGTCAAGGACATAGAAAATAAATGGGTTTTTTTTAAATTCCTGAATAGCAAACGGCACCACTTCATCCCCTGATTAATACATGTCCCAAGTTTTGATGAAAATCTTGAAGAGTTTCTTAGTTCGGCTGCAGAAACAACACCCACCACTGTCAATTATCTGTCCAAAACAGAGTCATTGTACCGTTCCGTCTATATCACGAGCATGTGTTTATGAATCACTATCAAATAGTGATGATACCAGGTGTTCACAAAAAGGTGAGCGAAAACTACCGCATCGTTGGCACCCGTCACAAACACATGCAAAGGCTAGCCAATTCTTCATCTGAGAAAACACGGGAACATTGTACAAATCAAAATAGGGAATTGTTGTTACTGATGTCTCAGATTTGGAAATGTCCACATGACCTATCTAAAACTTATTGACACCTGAATTAAGACATTGAATGTTGTAACCTTGGTCAAACACGTTCTGCACAATAGTTGTATGACGCTTTTTGAAATCTTTGAAGAAAGAGTACGCTCGATTGTACATCAAAAGCAGTGAAATGCAGACACCAAGGGCTGGTACCGCAGGAATATTGCTCGACAAACAGGGAAAGTTGACCACTGTAAGATTGAAAACCCTTTTGTCAAGCAGGCTTGTGGAGAGTGTCTTGTCATTCTGAATCTCTGTGCATAGATCTAAATATGAACAGTGACAATGAATAGTCTTTAGTGAATGTGCCAGTCTTTGTGTAGGTAAACCCCATGGCAAGTAGTGATGTAGTTCTTTGACAGGTTGGGTTTGTTTTACAAACCCCACACGGAGTTTGCTAAACTGAATCTATTTGTCAACCGGTATGACAAAAACGGCACAAACCCTCCATAATCACAGGAAATGCATTCTTTGTACGATGCCCGCTTTATCGGGACCATGTGGTTATGAATCACTATTACTATGCTGGTGTCCGGGATTTCACATATATTTGTGGTCAGTAAACTTCAGATGGCATTTGCTTTCATTTCTAGTAACAGGTTCAGTGACACATTCCCCACGAAAAAGGGATGAAGTTTCTTGAGTACGATTGTGATGTACAAAGTTGAACAATGTTCTGACGTAATTGAAATTGGCTCTGTTCAGAGATTGCAGAAATTCAAGAAAATCCTTTTAGTCATTAAGAATTCACAAGGTGTTAATTTCACTCGTGTCAAGTACATTCTCTGAATCTAAAATTGCCATTCCGAGATTGTATCAAGGTTTGTATTGTATTGATGGTTAATCTTTTGATAAGACAGGTATTACGTTGTACATTTGCTGGAGCCATCAATGCATCTCTCACTATATTTTTATGTTTTAGAGACAAGACAAAACTTGATAGTACTGATCCGTGGTTTTGGCAGATTTATCACACTAACTTTACACTTGGTTTTATTTGCTGTGTCACTGATAAGAATTATAAAAATATAAAAGAAACAAAACCCTTTCCATAACTATGAGAAATCTCTGCCAAATACAGAGTTAATTTATTGAACACATCAGACAAGACAGGACTGGATGTTCTTACACTGCATGAGGAATACTAACTTTACAACTGAAGATAATTTTGTAAAGTCATTGACTTGTTCAGTTTTGTTTATAGTTTACACCGAATGCCCTCGTACATGGGGCAGTCTATTTGGAAGTGTGTTGCATCTTCTATTTCATTACTGAAACGGCACTTTCTATCTGAAAGTGGTGTAACAGGCTTAGTGTAACAGCCACTCCTCGTTCAACATCGTAGCTTGGCAAGATATTAACGCTTGTTTCTTGGGCATGGGCATGGTCTAGGTTTCGAAACTTCATGGAGGGCATCAAACTAACTGGATTTTGACCGCTGTATTATCCTGCTTAGCCTACAGTACATCAAGGAATTTGTACAGACTAGGATGCCAACCACGCGAGATGATTTGTTGGCGTCGACCTTCTGCTCAGTGACATGTTATTGTGCTTCGTGACAAAGTCATCTTTGGTGCTATTGGTGGTCGGGCATCCTCTTTGGGGTCATGTCCAATGAATTGAAGTTTGACGTCCGGTCTTAATGATGAACTTGCATCCGGCAAAGAAACAAGTGCCGACGTCCTCTTAGAAATGGGAATAGTCTGTCTTTCATCCTACACATTTGCCACAGTGGAAAACTGTTTCTTGTCTGTAATTCCATTTACTGCCCAAATCGTACTAATTGATTGATTAGTTCACTCACTCGTTTATATATATTTTTGAAGTTTTCACTCAGTACAGTGAATGTGAATACAGAGGCCAGTTGGTTGTGTCATTATATTGTTTTAGATATATACCAAATAGTTGTGTCATGTGTGAGATGCTGTTGTATTTCTTTTCTTGGTTTCTGTATATATGTATGTTTATGAAAAGGATTGTCTAGATTGAAGTCATTAATTATTCATCTGATTAATTCTTCATTACTGCTGTTAAGAATCTGCATCCATGTATATTGCAGACACTGCGACGCGGTATGGATACATGCATTATTTGTGTCCTAATTACATCAAAAGGAAAGAAGAATATCCTTTGATAAGCAGTAACACTGGTCACAAGTTCAAACTATTTCAAACAAGCACTTGATATTTTTCTTTGACGTTCCTCTCTTTCTCAAATACAGAGAATATATCTGATCCACGTTGTTCATAAAATGCTGTGACAGTGTACAGTAAAACATCACTCCTATGCTGTATGAAGGCAGATTTTCAATATTTCCTTCTGTGGTAATGAGTATTTTATAGCCATTTCCTGTGGATGAAACTCAACCTATGGCACAATGAGCAAAGCAAGTTCCCTTTCATCGGATCACCCAGGAGAATGTCTTAAGTAATACCAACCTTAATCATAGACACGCTGCTAAAATTATTGATCTTGGGCCACGAATCTGATGAATATAAACCCTTTTTATACCAGCCAGCCCAAGCTGAGTGAGTTAAGGGATCTGTTCAACCATATGTATCGTCGTCTAATGTTCGACAACAAATACAGCCCCTAAGATTCACCCACTAATGTCAAGCGGGAATTCCATTTACCCAAATAGATGTTGCACATTCTTTTAATAATCAGAGGATATTTCTTTTGTTGAGCTGTGTACAGTCTTTGATGACGTCATTTTGTCTATACCACATCGCCAGGTTTCAATGAGATTTACAGATGAAATGGAACGATCGTTATTTATGTTCTTATTAACCTCAACTAAAACTATGCGAATTAGACGGACCAAGAACAGATGGCGACCAACATTAATGTAGATTATAGACGACTCAATTCATTTATGTGGGATACCTCTACGGTAATTTGAACAGTTTGCTTAATTTGTTTCAAACTGGTTTCACGCACACATTATGGCAACAATTTGTGTTCCTCCATGCTTTAAAAGGATATTGATGCTAGTTTGTCAACTTGTTTCATCCTTTATATTACGCGATCGATATGTTATTGCCAACAGAATCCCATTTCATTTGGCATTTAACTCTACAAATGTTCGCACGCTTAAGGCCTCTGATAAAATAAACACATGTGAATGTGTGAAAGTCCCCACTAAGAAGATACTGGTGGGTCATGCAATGGTAGAACCATTAACAGCTTGGAAACAAAAGTTATTTGAATATCAATGTGTCTTCAAGGTATAATATTGTCTTATTAGGCACCACACATAACATTAACGAAGTCACTGAAACACATCGATGCATGACTTTGTACATCTTTACAAGTGTGCAGTATCCCAAACCTGAAGTCTTTATTGGATATTACGTATTATTATAACATAGACGCAGCTTGCCTCGTTGTAAGCTATGAACAATGTATGGTACAGTTTTTATTCTGTGGGTTATTATTGGGATATTGCAGGGCTGCAATACGCCAGTGATTGAGTTTGTCTTTGAATATGAAGCATACATGTATTTAAAAGGTACATGGAACCTACAAAATGATCTTTACGTTGATTGTCTGAGCAAGAACAACACTGTAAACTGTACGAAAATATTGTATAAGAGATAGAACGGTTGGACAGCAAGAACAAGTTCAACGACATTAAGATTTCAGTTCATTGCACGTTGACTACGCTGTCATAAACCAAACTTTCATTTAATGTCGTATTCGCCTTGATTATTACCATATCTATGTCAATACATGTGGTATAGTCAGTGTACACTGTGGTATGTCTTCCACCTTGGCGGATTTACTGAACATATTATATTGTTCGATTTAGTTTAAAATGTACACGATTGTCCGTCTGTAAAACACTTCGCGTCACTACTATTCCGTGAGATGTCTGTTTGTGACATAAATATTTTCGGTCAATACTACAGGAGATACTTTGGAATGAAGAGTAGAACAGTGAATTTATTTGTTTTGCACAACACGAAGCATGGCGCCTAATATAGCAGGAGAACAATGTTTGGCAGTGTACATCTTAGGGGCAAACTAGTTTTCATTTCGTGCTCGAATTAACACCATACCCACATCCTCACCCTCTCATGCCCGCACCACACCTACACACCCTCACACCGACACTCATACCCACAACCTCTCACCCCAACACTCACACCCACACCCCCACACCCCCACACTCACACACCCTCAACCTCACCCACATCCACACCCACACCCACACAATTAAACCAAAACCTAAACGCACACCAACGACGACGCAAACGCACATGCATACGCACACACACACACACACCATACACATATCCGTACTGTCACGCGCAGACGCACATGTACCCTAAACCACACCTTCCCCCTCCCCCTCCCTACGCATACACCCCACCCACCTCCTTGAGTATCAAATGGCCAGTAGTCCCTATCATGAGAAGATTACTGTTATAATACCTGGGAACCCAATGACGTTGGTCGTGATATATGATTTTTCCTCATATTGAAGAGACCTACCAAGGACTACCCTCAACACGCAATCTACTCACAGCTAATTACAAGGTGTTGGATAAATCAAGAAATCTTGCACACTTTTTCTTCGTGTTTAGTGCTGAGGCGCAAACGTTTGGAGTCAAAACCTCATTTATGTTTTTTTCAGGTATAGTTCTGAGTACAATTGTGTCAAAAACGCGATGATCCCCATGTTAGGAATCCATAGTTTATCTATAACACTTAGACGAACAGCATGTGTTTTTGTAATAATTGCTTCTGTAAGACGCAGCCTGCATACGCATCATGCATGTGACAGGTGTGGGTGGGAACCGGACCGTGAAGTTTGGATTCAACATCATTACCACCTTCATCAAGTCACAATCTCCAGATACCAACATAGGTGTTGCTCTGTATGCCTCTGTGAGGGATCGATTCTCACATGGCTATCCTCAGCACAAGGCAATATGTCAGCTGTTTAGCCTAACAATTCTTGTCATTAGTTTGAATTTTGGGCAGTTTGATAGAAGAATACTGCCATCTAACAGCATTTGAAAACGTGGAAGACATTACCTCTACAGATGATAAGGTCGATAGAAGTTCTCTGTCTCAACGCTGTTTCCTGTTGAATTTGTCAATTCAAACTTAAATTTACAGCATACATCCATAGCATATGGGGTTTCGATACTTTCTTAAAGTGTCTACTCTGTGTTGGTATTTTGACGTCAACATTGGTTTCAACGACTGCCATCATCTCCTAGACACCTACAGCAACATTGCAGCGATGTGGCTGACAGCCTGTCAGTTATGTTATTACATGTATCCTAGAGACCGCAATCTTCAAGCACACGCAACTATGCCATTAGATGCCAACTTCTAACCTAACTTACAGAGAATCTAGTTGCCATTCTGGTATTCTGCACAGTATTCTGTTTGGAGAACATGATATGATCATTTGTCTTCTTTTCCTCAGGGAAATTGTGTGTGAAAGAATCGGTTTGTTTTTTTCCTGAATAGAATTATGGACATGGCATAATTTTCAAACACAGACCAAAAATAAAAAAACAAACCTATTCTTTCACACATAATGTCCCCCAGAATGAGTATTCTTGGCAACAATACGCACACTGTTTGAGGTCGCCCGAGTTCATTTGTATGGTGTAAGTGGAGATATTTGACATTTGTATTATATTCGTCCACGTTTAATACTATGCCTGTCCAAACACAAGTGGACTGTGCAAATTCATAGTTATACCAACATTCAATACGTGTTGTACACTGTAGGAACATGGCCGCCTTCTCTATGTGACTCCAGGACAGGACAAGCTTACCCTTCTCGCGGTTTGTCAGTGTCCATTTATATAATTTCCACAGATGTTTGCCCAGGGCAAAGTGGAATCTGTTTCGGCAGAAAAACGAAGCTGGTTCTTCTCTTGCATTGACAATTAATAATATATATTTATATACACATGGGTGTACGATATGATGACATGGCAAGAGGTATGATGCAAATCCCATGAACAGAGAGAAAGAGGAGTGTACAGTCATGCTGTGTGTGTCTGTAAACCCAGAGAGCAATTATGGCATATTTTCTTCAGTCAGAGTCTTTTCAGGGTGCGTGTGTCTGCGAACCTCATAACGAGTGACACAGAGATGTCTACAGCAAGTTGGGAAGGGTAGACTAAAATACAAGAGTCATCAGAAGATGACATATGCCCCCGTCCTCACAAATTCGAAAGAACAAATCATCTGACTGTTACTTTCAGTCCAACCTGATCTGATAATTTCTATTAAATCCGTATTGTCCGTATACAAAAGTCGTTATTAAGCTATCAAAACAATTCCATAGAAATGGGATCGGAACTTTGCATGCCTATGCCACGTACACACCAATATAAACGCAGTCAAAGTCAAACTATAATAAAACTTTTAAAACTTCCTAAATAACAAAAGGCACCAGCTGAAATCCTGTCATTGTGTGTGCAAAGTTTCAATGAAGAGTACCTGTTAGTTTTAGAAGTATGGTCCGGACAAACACGCATATCAACAGAGTCAAGGACATAGAAAATAAATGGGTTTTTTTTAAATTCCCGAATAGCAAACGGCACTTCTTCATCCCTTGATTAATACATGTCCCAAGTTTTGATGAAAATCTTGAAGAGTTTCTTAGTTCGGCTGCAGAAACAACACCCACCACTGTCAATTATCTGTCCAAAACAGAGTCATTTGTACCGTTCCGTCTATATCACGAGCATGTGTTTATGAATCACTATCAAATAGTTATGACACCAGGTTTTCACAAAAAGATGAGCGAAAACTACCTCATCGTTGGTACCCGTCACAAACACATGCAAAGGCAAGCCAATTCTTCATCTGAGAAAACACGGGAACATGGTACAAATCAAAATAGGGAATTGTTGTTACTGATGTCTCAGATTTAGAAACGTGCATATGACCTATCTAAAACTTATTGACACCTGAATAAAGACATTGAATGTTGTAACCTTGGTCAAACACGTTCTGCACAATATTGTATGACGCTTTTTGAAATCTTTGAAGCAAGAGCACGCTCGATTGTACTTCAAAAGCAGTGAAATGCAGACACCAAGGGCTGGTACCGCAGGAACATTGCTCGACAAACAGGGAAAGTTGACCACTGTAAGATTGAAAACCCTTTTGTCAAGCAGGCTTGTGGAGAGTGTCTTGTCATTCTGAATCTCTGTGCATAGATCTAAATATGAACAGTGACAATGAATAGTCTTTAGTGAATGTGCCAGTCTTTGTGTAGGTAAACCCCATGGCAAGTAGTGATGTAGTTCTTTTGACAGGTTGGGTTTGTTTTACAAACCCCACACGGAGTTTGCTAAACTGAATCTATTTGTCAACCGGTATGACAAAAACGGCACAAACCCTCCACAATCACAGGAAATGCATTCTTTGTACGATGCCCGCTATATCTTGACCATGTGGTTATGAATCACTATTACTATGCTGGAAGACCGGGATTTCACATATATTTGTGGTCTGTAAACTTCTGATGGCATTTGCTTCATTTATAGTTACAGGTTCAGTGACACATTCCCCACCGAACAAGCGATGGGGATTGCGTACGATTGTGATATACAAAGTTGAACAATGTTTTGACGTAATTGAAATTGGCTCTGTTCAGAGATTGCAGAAATTCAAGAAAATCCTTTTAGTCATTAAGAATCCACAAGGTGTTAATTTCACTCGTCTCACTTACTTTCTCTGAATCTAAAATTGCCATTCCGAGATTGTATTAAGGTTTGTATTGTATTGATGGTTAATCTTTTGATAAGACAGGGATTATGTTGTACATTTGCTGGAGCCATCAATGCATCTCTCACTATATTTTTATGTTTTAGAGACAAGACAAAACTTGATAGTACTGATCCGTGGTTTTGGCAGATTTATCACACTAACTTTACACTTGGTATTATTTGCTGTGTCACTGATAAGAATTACAAAGATATAAAAGAAACAAAACCCTTTCCATAACTATGAGAAATCTCTGCCAAATACAGAGTCAATTAATTGAACACATCAGACAAGACAGGACTGGATGTTCTTACACTGCATGAGGAATACTAACTTTCCAACTGAAGATAATTTTGTAAAGTCATTTACTTGTTCAGTTTTGTTTGTTAGTTTACACCGAATGCCCTCATACATGGGGCAGTCTATTTGGATGTGTGTTGCATCTTCTATTTCATTACTGAAACGGCACTTTCTATCTGAAAGTGGTGTAACAGGCTTAGTGTAACAGCCACTCCTCGTTCAACATCGTAGCCTTGCAAGATATTAACGCTTGTTTCTTGGGCATGGGCATGGTCTAGGTTTCGAAACTTCTTGGAGGGCATCAAACTAACTGGATTTTGACCGCTGTATTATCCTGCTTAGCCTACAGTACATCAAGGAATTTGTACAGACTAGGATGCCAACCACGCGAGATGATTTGTTGGCGTCGACTTTCTGCTCAGTGACATGTTATTGTGCTTCGTGACAAAGTCATCTTTGGTGCTAATGGTGGTCGGGCATCCTCTTTGGGGTCATGTCCAATGAATTGAAGTTTGACGTCCGGTCTTAACGATGAACTTGCATCCGGCAAAGAAACAAGTGCCGACGCTCTCTTAGAAATGGGAATAGTCTGTCTTTCATCCTACACATTTGCCACAGTGGAAAACTGTTTCTTGTCTGTAATTCCATTTACTGCCCAAATCGTACTAATTGATTGATTAGTTCACTCACTCGTTGATATATATTTTTGAAGTTTTAACTCAGTACAGAAAATGTGAATACAGAGGCCAGTTGGTTGTGTCATTATATTGTTTCAGAAATATACCAAATAGTTGTGTCATGTGTGAGATGTTGCTGTATTTCTTTTCTTGGTTTCTGTATAATATGTATGTTTATGAAAAGGATTGTCTAGATTGAAGTCATTAATTATTCATCTGATTAGTTCTTCATTACTGCTGTTAAGAATCTGCATCCATGTATATTGCAGACACTGCGACGCGGTATCCATAAATGCATAATTTGTGTCCTAATTACATCAAAAAGAAAGTAGAATATCCTTCGATAAGCAGTAACACTGGTCACAAGTTCAAACTATTTCCAACAAGCACTTGATATTTTTCTTTGAAGTTCCTCTCTCACTCAAATACAGAGAATATATCTGATCCACGTTGTTCATAAAATGCTGTGACAGTTTACAGTAAAACATCACTCCTATGCTGTATGAATGCAGATTTTCAATATTTCCTTCTGTGGTAATGAGTATTTTATAGCCATTTCCCGTGGATGAAACTCAACCTATGGCACAATGAGCAAAGCAAGTTCCCTTTCATCGGATCACCCAGGAGAATGTCTTAAGTAATACCAACCTTATTCACAGAGACGTTGCTAAAATTATTGATCTTGGGCCACGAATCTGATTAATATAAACCCTTTTTATTCAAGCCAGCCCAAGTTGAGAGAGTTAAGGGATCCGTTAAATAATATGTATCGTCGTCTATTGTTCGACAACAAATACAGCCCCTAAGATTCACCCACTAATGTCAAGTGGGAATTCCATTTACCCAAACAGAGGTCGAACATTCTTTTAATAATCAGAGGATATTTCTTTTGTTGAGCTGTGTACAGTCTTTGATGACGTCATTTTGTCTATACCACATCGCCAGGTTTTCAAAGAGATGCACAGATGAAATGGAACGATCGTTATTTATGTTCTTATTAATCTGAACTAAAACTATGCGCATTAGACGGACCAGGAACAGATCGCGACCAACATTATGTAGATTATAGACGACTCAATTCATTTATGTCAGATACCTCTCGGTAATTTGAACGTTTTGCTTAATTTGTTTCCAACTGGTTTCACGCACACATTATGGCAAAAATTTGTGTTCCTCCATGCTTTAAAAGGATATCGATGCTAGTTTGTCAACTTGCCAACGGAATCCCATTTCATTTAATCTACAAATGTTCGCACGCTTAAGGCCTCTGATAAAATAAACACATGTGAATGTTTGAAAGTCCCCATTAAGAAGATACTGGTGGGTCATGCAATGGTAGAACCAGTAACAGCTTGGAAATAAAAGTTATTTGAATATCAATGTGTCTTCAATGTATAATACTGTCCTATTAGGCACCACACATAGCATTAACGAAGTCACCGACACTCATCGATGCATGACTGTTTATATCTTTACAAGTGTGAAGTATCCCAAACTTGAAGCCTTTATTTGATATTGCGTATTACTATAACATAGACGCAGCTTATCTCTTCGTAAGCTTTGAACAATGTACGGTACAGTTTTTATTCTGTGGGGTATTCTTGGGATATTGCAGGGCTGCAATACGCCAGTGCTTGAATTTTGTCTTTGAATATGAAGATATACATGTATTTAAAAGGGATATGGAACCTACAAAATGATCTTTACGTAGGTTGTCTGTACAAGAATATTTAATAAGAAAATGATTAGTTAGAAAAAGGAGGCTATACAACATTAGCATTAGAATTCTTGGGGCGTTGACACCACTGTCATACACCAAACTCTCAATTAATGTCGTATTCACCTTGCTTATTACAATAGCTATGTCAACAATGTGGTATAGTCAGTGTACACTGTGATTTGTCTTCCACCTCGGCGGATTTACTGAACATATGATATGTACACGGTTGTTCGTCTGTCAAATCATCTGTGCTCATTACATATATAAATGAATTAAATATACACTGCCCGTCATTTCTATTCCGTGGGAGTTCTGTTTGTGACATAGATAGTTTCGGTAATGGCTACGGTAATACAACTTTATATGGGGAGTAGAACAGGGTGTTTGTTTTGCACAATACAGTTCATGACGCCAAGCACAGCCAGAGATCAATGTTTGGTCACACCCGCACCCAAGTTCCCACACCTCCTCTCCACACGTACACACCCCACCTCCTTGAGTAGCAAATAGCCAGTAGTCCCATGTCATGAGAAGATTACAGTTATAATTTCTTCGTACCAAATGACGTTGTCGTTATGTATGCTTTGACGTAACGGCTATTTACAATTAGATGATATTGAGGAGACCCACCAAGGACTACCCTTACCACGCAATCTACTCACGGTTAATTACAAAGTGTTGGATAAATAAGGAAACCTTCCACACGCTGTTCGTCTTTAGTGCTGAGGCGAAAACGTTTGGAGTCAAAACCTCATTCATATGTTTTTTCAGGTATAGTTCTATGTACAATTGTGTCATTAACGCGATAATCCCCATGTTAGGAATCCATAGTTTATCTATTACACTTAGACAAACAGCATGTGTCTTTGTAATAATTGCTTCTGTAAGACGCAGCCTGCATACGCATCATGCATGTGACAGGTGTGGGTGGGAACCGGACTGTGAAGTTTGGGTTCAACATCATTACCACCTTAATCAAGTCACAATCTCCAGACACCAACATAGGTGTTGCTCTGTATGCCTCTGTGAGGGATCGATTCTCACATGGCTATCCTCAGCACAAGGCAATATGTCAGCTGTTTAGCTTAACAATTCTTGTCATTAGTTTGAATTTTGGGCAGTTTGATAGAAGAACACTGCCATCTGACAGCATTTCAAAACTTGGAGGTCATTATCTCTACAGATGATAATTACGATAGAAGTTCTCTGTCTCAATGCTGTTTCATGTTGAATTTGTCAATTCAAACTTAAATTTACAGCATACATCCAAAGCATATGGTGTTTCGATACTCTCTTTAAAGTTTCTATTCTGTGTTGGTATTGTGACGTCAACATTGGTTTCAACGACTGCCATCATCTCCTAGACACCTACAGCAACATTGCAGCGATGTGGCTGACAGCCTGTCAGTTATGTTATTACATGTATCCTAGAGACCGCAATCTTCAAACACACGCAACTATGCCATTAGATGCCAACTTCTAACCTAACATACAGAGAATCTAGTTGCCATTCTGGTATTCTGCACAGTATTCTGTTTGGAGAACATGATATGATCATTTGTCTTCTTTTCCTCGGGGAAATTGTGTGTGAAAGAATCGGTTTGTTTTTTTCTGAATGGAATTCTGGACATGGCTTAATTTTCAAACACAGACCAAAAAACAAAAACAAACCTATTCTTTCACACATAATTTCCCCCAGAATGAGTATCCTTGGCAACAATACGCATACTGTTTGAGGTCGCCCGAGTTCATTTGTATGGTGTAAGTGGAGTCAGTGGATATTTGACATTTGTATTATATTCGTCCACGTTTAAAAATATGCCTGTCCAATCACAAGTGGACTGTGCAAATTCATAGTTATACCAACATTCAACACGTGTTGTACACCGGAGGAACATGGCCTTCTCTATGTGACTCTAGGACAGGACGTGCTTACCCTTATTATGGCCAATGAACAAGTAGAGCCTGTAGTCAGGGTGCGTGTGTCTACGAACACCATACAGGGTGACAAAGGCTTGTCTACAGCCGGGGCGTGTGTGTCTAGGAACACCATACAGGGTGACAAAGGCGTGTCTACAGCCGGGGCGTGTGTGTCTACGAACACCATACAGGGTGATAAAGGCTTGTCTACAGCCGGGGCGTGTGTGTCTAGGAACACCATACAGGGTGACAAAGACGTGTCTACAGCCGGGGCGTGTGTGTCTACGAACACCATACAGAGTGACAAAGGCGTGTCTACAGCCGGGGCGTGTGTGTCTACGAACACCATACATGGTGACAAAGGCGTGTCTACAGCCGGGGCGTGTGTGTCTACGAACACCATACAGAGTGACAAAGGCGTGTCTACAGCCGGGGCGTGTGTGTCTACGAACACCATACAGGGTGTCAAAGGCGTGTCTACATCCGGGGCGTGTGTGTCTACGAACACCATACAGAGTGACAAAGGCGTGTCTACAGCCGGGGCGTGTGTGTCTACGAACACCATACATGGTGACAAAGGCGTGTTTACAGCCGGGGCGTGTGTTTCTACGAACACCATACAGAGTGACAAAGGCGTGTCTACAGCCGAGGCGTGTGTGTCTACGAACACCATACGGGGTGACAAAGGCGTGTCTACAGCCGGGGCGTGTGTGTCTACGAACACCATACAGAGTGACAAAGGCGTGTCTACAGCCGGGGCGTGTGTGTCTACGAACACCATACAGGGTGACAAAGTCGTGTCTACAGCCGGGGCGTGTGTGTCTACGAACACCATACAGAGTGACAAAGGCGTGTCTACAGCCGGGGCGTGTGTGTCTACGAACACCATACAGGGTGACACAGGCGTGTCTACAGCCGGGGCGTGTGTGTCTACGAACAACATACAGAGTGACAAAGGCGTGTCTACAGCCGGGGCGTGTGTGTCTACGAACACCATACAGGGTGACAAAGGCGTGTCTACAGCCGGGGCGTGTGTGTCTACGAACACCATTCAGAGTGACAAAGGCGTGTCTACAGCCGGGGCGTGTGTGTCTACGAACACCATTCAGAGTGACAAAGGCGTGTCTACAGCCGGGGCGTGTGTGTATTCGAACACCATACAGAATGACAAAGGTGTGTCTACAGCCGGGGCGTGTGTGTCTACGAACACCATACAGAGTGACAAAAGCGTGTCTACAGCCTGGGCGTGTGTGTCTACGAACACCATACAGGGTGACAAAGGCGTGTCTACAGCCGGGGCGTGTGTGTCTACGAACACCATACAGGGTGACAAAGGCGTGTCTACAGCCGGGGCGTGCGTGTCTACAAGAAAATACAAAAGATAACAAATCCTTGTCCTACCAAATTCGAAAGAAGAAATCATCTAACTGTTACTTTAAGTCCAACTTGATGAGTGAATTTGAATATGATCTGTCTGATAGTTATTAAGCTATCAGAACAATGCCATAGAATTAGGATCGATACTTTGTGTTTCTTTGTTACTAAGGTACACACCAATATGAACAGAGTCAAAGTCAAACATGTCACCATAGACACAGGAAATAATTATTTTTTAATTTTCTAAATAGCAAAAGGGGCAACTTCAGCCCCTGCTTAATACATGTACCAAGTCAGGATAATATCTTGATAGTTTCTTAGTTCGGCTCCGGAAACGACACCTACCTCCGTTTCAGCTAACGTGTTTCTATGGAAACAGGGAAATATTAAATTTTGAAAAAGTATCCTAAATAGCCAAAGCCACCACTTCAGACCCTGAATAATTCATATACCAAGTTTGGATGAAAAATCCTTCACGGTTATGCTCCGGAAACGAAATACAGACGGGCGGACAGACAAACTTATCAGATGGTGACTATATCCCCGCTTTACATCCCAAGGGGACAAAAAGCGACAAACCCCATGGACGGTGACAAAACGATTGCTGGGTGCGTCTACAAGCTCAACAAACAGTGACAAAGTATTTCACAGCCAGTGTGTCGGTAAACCCATGGCCAGCGGTTTTGTAGATTCTTTGACAGGTTGGACTTGTCTTACAAACCCAACGAGGAGTTTTCTAAACTGAATCTATTTGGCAACTGCTATAACAAAAACAGCACAGACCCTTCATAATCACTAGAAATGTCATTCGTTGTACGATGCCTGCTATATCGTGACCATGTGATTACGAATCACTATCACTATGTTGTCAATGAGGGAGTCCAGGATTTCACATATGTTTCTTGTCAGTACACCTCAGATGACATTGCCTTCATTTGTAGTGACAGGTTTAGTGACATGGATCAAGGAATGAAGTCTGTTGTGTTGGATAGTGGTATGCAACGTTAAACAATGTTTTAACGTAATTGAAATTGGTTCTGTTCCGAGATTGCAGAAATTCAAGAAAATCCTTTTGAGTTATTGAAAATCCACAAGGTATTAATTTCGCTCGTCTCAAGTACTTTCTGTGAATCTAAAATTGCCATTCCGAGATCGTATTAAGGAGTATGGTTAAACTTTGAGAAGACGGGGATTAGGTGGTACATTTGCTGAAGGAAGCAATGCATCTCTCTCTATTTTTTATGGAGCTTTTCATCGTGTTTTAGAGTCAAGCTAAACCTTGATAGTACTGATCCGTGGTTTGGGCAGATTTAACACACTAGCCTTATATTTCCCATTATTATATATGTCACTTGTACCAAGCTCTTTGGCCAACCAATTAAAGTAGTGATGCTCTGTAAATAGTGAATCATACGCCTTAATCATTAATTTGTACCATTCATAAGTAGATGTAACGAAAACATGACCATGAACCATCAAACAATTTAAAAATATGATTCCGAAAGTAATGTGGAGATTTGTAATATAAAGTGGTCTCAAATAATGTATCTACATGTCCCAACATCCTCACCACCCTTCCAAGTGTTGCAGTAGGAAGAAAACAACTACCGAATGGATACATCGTATAAAAAGCAACGTCGTAATAGTTTATGGAGGAACACCCTTCCTTCAAATTCAAAGCGAAGTGTTTGGGAGAGGTCCAGGTGAGCGTATCCTTACCCACCTGTGGCACCAATCACAAACACACTCAAGGGAAAGTCAATTGTGCATCTGAACAAATACACGGGAATATATAGTAAAGTAAAAAAGGGAATTATTTGGATCGAATTTTATTGTCACTGGTGCGTAAAAGAAAACGTCTAGTCTGTTCCTCGTCATAAGGATACGACTACGAATGCCATTACAGTGTTGGTGATTTATTTCAATTTGCTTACTCAACAAGATGATAAGTTTCTGCATTAAACTACATTCATTATAGCTCCTCAAGTAACTGTACTATAGTGGACCTCGATTGGTTGGAAGCAATATTTTAAATTGATCGCAAGTCAGTTTTTGTAGGACAGGAGCTGCAAGAGGTGAATCCCTCCATCGGCGTTCCATCTTTTTAAGACAGTAGCGACAAAGGTCAACAAGCTTCAGTACCAGCGTGTTATCACATCCTGCCTGGCAAATGATTTTCATATGAATTAGATGAATCAATCGTCAGAAAACCCTGCAAGATGTGAACCCGTCTTGACATCATTACTGTTGGTAACAGACTACGGCGCTTCTGACAGAAAGTCAATGGCGTGAAGTGTTACAAATGGGCACAGATGAGTTGGAATCATGAATCAGCACTAGACACAAGGGTTATTGTCTAAAAACAGAAGGCTGGTTGTCTTTAAATCCATTAAGGGACCGTAAAGATAAATAATGTCTTGTTAAATTAAACTTTCGCAGGACATCAATCGAAATTGAATTCACTGACTTCAGGTTAACGCGAATGTTAGTGACAGAAACGTCAGCAGTGTTGTATTATTGAACTGAGTGTTCATCAAATGTTACTTCATTCGACATTACATCCATTGTTAGTTTGTGAATATTGTATTATTGCATATCATCTACCACAACACCGATCTATTCATGTGCGACTACGTTATAACAAATTGATTGTCAAGTACTCAGTCACACGTGAAAAATAGTATCATGGAAAAAACAAAATATTATTTAGAACGAAAACACACAAACTGAAGGTCTTCCAACCTTCACAACCACTCATCTTTCGTCTATATTTCCTTAGCTAGTAACTAAGTAACATTGGAAAGTAGTACTGCAGTTATTGGTGACTCTATAGAAGGAAAAACATTTCATCAATTTTGATTGAATATATTTTCAGTCAGGGGTTTAAGACATGACTTTTTGTCTCTGAAAGGATGCGCCAAACAATTTACTGTTCCCACATCACTCGATGAAAGAAACATGCTATTTCACGAGACACATGGAATATCCTATTTATTGTATACTTAATCTAGTTAAAAATATTGCAATATATTTAAAAAGACATCTGTCTGAATAATGTATCATAAATATTGTATTGAGCTAGTATAACAGTCGATGTGCAAAGATTTATCTCATGTATTGTACTCTTGGCCATGCGGCCTTTGATACCGAATAAATTTCTTCTTCTTCTTCTTCTTCTTTGTGAGTCGTCTTCCGGAATTATTTTTTTTCATTACAAATGTAGAACCTTGAAACGTAAATCCTCTCTTCCTAAACGCAGGGAAATTTCACTACCCCTTGTAATTGCGACTTAAAAAGTAGTTCCGAGTGTGCAAAAT
Organism: Haliotis rufescens; assembly: GCF_023055435.1. Taxonomy (NCBI): domain Eukaryota; kingdom Metazoa; phylum Mollusca; class Gastropoda; order Lepetellida; family Haliotidae; genus Haliotis; species Haliotis rufescens. The sequence goes on along the minus strand of NW_025963779.1, from coordinate 91,883,799 downwards.
TTAAATAGAATATAAACAAAAGTAGAAAATAATATTTAAGTTCACTAATTCTTTATCAAAAATATGGATATGATTATGTCGCAAAATCAAATTTAACCGCTGTTGGAAGCGAAGGAATACACGCGGGTCTAGTAAAAGAAATGGCGCTTTGCGAAACGAACAGTCTAGATTTACGAGTTAAATGAGAAATTTACAGTTTATATGGAAACATTTTTAAGAGAATTACAAACGGCAAGAAACGACATTAACTCTATAAATGACCATGTGTCGTTGTTTTGCCTTGTCCTGTCCTTATGGAACTAATGTAATCAGGAAGTCAACAGTTTATGTACGTGACAGACACTTACGTTAAAGGGAGACAATGCGCGAGGAGGTACCGCTAATAAATGTTTATTGAATATATTGTTGTTTTAATTGCCAGAAGCCTGTAGACATTCTGTCACAACACGGTTCACACACCAGCAGCTATATTGCACCAACCTGTGTGCAATCAATTGTTATCATACTACATCCAAATTGTATAGATTCTTATATGTATTTGTTTGTTTTTTAATTTCATTGCGCGACGCACCGAACGTTATTTCTGACACTCAAAGCGACATGACACACGTTGTTTTGAATAGGTATTGAATCGTGATGGTACTGATTGAAACTGAAGCAGGGAATAACAATATTTCGAAAATACTGTGTATATCCCATTTCATAATATTACAGTGTAGCACGTATCTGAGTACAGTGCATAGATGTTACATAGGGGACATTACACAAGGTGGGAATGATAGAATGATATGGTAATATGACTGTTAACTTTAAGTGCCTCACTTGGTTTGTATAATCTCAAGGGGGCTGAGAACGGAAATCACATGGACACTGATCCCTTGACCGGGGTAATAATAACGTTAAGTGTCTGTCAGCTGAGCTAATGTTCCAGTCATTTGTACACATTGCACTTAAACTAAGTATGTCACTCATCGTGTTATTAGATAAATACAAGCGATAACAGCCATGTTTATAATTTATAATACAGAGTCCATTGTACGATTCCGACTTTTTCCTGATCATGTCTTTATGAATCTTTATCACACGATAACAAACACCCTCCATGATGTACATGAGTTTGAGAAATGCGGAGAAATGCGAAGTATGGCTCGAAAGGGTTCCAACAGAATGCCAATTTGACTTCACAAATGAGCACTATTTTGGAAACCGATTTCCGCGTTTACTTATTTTGGCCAAGCGCCTTCATTGCAACACTGTGGGAGATGGGTGGTGTATTATTGATGTTTGAGGACAACTGGTCTTTTTAGTATCCACTAGTGTTGTAGACGGAACTGTGGAAGGCGGTGGTGCGACTCAGGAGAAAAACAGTACACAGCATCATTTAAGCAACTGCCACAGAAACCTACTACATAGGAGCTAACACAATTACTTTTAAACAGCACCATGACCGAATGAAGCATTTCAGCAGGATCATATCAGCAGTAGTCGTCAGCCTTGAGCTCCATCCCGTGATCTATCATCCCCGCATCACCAGCCTCCTAACACTGGCTCACATCACTTCTGTATGAATCATACACATGTAAATAAACATATTTTATGCTGCTTGTACACGGTAATGATGTTGAACAAGACACGAGACGTTGCAGTGGATACATAATAGGTTGCGGTTATCTTCAAGGTTACTTTAGCAATGCACTTGCATCACCCTAGTTTCAGAAGTTCTCGGTATGACAATCATATTGACATTCGAGGCCATTATCCACGGCCCTATGATCAATTACCATGGTCCACTAAGCAATTGCGGAGTTCATTTACAATGCCCAGTCAGCGTCGTATTTTGAAATGAAATCCTTACGATCGAAATATGAATATCGTGGCTCATAAAATGTGGGAATTGTCCGATTTCCGTATGCTGAGCTCAATGATTATTCTGGTGTGATCGAAACAGGTTTGTAATTCTGCCGCTGAGTCTGACTCCGTACCACGTAACTGTGAAGAAGTTGATGGTGTACCTACTGTTTCATGTCTTTCATAACTGCATTTCCAGACCGGTTAAGGTGAGGTGCAGTGCCAGATGGCATGCAATCATGCCAAAACCCAATCATACTACATGCAACAGAAATATCAAAAGGCATGTAAGCAATATGTTTCTTGTCATTGTTGTAAATATCATCTTCCATGTTGTGTTTTGGTCTCGGCAAGTTAACACCACCTTGTAACGTGGACCTGAGTGACAGCGCAGATGCCAAATTGTCAAGCCTGCCGATGTGTAATACTGTTATGTGGAACACTTCACGTACTACATCATCCAACACCGACTGGCAGGTGGGCTAGCAAGCTCGTATATGTCGACTTGTTTGGGAAAATAATGCTGCACGTGAACGCACAACATCCGAAGGTTGAATCCTTTCTGTATGGTATGTTGTCGAATTTGCAATATTTAACTCTACCGTTTTTATTCAGGGCGTGAAAGATAATACCATACTCAGCACTGCCCGGGTAAAGATGCACAATGGATATTGAAGTTCAGCTTAAGTTCTCAAGCTCTCTGATACGGATCAATATTGTGAGGCAATATCGGATTACTATGCAAATGATTGCGTCCATAAAGTTTAAATATTCAGAAGAGAATAATCTGGTTTTAAGACTTTTTGCAAAATAGCACGGAGTTATTTAGGTCTTTCGACTCATGAAGGTTGTTGCACGGGATTACTGAGATTTCCCTCGCGTCAGGGAAGGTTGTTACACGGGATTATGGAGGTTGTCTCTCGCGTCAGGGAAGGTTGTTGCACGGATTACTGATGCTGTCCCTCGCGTCAGGGAAGGTTGTTGCACTGGATTACTGAGATTTCCCTCGCGTCAGGGAAGGTTGTTGCACTGGATTATGGAGCTCGAGGTTGTCCCTCGCGTCAGGGAAGGTTGTTACACGGGATTACTGAGATTTCCCTCGCGTCAGGGAAGGTTGTTGCACGGGATTATGGAGGTTGTCCCTCGCGTCAGGGAAGGTTGTTGCACGGGATTACTGAGATTTCCCTCGCGTCAGGGAAGGTTGTTGCACTGGATTATGGAGGTTGTCCCTCGCGTCAGGGAAGGTTGTTGCACGGGATTACTGAGATTTCCTTCGCGTCGGGGAAGGTTGTTGCACGGGATTACTGATGCTGTCCCTCGCGTCAGGGAAGGTTGTTGCACGATATTACTGATGCTGTCCCTCGCGTCAGGAAAGGTTGTTGCACGGGATTTCTGATGCTGTCCCTCGCGTCAGGGAAGGTTGTTGCACGGGATTACTGATGCTGTCCCTCGCGTCAGGAAAAGGTTGTTGCACGGGATTACTGAGATTTCCCTCGCGTCAGGGAAGGTTGAAGCACGGGATTACTGAGATTGTCTTGGGCATTGAGGAAGGTTGCAGAACGGGATTACGCAGGCTGTATCTCGCGTCAGGGAAGAATGTGGCACGGGATTAAGAAGGTTGTTCTGCGTGTCAGGGAAGGTTGTAGCACTGAATTACTTAGATGCTTTTGCGCATTGAGGAAGGTTGTATCACGGGACTCTGCAGGTCGTTTCTCGCGTCAAGGAAGGTTCTGGCACGGAATTACTAAGGTTGTCTTGCGCCTTTGAGAAGGTTGTAGCGCGGGATTACTAAGGTTGTCCTGCGTATCGCGACAAGTTATTGTCGGTAAACTGTTAATAAGGTAAACTTCACGCCAGGGAAGGTTGCAGCATCAGGTTACTAATGTTATCCTAAGCGCCAGTGAAGGCTGTAAAATGTAACTTAGAACAAATCTTGATGCTGCATGACATTTTGTTCAAAGCGAAACGAAACATGCGTATAGCCACAATAGACAAAACGGACACTTATAGTTTGTTTATTAAGATACAATGATTTGTTAAATGAGATGAATTTGCTTAAGGATGATGAGTTGTGTTTTTGAATGCTGCAATACGAGGCACTGATACTGCTTCAATGTAAACGGGAGTGCACAAACAATATGAAATTGTTATAACAACTTGTTGTAATACTATGATAACGAATCGGATAATTTTCTGATAAGTACCATATTGCCTACTTGCTTCAGTTTTCTATGAGATGGAAGACGTTGCCGTGTTAAACAGACACATGATAAATATACCGTTAACGTTAATAAGCCAGTCTGTCAAGTAACGTAGTTGTTTCTGCTTTCCAATGATTCAGAACTCCCCTCCCAGTGGTGTTACCGTGTACGCCCTTTGTCAGACATTCTTAAATAATACCGCGTATTTGTTTTTCTCCGTGGTAACAAAAATAGTCATTATATCAACAAACCCAATTTGTTTTTTGAAAAGTCTCATAAATATTGAATTCTTCTTGTTATGTTTGAAGAATGTACGGTTTTTACTCTTGGCACTTAAAGCGTGGGCGCAGGATGAAAGACGGGATTTGAAATGACACGCGGGCTTTACGACTTGTTTGGTGCCAGTGCTGCATGCTAGGCACGCAGGTAGGGGATGTCGGTTTCTTCCGCTGCCACAGTATATCCTGCTTCAGCGACAGTCAGCATCCGAGTCTTTCTGTCCAACGGTCAACCAACGTATAGCCGATTCACACCGTTATTGTAACAACGTTACCCTGATAGATAGATTGTATCTTGGGTTATATGTTTGATAAATCCTGTGTACATTTTAAAAGGGTAATTTATCAAAGTGATTTCATCCATGTGGCTGGTGTGATGGCACCCCGTGGAGTACGAGTTGCTGAAATGCTCTTTGATCTCTTGGCGTTTGTGCGTGAATACACCTGGGAGGTTAGGATTCGATCTGTTTAAGCGACGATGTTTTGGTGCTTGAACATCCTTTGGATATAATTGTATTTACGTGATTACCACGTGTGAATAACCAAGGACATTCGGCGCTTTGTCAGGCTGAATACGTTAACACTGACTAAAGTGTTTCACAGGAAAATGATCAAAACTATAGTTCCAGAAACTATGCAGTATTTTATCCAATAGGGCTCCAACACGCGAAGCAGCGATTGATATTTACATTTATAATCAATACTGCTCACTTGAGCAAAATGAAGTTTGCTGGCATCTTTAGACAGTTCGTACATCTTTATCAAACATACGGTTTGATAATTATAGTGACACGATAAGCTGATGTCACCTACACATGTCCATACAGACACACGATGGCGTCGACCAAGAATTGAACAAAGTGGAGAGGAACCCAACCCTTTTCTAGTATCAGCCGTGACGTATCCTCCCTTATGGGCCCGTAATAACTTGTGTATTAACACTTACCTCCCACCCTTATGTAGTATCAGCCGTGACGTATCCTCCCCGATGGGCCCGTAATAACTTGCGTATTAACACTTACCTCCCACCCTTTTGGTGCATCAGACGTGACGTATCCTCCTTGATGGGCCCGTAATACCTTGTGTATTATAACTTCCGTCCAACCCTTTTCTAGTATCACCCGTGACGTATCCTCCCTTATGGGCCCGTAATACCTTGTGTATTATAACTTCCTTCCCAACCTTGTGGTGCATCAGTCGTGACGTATCCACCTTGAAGGGCTCGTAATACCTTGTGTATTTTAACTTCCTTCCCAACCTTATGTAGAATCAGACGTGACGTATCCTCCTTGATGGGCCCGTAATACCTTGTGTATTATAACTTCCGTCCAACCCTTTTCTAGTATCACCCGTGACGTATCCTCCCTTATGGGCCCGTATTACCTTGTGTATTAAAACGCCCTTCCCACCTTTATGTAGAATCAGCCATGCCGTATCCTCCCTGATGGGCTCGTAATACCTTGTGTATTATAACTTCCTTCCCAACCTTGTGGTGCATCAGTCGTGACGTATCCACCTTGAAGGGCTCGTAATACCTTGTGTATTTTAACTTCCTTCCCAACCTTATGTAGAATCAGTCGTGACGTATCCTCCCTGATGGGCCCGTATTACCTTGTGTATTATAACTTACTTCCCACCCTTGTGGTGCATCAGTCGTGACGTATTCCCCCGCTGGAAAATTCCAAGCTCCACACTCGAGGTGTACTGTTAGATCTGCACACCCTGCTATTGACACATCTTCCTGCATTGTTTCTGTTCACATCCTACAGCATGATAAATTGTATAGGGGACAGCAAAGTTTTGTTACATGGCACAGTGTATTGATTTTATTAGCAACGAATCAAACTGGAGTGAGTGAGTGAGTATGTTTTTACGCCGCTTTTTAGCAATATTCCAGCAATATCACGGCGGGGGACACCAGAAATGGGCTTCACACATTGTCCCCATGTCGGGAATCGAACCCGGGTCTTCGGCGTGACGAGCGAACGCTTTAACCACTAGGCTACCCGACCGCCCCGAATCAAACTGGAAGATCGTACTCGAGATGTTGCTAAACGCGGTAACAATGTTCAGTGATAATGTCACAATGTTGTCCTCTCGTTGTTTTTCCCCAAATTTAACAAACATGTGTTTATGAACACCTATCAAATGGTGATGACACCAGGTTTTCGCAAAAATATATCCTGCTCCATCGGTTGCACCCACCACAAACACATGCAAAGACAAGGCAATTGTTTCTTCACACGGAAACATTTGGTGAAGACATTAATCCGACTACGATTTGATCTTCCCGTGATATATATTGGCTATAATGGGATCAGAATATATATAAGAAATAGTTCGACAAGTTTCTTGTTTTACAAAACTCGTTTAACACACTTTGGACCAGCTATAGACGCATATAATCAAGCTCAGGGGCTCTCGCGCCTGTCAGATACTATTCATCTTACAACTCGTCGTAGGATAAATAGCATCTGACAGCCGCTTGTGTAGTACTTTCTATATACCACCATATATTTTGAGAAGATCCCAGAGGTCCAGCTGAGGTTGGGATATATATTTCTAGAAGACACGGTACATTTTCAGTCAGTGTATATTTTCAATCACTGATTAAAGACCTACATTTGTTTCTCTGAAATGCTAACAATTTTCTTTTCGTTCCTTTCAGGCTAATCCAGCATGTCCTGCAGACAACTCATTTTTTGTGTTTTCTGACCTCTGAAGCAAAATAATGTTTATATATTTTATTACACCCGACAAAATGGTCCTTCCCAAAATAATTACTCAATTAATAAAGGACTTATAACACGTCTACCAAGATACGTGCATAACCAGACTGTGTAGTACTGTGTGTTTAGTGTTGTATTTGGGTCTTCACTCACAGTATATGCCTCTACCTGTTGATAGCATTTAACTATAGACCCTAACCCCAGACTTACACCGCACTGTTTAGTTTAGTGTGTACCTCATGGACGTCAGTGTTTATGATGATAAATATTGCCATAAATCTTTCACACCTTTCTTTCCCACCAGCTAACAATTCAAACCACAAAGCCTTGATGGCACCAAAAGACGAATAGAAGCAACAAACATACACCTTAAAGTTTATTTTCCCAACTCCACTGCAGCATAATGCAAGCGAATAAACAAACAGCACAACGCGTATAAGTACTTTAAACCACGTCTTTGATACGCTCTTTAAAATTGATGCCGACATGTTGAAGAGGAGGATTTTTCTGTACACACAAATGAACTAAAGTGTATTTATCGCGATGGTTCTTAGCCAGTAAACGGGACTCGGTCCAATTAACAACGGACAGTGATAGATGAATCGTTCTAAATAATAGCTCACGAAGCAACAGCATTTTTATGTGATCGTCTTACCAAATGTAAGATGTAGGTGGAAGTCGCGATGGGTTAGCCAGGTATAGATCCTCTGTACAACTTGCACATGGTTGGGTCTCCTATCTTGCGGTTTTGCAGCACAAACACACTGGAGCTCCAGTGGGGTAGGTGATCACAGGGCTCATTAGTGGGAACAGAGTTGGCGTTGGGAACAGAGTTGAGGGATGGTGCAGAGTTGGGATGGGGGCAGCCTTGTTGTGGTTAGGGTTGTCGCACGTATAATCGCGAGGATGTCACAATCGTTCTTTGAATGCAAGTATAATGGCTATATTAAGATCTACACGTACAACTGTTAGAGGCATCAGCCTGGCTGAGAAGCACATACAAACCCTTGTTAATGAGAAGTGCAGGGTGACAACCCACTCGTAGAGGCTGCTGTCTACAGCTTTCATTGGATGTACGGACACACTTCCGAGGAGCAAAAAGTCAAACTCCTCTCACTTATGGAAACAAAGAGACTAGCAAGCTAAATTTCATTAGGTTTCAAATGCACTGGATTATTGACGTCTCTGAAAGCTGTTTTCGCATTTTGTCAAATTCCTCACTGAAAAACAGTCGAGGTATCCAGTTCTCCTTCTAAGAAAAAAAATCAAAATAACATAAAGAACAAGAAATATGTTCAGCAGCTGTTCGTTTTAATTTGTCTTTGATGGCGATGACAGTGTAGCTTAAAGGCGATGGATTGAAATTCAATTTGCACAGTATCGTGTAAGGAGATCCATAGCAGATATGCTATGTACGTATAATATCTCAGAACTGCTCCTGGCGACAGACTAATTTGTGCTATGGTAGGAAGCTGTTATAAACACATTTAAAGATAAATTGATTAAATGCTCAAACGTTTATCCTATTGCAGTATCTGTAGTCTGTGAGTAAAGGAGTGAGTATGGTTGTACGCCGCTTTTAGCAATATTCCAGCAATATCACGGTGGAGGACACCAAAAATGGGCTTCACACATTGTACCCATGTCGGGATTCGAACCCGGGTCTTCGGTGTGACGAGCGTACGCTTCAGCCAGTAGGCTAATCGACCCCCCCCCCCCCCCCCCCCCCCCCCTGTAATCTGTAATGTATAGCATCCAGCTGTGTTAAACGTGACGAAGGTTTCGTTAATTTTGTCTTTGATTATATGCGAAATATCAAAGACAAAAATATGAAACATAATTATATGTAATATTGCGACCATAAGAATGCTAGTAAGGTGTAAGGTGGTATATAGATATCGACAACAACACTTAACCTCTTTCAAACAGCAATTTGAAGTAATTCGATATCCACATTTTTATTTGAGTGTCTTCGAAAAATATCTTCCAACACTTCAATCATTCTACATTCCAGTCAAAGAATCTCTGAAAAACATCTTGGAAGTTCATTTTCTGCTCTACGTATGACGCACCGTTGGTAGCTGAGCCATATGGCAGTAATAAACAAATGGTATTTTCAGATATCCCAGCTATATAAATAACCCATAATTGTCCGACTTCCCAGCTAGACGACACTGTCACTGCTCCACTTACTCAGACAAACAATTTATAAAGATTATAATGCAAACAGACATGCTACCGGATAGCTTTAATTTGCCATGTTGGCTGTTTACCTATAAGGTACTTATGTTTTTGTTTCACGCATCCTGCTTATAAAGTATTTGAGTTTTTTCTGGTTAATTAAGCACAGCAAAGAACATCGGCAGGGGAAAGCAGAACGCAAAATGGCAGTGACTTTGGAAAACGTTGAGAAAATATCTTTAACGGATCATTATGTATATTTACGTTAATCGCTGGGTCTGTTTGAATATTCAACATTACGTGCCAAAACCTACTACGATTCGTATTACAAACCACCTCGGTGACGACTTATAAGAAGAAACTGGGCACTTTAGTTTTACATTAGGCTTTCTTATCATATTCATGCTTCCCATTCTAAAAGAGAATATGATCTGTTTGTGAGGTGAAGTAGACACAGAATGGGAGGAAGCTATAGCACATGTTCACCGTATCAGTTACTGAGGATTACTGTATGTGCAATCGTCGTATACGAGATCAGTGAGTTCGTCAGACCTTCCACCACATTTAGCAAAAGTCCAGCAATGTCAGGCTGCGGCTACCCAGCATGGGTTTTAAAGCACTCGGCCATCGAGCCGCTGTGTGTACCGTGTCAGTATAATAAGACAACGTGCCTTTGCCAATCAGTTGTTTGAGTTTGATAGATGTAGTGAACCATTCTGGGATTTCATTGAGGTAACCCTTACGACAGTGGCGTCAAGCCTGATGTGACCTGTTAAATGGTTACTATGTGTCTGATATTAGTTTGAAAGACGTTAACCCTCTCCTCGTGGACACGGCATCTAATACCACGTGGCTTTTCAGAGGCTGTGCTATCAATGAGATGACAAATGGATTCCAAGTCAAAGAATATAAAAGTCGAAATCTATAAATTCACTCTTGTACCGTATGACGAACTCTCGCTGGTGCAGTAACACCTTGCATAATACAGATATGTGGCAAAATAAAAGCTAAAGAAACGAAATAGCGGCGGCGAATTAAAATAATATGTCTATCTTAACATTGGTCATTATCAGTATGGCCTCACAACTGGCCCGATCACCGTACTGCGACGCCGTGGTTGTAGGGAACAGCCCAAAGGCATTGGTCATTATCAGTACGGCCTCACAACTGGCCCAATCATCGTACTGCGACGCCGTGGTTGTAGGGAACAGCCCAAAGGCTTCCATTGTTGCCATGTTAATACACCACCAAAATCTCCTCCAAGTGAGAGTCTCGGCGAACATCCATTGAGCCTCTCTTCATTGATACAATCTGTTTTACGGCATGCGATTTCATTTGTCACCCTATGTAAATATGACAGTAATCTCCACAATGAAGTCGACCGCAAGAGATACACGCTATTACAATGTTATTCATGACATTTCATGCAATCAGATCCCGGAGAAAGCTGTAAAGGGACGATTTATGATGATCAAAAGCTATCCGGGACTGATCGCTTTGCAGGAAGGCCTTACAGGCACACGTTTCAGTACATAGACGTCACCGAGGGTGCCAACATCACTCTCCATGCCACACACTACATATACAGTTAAGTTAGTAACGCAACACCCGTATATTCTCAGACTGAACAACTTTAATGAACTAGTGCATAAAATGTGTAAAAGATTTTCATGCCAAATAAATTATTTAGTGAAAAGAAAGGGTTGAGGAGGAACAAAGCCAAAATTACCATGAAATAATTTAGGTATTTTTAGATGTTACAGATTTAGAAAATGACTTAATTTCATCCAAAAAATTACGAATGTCACTTTTGTTGCATAGTCTTAACTGTCAGTACCATGCACACTTCTGGTTCACGGAATTGAAGACTGATGTCCTGCAAGTCCAAATATTGACTTTCCATCAGTATCTTGTGTAAACTCCCTGAACCCGAACAACTGCTTCAAGACGTCTCCTCATTCTTTGGATCAATCTCTGGATTTGATTCTGAGGAATACTGTCCCATTCTATACCATTTTAGACCGTCGTGTTCGACAAAGAAACCCACCTGTCCATACGCCCAATGAATTGACTGCTGCTTTGCATTGGAAATGGGAGGTTACACAAGATACTGATGGAAAGTCAATATTTGGACTTGCAGGACATTGTTCTTTAATTCCGTGAACCAGAAGTGTGCATGGTACTGACAGTCTAGCCAAATCTGTGACATTTCCGGAAAAAGAAAACAGTATTTGATGGTAATCTTGGCTATGCTCCTCCTTCGCCCTTTCCTTTCATTAAATAATGTATTTGGTTTGAAAATCGTTTACACATAAAGTTGCCCGGTCTGAGAATATACGGGTGTTGCTTAATTAATTTCCATGTGTATAGTACATTGTGCTGGAATTCATTTAGAATACACAGCATCGACCACAAGCTACAAAAACACAATAAGTGTATTTGAAATATGACTCGACAAGATTCATTCATTCTTGTTTTGTAGACTGAAAATACGTTAGTTCAATCACTAAGTGTAGATAAAATTGATGGGCTCTTGCAGTTTTTTAGTAACACTATTAACGGTACAGATAGACTCCTTAGTCTTTGTCGTCTCAATCGATTCAAAGGTATATCCATGTGTAAACCTTTATTTCTCCGTTCACATGCATGTTTTGTATTAGATTTGACATAAACATCATACATTTTCCACTTGTTTACATGTTTCATAGGGGTTTATTAAATGTGAAATTATAATATTGATATTAATTTATGAACATTTCTTTACGAAATAGTTTCTTGAAGTCTTTAGGGTTAGGGACCACGGGAGGTCAGAATGTCTAAGGCGCCGTGCAGTGTTTTGTTCACCAATAAACTGTGTGCCAAGTGTGCTGAAAATCAAGTATCTTTGTGACAAGTGCGCTGTAAATCAAGTACCTTTGTGTCAAGTGTGGTGTAAACTAAGTAACGTAATGTCAAGTCGTGTTTTAAATGATCAAGTTTGTAACTCATTATTCATGATTTCTGCTGTCATGTATGCATATGGCAGGATTTACGTTAATTATTTGAGATCGTCATACGCAAAAAGTGACTCTTTCATGGCAAATTCAGTCAATAATATTTGGCCAATGAGGTTCCTTATGTCCCCAGTTGTACCGCCACAAGATACAGCAGTCACCACATGACACGTATACATTATTTTGGTGGAAAGTATATTAACCAAATAATACATTCTGAACGACCAGTTCCCATCACAACAGAATAAGTAAGTTGGATCTTACGCTGCTTTGAACAGTATTCCAGCTATGTCACGGGGTGTCACCTGATATTGCAGGAAAGCCCGAAGTGCGCAGGTCTCAGACGTTTACCATTTTGGTAAAAGCCATGGACACGGGTATGGTGCTGACAAACCTGGAAACATAAACGGGAAGAACCGGGATTCGAACCCATAATCTCAGGTTTCTGGCGTGTCAAGAGAACGCAAAGCGATTTGGGGCGCCAAAGACAACTGGTCTAGTCTTGCCGAACACACACATCCCCGCTACCCATTCGCAAACATAAGTAACGGTGTCACTGTCCTTGTAGCTTCCTCGGGGTACGTGCCGGTAGCCTTATGAAAGCGTCATGTGCACTGACAATGGTCGATAATAGTCATTGAATCGGGCATCCCTCGGGCAGGTACAGCCATACAACGTCTTCATTGAAACTCACAGCAAAGTCAACGCCGACATGTGTCATGTGCACGCAACGTATCAAACGCAACTGACATGTTATTGAAATGCCATGCATTTCTTAAAGTGACTACCGGTTTCCTAGCTGTGTTTCATTTGACGCCAGGTACCACAACCAACAAATCAATATATAACGTCAGCTACTCCATCAGCCGAAGGGACTCCCTTCACCTTCAATGTTCATACCGAAGTCGTAAATTAATTACATATTCCTCATTAAATCTCGGTATTGACTATATTTAGCTCTGAGACAAGTCAACTCTGCCAGGATGTGGTCTGGGTCTGGTAAAATCTGCTATATTAGAGCAGTCAAAATTCATTGAAGAACTCAATTTAGATTATATCCTCTAAATTTATTTGAACACTAATAACCATTACTGCTCGAAAATGTACACTAATAGAATTCAATTAGTGTTTTGTAGACCTGCACACACAGTGGGATTGGAGGATTGTGAAATATACGGTTACTTTCAGTCATCACAAGCCATTTAGCTGTATTCATTAGCGAACACATAATTCCAACTATTTTATTATGAATATAAAGCGAATGGTTATACAGAAGTACATTTGTACGCGCTTTGATCGCGCACTGGCTGCACTTCTAGCGCCCAAACTCGGAGCCGAAATTGAGTTTTATGTTCAATAAGTCATCCACAAAAACTTCCAAACACAATTTGTCTTCCAGTCAAAGATCTCACCACTGGAGTACCGCCTATCCCACAGCCCACTATATGCCGTATGTTACAATATTGTTCATATGCTCGACAATACGACACATTATACAACACTGTGGATGTTCTCGGTAGTACGACGTTTTATTCAACACTCTGCATGCTCTCGGTAGTACGTGACATTATACAACACTGTGCATGCTCTCGTTACTATGATTCATTATTTAACCCTGTACATGTTCTCGGTAGTACGACTCTGTATTCAACACCGTGCACGTTGTCGGTAGTACAACGCATTATTCAACACTGTGCATGTTCTCGGTAGTACGACGCATTATTCAACATTGTGCATGTTCTCGGTAGTACGACGCATTATTCAACACTGTGCGTGTACTCGTAATAATGACTCATTATACAACACTGTGCATACTGATGGTAGTACGACTCAGTATTCAACACTGTGCATGTTTTCGGTAATACGGCGCATTATTCAATAAGCTGCATGTTCTCGGTAGTACGAAGCATCATTCAACACTCTGCATGCTCTCGGTAGTTCGAAGCATTATACAACACTGTGCATATTCTCGGTGGTACGATTCATTATTCAACACTGTGCATGTTCTCGGTAGTACGAAGCATTATTCAACACTGTGCATGTTCTCAGTAGTACGACGCATTATACAACACTGTGCATTTCCTCGTTAGTACGAATCAGTATTCAACACTGTTCATGCTCTCGGAAGTACGAAGCATTATACAACCCTGTGCATGTTCTCGGTAGTACGACTCATTATACAACACTGTACATGTTCTCGGTAGTACAACTCATTATACAACACTGTACATGTTCTCGGTAGTAAGACTCATTATACAACACTGTACATGTTCTCGGTAGTACAACTCATTATTCAACACTGTACATGTTCTCGGTAGTACAACTCATTATTCAACACTCTGCATGCTCTCGGTAGTATGAAGCATTATTCAACTCTGTGCATGCTCTCCGTAGTACGACGCATTATACAACACTGATAACGTTCTCGGTATAATGGTGCTTTATACAAAACTGACAACGTTCTCAATAGTATGGTGCTTTGTACAAAACTGTTAACGTTCTCTCTAATACGGTGCATTACACAACACTGTGCATGTTATCAGAAATACGACGCATTAATCAACACTGATAACGTCCTCAGTGGTACGTCGCCTCCTTTATACTGACATACTCCACACGTTCTTGATAGTATACCGTTCTCGGTAAAGTGGTACGTGACTGTAATACTGTTGTAAGTAGTATACGCGTAATATCACACTGTGCACGTTCTCGGGAATACAGCTCATTATGCAACGCTGTTAAAGTTCTCTGTTATGAAGCACTCCAAACAATGCTGTAAGCGTTTTCACAAATACCACACATCGTACCAGTCTTCATTCGTTCCTAGCATTATGCGCATTCTGCAAGGCTCTACCAGGTTTCCGCAATGCCATGTTAATACTGGTGGTCTCAGTCTAAGGAGAGAGATGTAAGCCTCCGACGGAATCGATAGCCATCTTATTATAATTTCCCTTGGGCAAATCCTCCTTATTAATATTCTGATACAAAACCCTGTATTCATCCAGCAGAAAAATCTACAGATTTATCCCGTCACCTTTGCTTCCTATTTTGCAGATATAATTGATTGGTAGTTGTTTTACCTTCAACGACTGATCCTTGTGTGTTCAACTTTGGATATCGGTCATTGTGGATGACAAACTAAATCTAAAATCTGACCATCAATAACTGAGCGCAGACATAAACAATTAGTGGCTATCAGGAGACTGGCGTGAGTATTATGTAATTGTAATGTTTTATGTGTTGTGCGGGGTGACGTGTCCTTGCAAGAACCCTCAACAAAATATTTCCCCGTCTGTCGAAAGCGTCATTAGCACATCTATGTCATGCAAAGCCTCACGCATTCGGTAATGAAATTGATGCCAATCACGCATCTTCCTAGTCTCCACCATCCGAACCAATTGACAAATGATGCTAAAAGATTAATTCCAAGAACCTATTGACGACATTCGAAAGTCTATCTCGGTGGTAGGAGTTTCAACACCTATTATGTTTAACGAGATTTACCTGACACATCTTTGTATTGATCCACGTCATGTGCGGTGCTCTAGTGTCAGTGACATACTGCTCAGAGTGCAATATAATCAAGAAAAGAAATAAGGGAACGGATAAAACCTATGATTTTTGTGTTTACCCCGAAGATATCTAAATAATATTGAAATTTCGGAAACGTAGTGAGCACGTGAGATAATAACATTTAAAGCAGTTTTACTGAACGCACTAGAAAATGTTGAGTTACAATTGCTTTGTGTTTCTAGTGTATGCAATAAAAACGTCAAAGCAAGAGAATAATCAGTCTCGATTATCTTCTATAACAGACTACATTGGGCGTAAAAGTAAAAAAGTGGTGACAACGGTGTCAGCGGAAAGGGAAAGCATTCTCTGCTTCACTGGTAGCACCAGACACTCACACAATGTGCGACACCCATGTCGATGCGCCTTGGCACACACACCGCGAATACCATCGTTATGATAATGTGTTGTGAACTGATCCTGCTGCACAAATTCACCACGAATGACTCTCATTTTATGACCGCTCGATTATCTTTGGAGATAACAGTTGAGGCAATACAGACAAACACAGCTTAAGATCATAAGTATGCGAGACGTACGTACAACCAAAACATTTACACGATAACTGATCGCGAAGAAGTCATACAAAATCGTCTTTAACACGAAAGAAGAAGTGGTAGGCCAAGACAAATAGGTTAAATCCTACGTAAATAAATATTCTTTCAACATCACTGTTGATAGTCTCAATCCGAAGGCACGGAAGAGTTGCAACCGCCTGGTTAACAGATTATTCTTTCGCAGATGAAGATTGGGTCTTGGACGTCTATATATACCACTAGTACACTGTCGAGTCATACACCAATAGTTATTTACCCTGATATCCGCTGGAACTATCTTCAGAAGAGTCTATAAAGGAAACAATGAGAAAGAATCCTAAATTGGTTCTTTGAGATGAATCAATGTATTAAGTGTCAAAAATTATATATAGTGTATAAAATCAAAAAAACATATATGTTATATAACATATCTTTTGCAAAATCAACTTAAAAGTGTTTTTACTGTACATACAAAAGTTTGCAAGAAGAGGCGTAAAAACAAATAGCCTACGTAATGGCATTCCCTATCGTCATGAACATGGATGAGTTTATAACTCTTCATTTAGATCAGACTGATACATCAATTGATGTATAAACGGCCAAGTGTTATTTAAGCTTGACGGAAGCAGACGGAGCGCCTTGCCCCGAGAGCACCTGGACTTCATCATGTCGCAGATATTTCAGTCTGCCACTCGCTTCTTAGACGGCAACAGAGGAGGTCACTGTTTCTTATTATTTGTTTTATGTCTGGTCAAATATTTCTGTACGTATGTGACATTGAAATAAATACATTGTTAATTATGTATATATTTCTTTGCGATTGCAAAGGTATCGGTTGATATCATAAAAGAATACATGTATAGAGTCTGACATATATTTTTAGTTGTAATCTTAAACTCGATAACCCATGTTGAATATACGGTATAGTTGTCTAGATTTGCATTATCGTGTCTTTGTCACAGAAACGCAAGTTATGTTTTTGTATTTAAGATAACGTTGTGATACCAGATTGTAAGATGTTTCCAATGCTTCAACGATAGATATTGTCTTTACATAATAGAAGTAGAAGCTGAACCTTTTGTGACCATAACCCCTATCCCCGGTAGAAATGTGGAATATCATTGTGGATAGGATAGTTAGTGTGAAATGAAGGGAGCTCGGCTGATTAGTTTACTAAAGTGCAGAGTGTCATTTAATTTTAAGTTGTTCACATAAATGGTACTGTTACTGTTGATAAACAGTTAATCTTTCTCACTAATCACTTACTGTCACACTCTGCAAACCCCGATTCTATGAATCTTCAAAAATATAAAATATTGGAACTGGTCGTTGGTTTTCGATTTACTGTAACACACATTATGCAGACATTCTTATCCTGATCAGCCTCGAATAGCCGCAAGATTGCTGATACGCGGCGATAAGCAGCATCTACTCACTCACTCCTTTATGAAAAGCTAATACGTTAAATTTTATCTGACAGAACGCATATTTGGACATAGTCTTACAGTGGTTCTTTGTATTTGCTTTGCCAATGTACACATGTCATCAAAACATCGCACGCGTCTGTCTAAATGGCTCGAAGATGCATCATCACCTTGGAACCTCACTCATCAGATCCACATTTAAAGGAGTAATCACTTCTCATGAATAAAACTACCAGCTAAGGGTGGATGGTGCTTTCAAATGAAACAAAAGAAAATACTTTACATTAACGAAACACTTGCTTTCATCCTAGGTTACAACGGAACATATGTATGTTATTTCGTCGCAAGTGCAGAGAAGGAGACAAAAGATTCATTACGGGGTAAAAGCTCCGCCAAATACTCGTCTCGGTCACCACTCGGCACAGACACAGAATGTCGATTTACTGGATAGTCATTATTATTGATCTGTCAACAGTCGATCCTCCTCGGAGTGCCTGCGTTTGGGACTGATTGCTGCATGCCCATCAAGCACTCTATCTTATTACCAGCCATATACAATTGAAATTGTTCGTGAAGTAATAAGGTCGAAATGTAGGGAGCAAGAGAGCGTCAGTTGTGCCGCTTCTCTTCGTGTTCCTGCTCATTATGGATAGTGGCGATGACTCATGACGTCCAACTGTATATATTCAAACAACTGTATATTCAAGCAACTGTATATTCAAGCAACTGTATATATTCAAACAGTCTGTCATGTAGAAATCTGAAATCTGTACATAAAAGAACATTGTGTGAAACCAACAAACAACCAACAAGTGGTATACAATCTACAAATGTATTACAAAA
This sequence comes from Haliotis rufescens, assembly GCF_023055435.1. NCBI lineage: Eukaryota > Metazoa > Mollusca > Gastropoda > Lepetellida > Haliotidae > Haliotis > Haliotis rufescens. Next base: position 91,865,196 of record NW_025963779.1, on the reverse strand, counting down.
ATAAAGTTAACAAATCAATACAAATTACTGCACAGCAATTACAATAGCAGTTAACAATAGAGTGTTGTACAATAGTCAATGACAACAAATAATATGATAGCAGTGGTCAGTATAAAATACAAAAATACAGTGGTGATAGCAACAGTCTGTGAGAATAATATATATTCACCCAGTGGCGACAGTGGTCAAGCTGCCGAGATGGGCTCGGCAGGGAATCAGGGATGATGAGCGATCCTCAGATGAAAGCTGGTCTTGTTGAAAATGCGTGTAAGACGAATTGTGTGAGAGATACCTAAACACGTTCTTGCCCTTCTTAAAATACAGCCCAACAAGCTACTGGAAATTTCTATACCGTGCGGTCACCAGTCTAACGTTACAAGAACATGACAGAGTTTTCTGCATGAGTTTACGGCCTACCGGAAGTTTACAAGCTACACTAGCCAAGCTCCTCATAGCGATATCCCGTACGCGGAGCTCTCTAATACTATCGCTGCCACCAGTCAAAACTCCCCACAGATGACCACAACCATGCTTGGAGTTAGACTCGCAACCGAATCACCGTTATGTTAACAAAAGGGTGATGACTGTCGTGACCATAATACAATTACCCCTGCTAAATTACTTTCTTTCTCTATCAATTTGAATTTCTATTTCATTACAATGTATCATGCAATTTATATAGGAAGAATTTAAGGGAGAGGTTGGTTGATTTTCCGTTAGTCTGCAATCTCGAACCAATCTGATTATACAAACAACAAAGTAAATTCATCTGGAAAACATGATCAATCGTAAACCTTTTTAAAATGAACTTAGTCTTATAATGGTCGCGCACACACTGGTGGCAGCGATGTTTTACCGACAGTATCACTAGCTTGGAAGGAAGGAGCTTGCACACAAGCATCTAAATATAGTAACTTCCTGACGACTGCTTACATTGCCTAAATACAATGCAATGAGCGTCTACCGAGACTCAACAGAGACAATGTAACACCGCTACAATCATTGTTAAACAATAAAATACACTGCCATATAACAAGGTCTATATCAGTTGACAAGACTAGATTACTGTTATTTCAGTATGAAGAGATTCCCTGGACTCTTTTTATTATATTTTATTAACATAATATAATAACTGTTTGTTAATATAAAATACGTTTACTTCAGAGGCCAGATGTTAATCTAGTGTTCAGAGCCTATCAAAGCCTATGTTTATCACTACTCGATCGAGCGACATCATCCGTTCACGACGACTTGCAATCAAGAATGTCATCGATCCTGACCACCGATTCCCTTTCGCCGGCTGTTATAATAAGCATCACATACTGAATGGCTAGTCTTCCGCGCAATCATCACATGGTGCCCTAAAGTCGTCAACTTTCGCCCGCTTTCTGTAATTGTGCTCTTGAACTCACTGAAAACAAATTTCGACGACTGCGACATTCATTGTACCTACTTTATTCACTATTCAATGTGTGGGGGCACGGGTGGCCCAGTCGTCTAAGCCGCCGCGATTCTCTGTGCGGAGTTGCGTCCCCTGGGCAGGCAAGAAACCTGTGATGTTGAGTTCGAATCCCCATTCGCCCCGATTTTGTTTCTAGGTTTGTCAGCACCATGCCCGTGCTCTTGGGTTTCACCGAAGTGGTTAACGTCTGAGACCTGCATCACTTCGGGCTTTCCTCCCACAATAAGCTGACACGCCGTGATATAACTGGAATTATGTTAAACGCGGCATTAAACCAAACTCACTCACTCACTATTTAATGCGATAAAGATGCATATTGATACATGCATTGGATACGACTTCTTAAAGAAAAAACAAAATCATCAAAAGCACAATATCTGTCAATTCATCATTCAATTGATTGACCCGTTTTCATTTCAGCATTCTGTCCCACCATACATTTGTCACATGTTAAATCAACTTGACACAAAACCAGCATATCTGAAGCCCAGGAACTAAATAATACATATAGCACCCAACACGTAGTGCTCAACACCGTCATGTGTCAGTGTCTTTGATACGGCGCAAAGCTGCTGAAACATGTGTCACTTCTTGAGTACAGATCGATCTGTATGTCACAAAGAAGTGACGGTTGAAAAGATCATGTTTTTTTCTTCTTTTCTTGTATTCCATTCAGTCTAATTCGCCGAAAGTGCAATTAGCGTTGGTTTAAAGCTCTGTGTTACGTTTGACGCTTACGGTGTGTTTGTGATTCCTTTGAAGACTTTATGTTTCATTATCCCTAAGTTTCACACATGCAAAAACCACTGAAGAAAGCAGCATTCGAAAGTAGCGAAACTACTTTCATTGGTCTTTGTTCAGAGCTATTGGCAACATTAGAGTGACAACGCGGTTATTAAACCAAATGAACACATCAGTGTAGGAACGGAGACAAATTACTATTATCGCCATGACTCTGGCGTATTACAAAAGACACGCAAACAAGACCAGATATAATCAGCATCACTTAAACCTCGCAAATCATTCGTATAATCTTTATGGCCATTTCTGCTTCAACTGATGCAGCCTGCACGACGGCCCGTGGATTCCTCTCTTTGATACGTTCCAATGAAACACTGTGTAGTCTAAATTAGATCACCCCAATGCTTATTGACTTTCATCTGTTCTTAACTGATGACGTGTTTGTAACTCGTCTAAATAATGATACAAAACCACCACTGCAATAAAACAGTGAGAGAAATCCCACTGCCACGTGAAATATAGTTTCATGCACGAATTTATTGCTTGAATCTTTTCTTAATGGGATGGTTCGTCCCAAGACGATATTACAGTATATAAACAATATTAGCTTGTTGTCACCTCCCTCGGAGGGAAATATCAATATTAAAGTGTGTTTATCGGAAACGTTTGAAGAAGAGCTCTTAGTGACATTTAAAGCTACAACATTCGATCTTATACAAATACTGGACTTTGAGCAATGGGAATAAAACGTGTATTACAAATTGGAATTGCTGTCTTTATTTTCAACGTTGAATCTGCTACCGTCAGCACACCACGTCTACTGCAAACAGTCTTCATTTGATGCTCTCGAACGTCAACGTTAATCGCATATCAGAACAATTGTATTAATTCCCTCTGAACAACAAAAGAAACAATCCTATCATGCCCCATGTGTGGTATTGTTTTGTGGCAGTGCATATTGTAACTTAATTGTTTATGCAAGTTAGTGGCAAATTGATTGAGGCGCTCGTAAAATATTAGTGACCTTGACATAGAGTGGCCTCCCTTTGTTGTTATCGTCCCAACTCCACCCCAGCGCTGGCCACCCTCGTTGCCCTGTCGTTATATAGAGAGATCCGCTGTGATGAACTTGTCCCTGCATTGTTCATAGTAGAAGGGCGACATTATTCCATGCGCATCCAGGTAGAAATCTCTGGTAGGTTGGTTGTACCTTTAACAATGAGGGACCAGGCCGATTCGGGGCCTTTCTCTTTCGACCTGACCTGCGTCTATCTACTTGCACTGTGCGGACAGGCTGTTTCCTGCTTTCCGGACTAAAGAATGGCGCACGTGCCTTATTCAAGATATTGAACTATGACAAATACTAGACCTTAATTCGTGAATGTACTGACTTTTGTAAATTACAGCTGCAACGGATTGTACCTATTGTACTGCCTGTTATGATTGTGAGGGTAATTCTGTGTATTGGACGATGATTTGTTGATTGATCATTGATCGTGTTGATATTTACAATTTCGTTATGTACGTACCTTGCGTTTCGGTATAGGAACACGTTATAAATTTTTCAAAATGATTACAATACTGAATAGAGATAAACACAGAGCTTCGTCATTGTCGAAAATTTTAAAATAGGCCTGTCTCTTTTCTTACCCGGAATAGTGTTGGAAGCTGACATGAATTCGATGTTTTCATATAGGTATCCATTCTGCACTTGGCAAGTAGATAAGAAGTCAGTCAGTTCGAAAAGGCCTCGCCCTCGTGTCGTTCTTACATAGGAACAGACAGCCTTCCAGACACTGTCACATCAAGAAAGATTGCCATATTTGTTTACAACAAGGGCGATCACTCTAATCATACTTCCTGTTTGAATCTGGGCTCTACAACACTCGACACTCGACATGCTGCCACTAACAATAAAATTCGCCTCAACTGCCACATGTAAAATGTGTGTCCCGTTGTTTGTTTGTTGTTTAACGCCACACTCAGCAATATTACACTATATGGCGGGTGTCCCATAGAGTCACCAAGAATAGAACTGGATATACAGCAGTTCTGACAAGCACTTCCTAACGTCATATGTGTCGTGTACTTGTCACTTTGTTAGCTTGGTGCAATACCTTCCTACAGTGGCAGAAGCGAAACGCCCATTCAGAATGAGTGAATGAGTTTAGTGTAACGCTGCTTAGAACAGTTTTTTCAGTAATGCAGGCGTTCTAAATGTTGAAACAGGTTTTGTGAATATACACGTGAGATCACAAAGACTGAATGACATTCAAGGAAAGCAACGATCTCCCAAGTCCTGGTTGGGTCCTGGTTCCGCTCGGAGCAGTATTTAAGTCACTCAATGTCGTGTCAGCTTAACGTTCACCACTTTGGTGACACTTTCGAGATGGGCATGCTGCATACACACCTAGCAACATTATAAGAGCGAAAACGGGATTCGAACCCACGCACATAGGTCTCTGGCTCGCCTAAGGGAAGAAACTAACTGCGGCGCAAAAAGACGCCTGGGCTCATCATTCTGAATGGAATGTGGGCAGATACTGTACGTTATTGATGTTATATCTTCGCTTCTTGGTAGTATTTTCAAAGTATCAGAAGTGAAAAGGTAAACATCTATTCGGAACTTAAGACCAGAAATGTTGGACACAACAATTTCATGTGGATACATTTTGATAGCAAAGCTTTGGTAATACGCGTTTGCATACCAGTTGCTGATCTTGGAATGTTGAAATACTGCCAAAATAGACCGCTGAAAAGATTGTGATTCAATCTCAATCGGCATGCGTTGCAGAATGTAACTGTTGGTCGTCACAAACGTCAGTCGTCATCAATAAATAATGCTGTGAGTCGGACAGCATCTTGTTTTCACATTACTTATGACATGACTTATATTTTGCATGTTGTTTACTGTCTTTTTCCCAAACTATTTGAACATTATGAATTATCTTTCTACCGGGATAATCTTGTGATCATATTTGTCACGTGAGTGAGTTTGGTTTTACGCCGCTTTTAGCAATATTCCCGCAATATCACGGCGAACGATGTACGAGCGAACGCTGTAACCACTAGGCTACCCGACCACTCCGTGATTTCAGAACGACAGACAGTCATGTCAGATAAGATCATTTGAAAAATGTTTAATATTGTAGTGGGTGTTTCTGTCAGCGCGGGCGTGTCAGTTTCTGCATTTTTGCAGATCATACGGTGTATCAGGACCCACCATCAGAGAGATCCTTCCAGCAGAATAACACACTACTTGTCAGTGCAGACGTGTGTAACAAGGATGCACAAAGAGCATGCACAACTTTTCATTTTTCAAAGACATGCTTGCGCATTTGTGTAAAGATAGGAACTCAGATTGCGGTGCATGTCATGATGCTAGGAAGAGCTGAACTGCTTTCCTTTAGCAATCGATCATACATTATTGGTGTTTATTGAGGTCATATCTTAATTAGTGTGTTCACAATGAAAAACGCTTTGTGAGTCGGGGCATTTGTGCCGCATTTGTGCCTGAAACCTATGATCATGGGTAAGAATTACAGATTCTGATTAATGTCCGTGCTTACAGGTTTCAAAAATGTTTCACCAACTAAAGGTAATACATATGAGCCGCGAAGCCCTTTCCAGTATCATAAAAAATCTCCATTGTACGTTTCTGTATCACAAACAGGTGTTTACGAATAACTATCCAATAGTGATGATACCAGGTGTTCGTAAAAAAGATCAGCGTATCCTGCTCCATCGGTGGCACCCATCACACACACCCAAATGCAATGGAATGGTTGTCAAGCACCATGGAAACATGACCCATGAGCGGCGAAGGAGCTCTGCTCAACGAGTTCCAATGCCTCAGGCGACTGTGCCATCATGTAATGGCCCTTTAAATGATCACGGAAACTGAACGTGGAACATGCCTCGATTCGATACTGAATCAGAGAATCAGTATGCATGCTTTTATGCGTTGTCAGCACTTTTGCAGCAATAACGCGGCATGGCCGTCAATAATGTTTCCCAAGTGGGGTGCTGCCGGGGTCTTTCGAGTGACCCGTAAACGATATAAACAGTATCGTCTGGCTGGTAATTTACGGTTCTGGGGATTCTGTGATATTCTCAAACACTTTGTTCACAATAATTACCATACTTGGCATATGCCATTGGAAGCGTGTACTAAGTCGCCTTTCATGAGTAAATACAATAAGCCAAATCAGCCCTGTGGCAAGAACTCAACGCTGGAATCCCATATGGCATGGTTCTTGTACAAGAGGTTGGTCGCTCAATGTAGACGGGTACATACCGTGATGCCGAGACGGTACTAACTTGTTGGCGTTCCTCTCTGTGGTGAATGTACTATTCTGTGTCAGTGGCGCTCTTTACAGTCTATAGATGGCCAAATACTATTCAATATTAGTAGCCATTCAGTATATAAAAAACTACATGACGCAGATCTTATGAATAATAAAAGGAAATACAATCTATACCCGTCGCTTGACATTTCCACGAATGAAATAATTGGAAGTATAACACCAGCCACATCCTCGTGAAACAGTAAAACAGGGACAGTGATATTTACTTTGCAAGATTACACGCCATAAATCACACTCTTGATAAGGCAATTCTGCTGTAGAATGATGAACCTCCACATATAACCAAATATGACCGCCGGAGTCGTTTAAATTCATTCTTTCCAGCAGCTAAACCTAAATTAAACCCTTATCAAAAACATTAAGAATCCTGAATATTGACCTACGGTTTAATTCCCTGGTGTGAACTCAATTAATACCTATCAAGCCAAGTCACACACAGTTTAATTGTTCTCTTGGTTTCATTTCCTCTCGTCCGGGCACTCATCATGAATGTTGGGGCATGAGTTAAAAGCCGGGACCCAGCGAATTCATTGGTGAGAACTTGCTTTCCCCAGGGACATCCTCTGCTGAATTTCATCAAGCACTTTCATCTTACAGTTAACTTGTTGTCCCATAAATAAATACCCATAGCTAAATGGGATATGGAAAACAGAGAAAACCAGATGTTTTGAGGTATTGTTCTATGTTGCTATACATGAAGATTTACGAATAAAATTTAAATTTATCATGTAGTCGTCGCGTGTATTAATCGAATTCAGTATTCGCGTGCCGTATGTGCCTGCAGTATTCGCGTACAGTATTATCATTCAGTATTTCACGTGCAGTATTCGCGGGTAGCGTTTGCGTTCAGTATTCGCGTGTAGTATTCGCATGTATATGTGCGAGTGGACTAATCATATGCAAAGCGTTCATTCGACAAGCTGATGACCGGTTTCAATTTCCAATTTCACGAGCATATGCGCCTGAATGTCTTCAAACAAAAGTATTCGAATGTATATATTCGCTTAGGGAATCCGCATATAGCTGGGCGGGTGGATCAGTCATGTTAATAAAATTCCATTCGTCACCCGCTGTGACGTGATGAACTCGTAGTCGCTTACTCACAAGCATCTCGCTATTCCACAAACATTTCCTTCTATTCACGTATTCAGAATAGAACAACATGGCGAACCATTAAGATAATCCTCCTTTCATTGCGATATCTTTACTATGCACATGTTAACATTAACTATATTAAATATACATGCAATCGTTCTTCTCATTATTTATATTCCTGTTTGGATAACGGTCCTGACTCAAACACATCATTTCAAGGGCCATTACCTCTGTTGTAGTCCCATTGCAACAACACTCATCTCCCATCTTTGAAATCTTTTCCAGCAATCATCTAATGACTTCATCAGTTTAATCTCTACAAATAGAAGCATTGATTGAAGAGATAGGACTCCCAGTACGCGTTACTTACTGTTATGCCTGCATCAGCTGGACGCAGACTACAACCATCAGTGCTTAATCTCCAGATAATCTTATAACACCTGCAGAGGCTAACCACACTAACAGTTATTTACTGCTGGAATGAGAACTGATTAAACCTCCCTGCCCACGGAGACATCCGTGTGGCGAGGGAACTGACCAGAGCCTGTCACCAGAAGCTGTCTAGCCATGTTGGTCATCTTTCAGATTATATTATTTATCTATTATTATACATGATAAATCCAAAGGTATATATCGTAAACACTGCATACTTTTAAGTGTAACCGTCTTTCGTCGTGATGACACTGCACAGAAACAGGAGTGGATGTTATAGCATAAAGACAGTGCTCATTGCACTTGAACAAAGAGTGTGTATAATAGCATAAGGAAATGCAGATTTGCGTTAATAGAGTTGCCATCAGTGTGAGATGTGGAACAACTGAAGCCATTGTTATGAAAAACGATTACATGTCAAAGTGTTCCTGAAAGCCTTTGTGTCATATCTCTCAACATGAAGGCGTTTTGAAGTGAAGCAGAGACAGGTCATGATAAACCTCACATTGCCTCTATTCATCATGCTGAAAGATCATCCCGTCCTTATCTTCGGACTCCACCCACCCCCCATTCTGTGAGAAGGACTTGTCAGTATCCATATGAGTGCTGGATATCATCTATGCTGAAATATCTAGCAACATCATATCAATCATTTGACTTGCAACGATTCCGAAAAAAATGATAACGATGTGTTTCATAGTTTCTACGATACAACAAAATAATTCGTGCGTTAGATCAGGTGAACACATGGGGTGGTAGATGTCCTTCTATCAGAGGTGTGAGATCTCCTTTTGCAATCACAGAGGGAGATGTGATGTGTTCCCTTGACATCACAGATCGCCTTTCACTGTTGCAAACTTATTCTTACAACAATTTGCAAATCGTTCATCTTTGAATAAGCTAAGCACAAATCAAACAGGAAATCTACCTGTGAGTATCTGCGACCAACGATGGAACATCAGAGACTACACACGATTGGCATTGTCGCCAGCAACCTCAGACCTCCATTCTGAGACCACATGAAGCTTATACTTTCCACAACACTGCTTCAACTTTTGGTATATGTTTGATTGTTTTTTTGCTTCACAAATGAGAAGCTGTGGTGATTGAATTGCAGTCAAACCATCAAAACATAAATATGTAGCTTTGAGGATTTATTATATGGGTTACTGTCACCTTTGAATAATGATTTATATTCAAACTTAAATTCAGGGCAATTTCAGTATGAGCCTTTCTTTATACGTGTTTGGTTGGTTGATTGCGTTTATACATGCCAATCTCAAACACGTGGCTGTGGTATGATGGAGGTGTCCCTGACGCTGACATTGCAGGCTTAACTCCTGCCTTCTGGACACGTTAATATTACTCTTGTACAACTTGTGTGCATTGCGCTGTATGATATTTACCTTTTTCTAATGGATTAAAATATTTTTGTATTTGTCAAGGTGTTGAAGTAGCTTTATATAAATTAATTCCAAGGAAGGCTAAGTTGCTTAGTTAGTCACAAATGGAGTCCTATATTTTAAATAGTTCTAAATATGATACCTACATATCCATTAAAATTCATTAAAACCTGGAGCATAAATAAAGGATATAAAATCTGATGACATGTCCGTTACTTTGTTGTACTGGATTCCAAAGCTACATAAAGATCCAGCAAATCCTAGTCTCAAATATTAACCATATTCCTTACTTCTGTCAAGAAAGGACGTTCCCATTCACAGAAAACATTTTCGACAAGTGGAATTAATATTATGTGGATTCTCAAAAACGTAAACGGGCGGCTTTATTTTTGCAATTTAAATTAAAACCACTGAACAATATGTGAAATGTTTGACTGCCTCATTGATTCCATCTACGTAATATTTGGGGGTAAGACATTTAGGCAAGAAACAATCATCCCCATGGGCACCAGTTATGTTCCCTTCCGTGCTGCTCTGTTTCTTTGAGTGGGTCGGAATCCCTGCTCGGATTGGCAGAATCAAAACAGGCATTCGGCCAAGAAGTTTAACTTAAGCTTCAGGTACATCGATAAACTGATATCGTTTAATAATGCACATATAGCCAATTCCCTTCCAGTGTTTACCCACTTGAACTATAAATAAAAAAGAGCAGTGTGACCGCCTACTCTGTTTCGTGGTTAGATGTAGCATTTAGATTCAGAGAGAGAAACACACTCTCCAGATTCAGAATGCTCCTCACAAGACTGCAGGACAAGAGGGATGATTTATATCAGACACGACACAACGCTTCCAGAAATAAATCAATGTAAGAGTATAGTGATGAGGAAGGTTAAGTATCAACATTGATAAAAACAAGATAGTTGTATTTAGTCCTTTGGCGACACTAGAAAGGTGGAATTGCAATTGAAGCCCAATCAAAGTAAATAGCTTGGTGTTTATTTCAATCATACTTTAAATTTGAATATGACAGCTATTGTAACTAATGTTATATTTGTGAGAGTAGAGTTGATTGTACGATTATGACTTGATCATGAGCATGTGTTAATGAATCACTATCAAATAGCAATGACACCTGGTGTTCGCGAAACGGTGTGCGTATCTAACCCCACCGTTTGCACTTATCAATTTTTCACATACAAAGACGCGGGAACACATGACTTCCACAAGTTTAGCATACAACGTTTTGAAAGACTTAGTGATGAATTAATTTTGATACCTTAACCAAAGAACTTTTGAGCAAGAGTCATGACGCCCATTGAAATCTTTGTAGAAAGAGCATGCCTATTAAAGATTTTGTCAAAAGTAGTACAAAATTCTTTCCAGCTTGTGTGCTCAGCACGAACCACCGCATGGCATCTATCATTTCAAAGAATGTTTTTTCCCTATAAATGTATGTCATAGACTGCGCTCTTACGTTGCTTTTAAGATATACACGAACGAGCGATCGAAGGAACGGCAAAAGATCATGTTTGTTTGTGTGTTGGTCAAAGCCGCACTCGGCAATATTCCAGCTATATGACGGCGGTCTGTAAATACTCGAATCTGGACCAGACAATCCAGTGCTTGACATCATGAGCATCGATCTACGTAACTGGAGTGCGATGACATGCATCAACCAAGCCAGCGAGCCTGACCACCCGATCCCGTTAGTCGCCTCTTACGACAAGCATGGGTTGACCTATTTTCGCCCCGGATCTACACGGATCGGATGATCATGACTGCACAGAATTCCTTTAAGGAACTATAAGCTCTTACTGCAATAAAATATTCCCTTTGAACAGTTGGTTAATTGATTGATTTTATAGTTCATAACAGTGACTCTCGTGGCCTATGGCGTTCGCAAACTGAGAGTCTCTATTACTCGACTGGTTTAGGCATTGTTTCAAAAGAAGCAAATTGCTGAACTGACAAGAGGTCACGAGGAATCCCTTCTGAGACAGTTGTTCCAAATGGCAAGTCTTTTCTGCAGGTTTCAGAATCGCAGAAAATAGGATAACAACACACACACGTTGTACTAATTTGTAAATGAAAGCTACAACATCCTTTCTGTAATCATAACCATTGCACACACTTACTGTGAACGGTTTCTAATGTTACAAATGTTATTCTTGGGATAACACTTTCTTAGTACATATTCTCGTACTTTTTTCCTATTCGGGATTCGAACCAAGACTGCCAGCGTGAGGCACCTAATCGCCAGTACAGCGATCTAACCCACTCAGCCAACGAGGCTTCCACGAAAATGAAAGTCCGAGAACAGGTAGTCTAGATCACGTACTTTGTGTACCCCCTGACAAGTGTAAATTGGCACGGCCCCAATGGCCGACAGCTATGAACATACAATGTCATTTAGGATATTTGGGATAACACTTGTGAATTGCCGTAGTTAGGGGTATTTCGTACAAGGGATACATGTTTCATTGGATTGGAACAAGAAACATGGTCTAATTTATTCCCTTCGATCTAGAAACATTGTTAATCTATTCCCCAAGACATGATCTTTTTGTTTCACACTGAACTGGTAACTTGGGCTAATTTATTCCCACTTATCTAAAAATATGGACTAATGTATTCTGAACTGTATTGTATCCAATCGACCTGTAAACACGGTCGTAATTTTCTCTACTGGCCTTAATATATGATGTCATTTCCTGAGAGGGAAATAGAAACAGCGTTCACAACATGTACACCTGGAATCACTAAATATACATGCTACTACTCACGAATAATGAATAAACACAATGCACCTTCTGACGTCACATTAAAATACAAGCTAATCATTAAATGCCGTTTTCTGATAGGATCCTGTCAACGTTCAAACATAAATCATAACGTAATGAGTGAGTGAGTATGGTTTTACGCCGCTTTTAGCAATATTCCAGCAACATCACGGCGGGGGACACCAGAAATGAGCTTTACACATTGTACCCATGTCGGGGATCGAACCCGGATCTTCAGCGTGACGAGCGAACGCTTTAACCACTAGGCTCCCCGACCGCCCCCATAACGTAATGAATCTGCATGCAGACCATGATTCTTCAGCGCGGCAACCATCATAAAAACACTACATTCCGTTTATTTGTGTTATGGCTAGTGAGTGGTGTATCCTCCCCGTGACGATCTGGTCTAACCTGACCTTCAGCAACCCATGCTTGTACCCAACTCCTCTCCACTTCGATTATTTACAGAACACCATCATATAGTGGGAACAGTTCGGAGTGCGGCGTTAAACACAAAACAACAACTTGTGTGTCTGTGTAATCACTTTAGTGATATTAACAACGGTAAATATCCTCAATGAGGTTGATTCCGTCATGGCCAATCAACATCTCGTGCGTCTGATATCATGCGGACAAGGCAGCGTGGACACACTGGTCGTCATGGACGAAAATGGAACAACGTACACACAGCTTTTCTTTGGCACCCGCACATCAAGCTACTTGGTTTGTTTACCATGACAAATGATATAAAATCCTGCTTCTTTTTCAAAGGCGAGCTGTAAACGCCCCGTTGCTGTTTTACACGAGAGGAGCTCTCAATCCTCCGCAGAGGTCCTCAATGCAACATTAAATGTCGACCTTTTTTTGAAGAAGTAGAAGTAGGTAAGAGAACGAGAAGTGAAATCCTGCTCCCCACGTCTCTCATCAGCTTCTTTTCACTTTGATGTTGATTACAACAACTTACTCGAACACCAGAACTGGATTATTTCTGAGAATGCTTAGCGAATTTTGCGAGTTAATTAGTATATTATCCTGACGCAAAACCACAATCAGTGGGAACAGGCTTAGTGAACATCCTATTACAGCCCCATCCATCACTGCATTCGAGGACGTGGTAATTGTCCACGTTATACCAACCTCGTAGTTCTGCTTCAAGGCGGAACTAGGTTATATCAAGTCATGAGAAGTTAATTAACTCGTTACGAGGTGCATGAAGAGAGTCTACTTCAGACTATTCCTCATGAGCTGGTTGTGCGGCTGTTACAGCGATACCCTCTAACTATGTCAGTTGTTATCATGTCTCGGACCGTACGCCACGCACACTTATCATGAAGAATACCTTATTGGCTTCCGAAACGTAATGATTTCGAACAGTTTGAATTATCTCTCACATGCGTGTTATTCCACAGCCAGATACCTAAGCATCCAGGACTGAAGACCAGTTTCTCTGATCTATACACCATACATGGGCGGAGTAGAAAACGTTCTTGAAGAAAAGATGACTTTGAGGTTTGTATTTACAGACACAAGAATGAATGCGTCTAAAGTTTAACGTTACTTGAACAACACTTTACTTTCACCATGGCGTATCAACTAACATGGAAGGACGCGGTAGACGTTTAGGGAAAACAGTACAACTTTGGAACTGACAGACGAAGGATTTATTCAAGGCGAATCTGCGATTTTAAATCCACGAGCAGATCTCAGCGAGAATAAGAGATTCAGCTCTGAATTGTCATGGCCTGCCCTTGCGTGTGTTTGTGGCGGGAGCTGCCGGTGGGGCGAGGAATGTTCGCCTTTTCGCGAATGTCTGGTGTCATCACTGTTTGAGAGTGATTTGTGGATGCGTGCTTGTTTTATAGTCGGAGTTGAACAGTGGACTTGTCTTTGACTTTTGTGGTTGTGAATATGTTTTGTGTCGCTTTTATTAACCAACTGAGTAACGTTCACCCCAATTCGTTGCTGACATCAAGACTCCAATTACTACTTTTATGAAGGGTTATAGTTGTGTTTATTGACCGCAAGTGTGATGTGGTACCTTTTTCGTTAAAAAAACGAACAGACGGAATACAATATGAGCGAGTTATACGTGTAATGGATACATATGTTCGAGTTGGTTCTATATAAAATGAATATTTGCTCCGGAACTTTTTCATAACCCAAGTTACCAAAGAGTGAGGTGCCCGTGCGACATATTTCGCTTTCAGTATGTTGGGGTTGGGGGATTCACACAGTGAGGCTCAGATTTTCTGAAATATCCTACGCTTATCAAAACAATGTTCCGTCAACATTTTAGGTATAAGGTTCTTTGAGCGCTGTCTATCATTTAAATAAGTTAGATTAATCGGACCCTGGAGTCTCATTATTTAAATTGTTAGTTTTTAATCCTCAGCATTCCCTGCCTTGGGCTTAGCTATCCATTTCAACGATCCTGTATTAGGTGGTGGGGGTGAAGAGAGGTTTAACGTAGCCTCCAGGATTATTGCTTTAATTTGGTGTGTGTGTGTGTGTGTGTGTGTGTGTGTGTGTGTGTGTGTGTGTGTCACAGTATACAGTCCTTGACAGGGTAACAACTAGTACCATCTTTAAACGTCTTTGGGTATGACGCGTCCGGGGATCGAACCCCGGACCTTCTCCTCTCCGGCGGGAGCTCTACTACTACATTAAAGTCATCGGTATGTCTCTCTTTCTGGACGTCTTGGAATGTGGTCTAGAGAATGTGGTCGATGTACACCTCTGTGATTGTACATAAGATGTACATACAACCAAAACAGAATATCTTGATCTCAGTTACAAGCTGAGAGAGAAAGTGTAATCACCATCCGTCTCCTTTTTTACACAAAACTCTTGTAGGTGTTGAGTAGGAACAAAATCTATTACTTTCGTCTTATCAACACATCCTCACATTACAGATGGATTAAGCCGTCGCTCACGATGGATAGTTCAACACCGATACCACGAATCCTTACGATACCCATGTGGACTTCTCCTGCTATCAAATCATTGGATTGGAACAAGGAACTCATACCGTTGCAGCCTTCTTCATTATCCCCACGGTTCCCCGGATGAAGAAGGCATCCCTAGATAAGCACCGACAGACAGCTGGTACCATCTGCCGGCCCACTCAGCTGTTTGATCTTCACCATGCAGGAGCAGGTTCACGTCAACCCAATCTGCATCCAGACCCGGTGATTGTGTTTCAGAAACGTTTCACAAGACCTTATGCTGTTTGATTTGTCTTTGATATGCGCCGTTACGCAACCTCTACGCAAAGTATTTTCGAATGGAAGGTTAGGGAGTAGCGCTGTTATTCCCTCGTTTAGGGCGGTGTGGGTCATGAGTGCTGTACCCACTGGACTCAACTGTCTGAGGCTGCAGGATGGAGTCAGTTCAAGAACTCGTTCGATGGTCATATAGTTCATTGTAAAGTGTCACACGTTGGATAATGCGAAACTAAGGACGCGATGGACGCTTTGCATATGAAACTTGAAAACGACTAGTTGATTGGTTAAAAAAAACCGTTTCCAATGGTACTCAGGATTTTTAATGAGTGTGAGAATTTTGTCATGAAAAGAAATAGTTTCTTACTCATTCCAAAATGTGAAAAGGTGGCATTTGGCATGGATTATCTATTAATAAAATATTGAGTTTGATTCGTATTATTTTTCTGTAGTTTGCTAACTTGAGGTTCTGTTGTCATGCCAGACTAATGTTGGAGGCAATGTTGACAGTGACATGCCTGAGACTCTAACGTTGAGGGGTCAGTGTTCGCCACTGCAGTGATAAATAACACAACGTTAGATGATGTCTATGACTTAAGTGACAACAAGCAGACCAGAAATCACCATACAAAATTGATATTCATTTTCCATAAATAAGAAACCATGCGTTCTTATCAGCGAAACGTTGAGTCATCATCTCCCATTTAAGACAATTAAACAAGTGTGATGGATGAAGTCCTTCAAATTTAATAGATTTTGTGCCGCTTTGAATTTTCTACGCCTCAAATCTCTATAAATATCGACGTTGGTTTAATATAACTTTTATTATCAGGAGACATCTGCTGCAAATTAAACTGCACCCTGCAGTCATTGTTGCCTTTATACATTCCATCCTACTTTAAAACCCGATATTTACGGGGAGGATTCTACTGGAGGAGCGGCAAGCGTGTGCAGCTGATTACAAGGGATCGATGGTTCAGACTGGAGATGATTGCTGGATGCCAAATATACATAACATTTCATTATAAATGTACTTTGTGCAGTAGGAAGCACATAAGACATCACACGAATTCATTCATTGGGTAATATGTTACCCATAAACACAAATGATGACAGCGTGATGCGATATGATGGTTGTGTTCCTGTTGATGTTCGTGTCAAGCTTTTCATTAACCCTTCAACGAAGAAGTACCAGATCATGTGGAAATAAGAACATTTACAGGATTTGACAGCAGGTTGCACAGGCTCTTCTAAACAGAAATTCCAATCCAAGATTTGAAACTGGGATTGGTATCTCTAGGAATAACTGCTACTGTGAAATAACCACACTACCTAACCCGAGCTATGACACCAGGTGGTCGTGTCGCCTGGGACACCTGATGACGAGCACCATGCCGGTGACTTTGGTCTTTAACACTATCAAACAAATCAATCAGGTTTACCTATTGAAGCGCAATATCAGTTCCTTGGGCTTAACTTTGATCCTTTCAAGTCTCTGATCTGGAGATGGCTTGCACGGAAAACCAAGCAATCAGTCCAAGTAACGAATGAATGCTTCTCCATTACGTGTCCTTTATCTTTGTTACGAAAACGCAGTCTGTTTGAATGTCACACCATAATGCATGTATTGAGGGGGTGTTTTACTTCCCAACGTCCTGAATAAATTACAGAGGAGCTATTTGTAAAAATAACGGTACTTAGTTCATTCCCTGGTGTGGACAGATGTGGCTACTTGATACACAAACAGTAGGAACACCAACCTGCCCTGCATGGTTTCAAATCTGTATACAATCTATCTCAATCCATCGTGAAAAATAATCTGTTTATGATGCGGGGATGTGTTGACAAGGGTGAAAGTAATGGATTAGAATGATGTCGTTGATTGTTAAGAATTATATATCCAGTGGCCAACAGATTTAAGGCGCAATAGTTATTTTCCTTCTCCGTACCAGGATACATTTTATTTCGAATCGTTCTTATTATGAAGTTTTTCCTTCTTTACCATATTCTTGTTTATGTTGTCATCAAAGTGACAACCACGATCAGCCTCACTGTCACGCAAACACGCCGTGATCTGACTAAATACCACAGTAAGGCAAGTTCACTTCGTTAAACTCTGATCTTTCCAAATGTAACAACTCATCACATGTAAAAAACAAACTCATATATCTGTCGCATTACCAATATGACAGACATCGTGCCAGTAAAACCCGTGATTGATTTAATCAAACTGCATATAAAAATAGCATAATATAATAGGAAATGCAATGATGACAGATATGTTCTCCAAATCGGGACAAGGGATTTCAAGCTAATTTCACCCAGCCCGTCATGCACGTTTAATACAAGGAACAGAAGTATCCAAATAAAGACAAAGTATGTGTTCCTCATTAAAACTTTAGATATTGTCAACCCTCATTTGTCACTGTCTGTTTGTAAGTCGCCTTCAACAATATTCCAGCTATAAGAAGGCGACCTGTAATCGAATCTGGACCAGACAAACCAGTGATTGAGCAACATCACTTCTCGTCAGGGTAAGATGACACGCAATCAACCGCGCAGGCCCTTTCGATCCATGACGTCGCCATTTGCGCCACAGGTGGCCCCACAGGTAGCCCCACAGGTGTCTTCACTGGTGTCCCCACTGGTGTCCCGCAGGTGTCCAACAGGTGTCCTACAGCTGCCCCCACTGGTGTCCCCACTGGTGTCTCCACTGGTGTCCCTCAGGTGTCTCCACTGGTTTCCCACAGGTGTCACACAGGTGTCCCACAGGTGTCCCACAGCTGTCCCACGGGTGTCTCCACTGGTTTCCCACAGGGGTCACACAGGTGTCCCACAGGTGTCCACACAGGTATCCCACGGGTGTCCCCACTGGTTTCCCCACTGGTGTCTTCACTGGTGTCCCCACGGGTGTCCCACAGGTGTCCCAACAGATGCCCCACAGCTGTCCCACAGGTGTCTCCACTGGTTTCCCACAGGTGTCCCCGGGTGTCCACACAGGTATCCCACAGGTGTCCCCACTGTTGTCTCCATTGGTGTCTCCACTGGTGTCTCCACTTGTGTCCCACAGGTGGCCCCACTGGTGTGTCGTAGAAGTGAGTTTCACACACGACAGGTGCAACACACAGAGTGGGACACGCCCACTTAGCGTCATCACATCACAGTTTGATCAATCCAACACGCGAACGATGCCTCCCTGCTCGGAACTCTGAAATCACGTCAGGTGAACCTTCTAATCAACCCATCAGCGTCAAAGCTCCTAAGTTCTCTGTACGATTTAGTGAGCATTCAGACTGTCATATGTCATTTCTGTTTCCCGAAAATGAATCTAATGTAAACGAATAAAAGCTGCACTATTATATTGCTATGGATATTTAATACGTCCTATCGTTTCTGAGCGCCATCAACCAAAAGAGTGTAATATTTGTATATTTGTTCTGTGGCGGTTTTCTTAAGATCGACTTTTCCAAATCGAGGTGGAAACGAAAATGAGATCGAATCCTTTTAGAAATCATCTGATTGGCTCAAACACGTATGCATGGATCAAACACCTGGGTCAAACACCTACGCATGTCTCAAACACCAAGGTCAAACACCTACACATGGATCAAACACCTGGTTCAAACACCTAGGCATAGCTCCAACATCTGGGCCAAACACCTACGCATGGATCAACCATCTGGTTCAAACACCTACGCATGGATCAAACACCTGGTTCAAACACCTACACATAGATCAAATACCTGGATCAAACACCTACGCATGGCTCAAACACCTAGCTCAAACACCTACGCCCCCTGTATTTACATCGGAATGTCAAAGTTCACCTGAGGCGACCTCCTTTAAAGGTGTCCTCAGACCTCGACGAAGAAAGGTATCGTACTGGAGAAATATGCCTGATGAGATGGTTCTTGATTGTAACTGCTTCGTAAGCGCAGGTCATGAAATATGTGACAGAGATGAGATATGAATGTGTCTACCCCATGACGCTGTAATGCATCTCATGTCCACCTACACCCTGAATAACGGGGTTTACACTTGTCAAATCAACAGCTCTCAGCACGGGTGCTCTCGGGCAGATTGTAAGCTCACACAAGTCTCTGTCAGACAGAAGATTGTACACTCTGAAATAGAACAGTCCTGAATAGCTATCTCTCTATCACTCTGAACAAGAAATGTGTAATAAGGATTTATGGTCGATTTTTTTAATCTCACCAAAACACACATTGCTTATATCACTGAGCGCTGTCAAGGTAATATCTTGAGTGGCCGCGAAACAACATGCATCCAATTGGTTTAGGGGAGAATGTCAAATGATGTGCGCTGCAGCCTACTCTACGCTACGACATCCAGGATCCTAAAGGACGGCTTGGGTGATGAAAGATATCAAAATGATATATATGTACTATATCACATGAGCCTACGTGTTTAGTTGTCGCAAGAACAGTACTTTGAGCAAATGTTACCATGAAGATCCAAACGGATGTAAAGGTTCGATACTCTACCCCATTCCACGAACCAATCAAACGATATATTAAGATCCCAAACCCTGAGCTCTTTTATTCGACACCTTTATACAAGCCTCGGGGATATATATATCCTATATATAATATATATATCCTTATATATGTTTTGCAGCCATAGATGGATTTTGTACAAATGACCATGTTTTAAAATACGGTTTCAATGGTCCCCCTTTTCAATGTTTAAATGCATATGCTTTGCAGTTAATGAGTGTTATGTATGTTTGAAGCAATATAGAATATGTTGTAAAGATACGCACTTAACATCAACATATTGTGGAAACCGAACCATCTAAACAAATAGTAGCAGCACATGAATTATCCAAACAACTAGTTGTAACACATGAACCATCCAATCAATTGATAGTAACACCTGAGGTATCCAATGAATCCATACCAGATAGTAGCACCCGAGCCATCCAATCAATTGATAGTAACACCCGAGCCATCCAATCAATTGATAGTAACACCCGAGCCATCCAATCAATTGATAGTAACACCCGAGCCATCCAATCAATTGATAGTAACACCCGAGCCATCCAATCAATTGATAGTAACACCTGAGCCATCCAATCAATTGATAGTAACACCTGAGCCATCCAATCAATTGATAGTAACACCCGAGCCATCCAATCAATTGATAGTAACACCCGAGCCATCCAATCAATTGATAGTAACACCCGAGCCATCCAATCAATTGATAGTAACACCCGAGCCATCCAATCAATTGATAGTAACACCCGAGCCATCCAATCAATTGATAGTAACACCTGAGCCATCCAATCAATTGATAGTAACACCTGAGCCATCCAATCAATTGATAGTAACACCTGAGGCATCCAATGAATCCATACCAGATAGTAGCACCCGAGCCATCCAGTCAATTGATAGTAACACCTGAGCCATCCTCAATAATTGTACATTACTTGTTGTATATCCTTAATGATACCGTTCTTTAGCTTATGTTCAACGCTTTATTTTTATACTTATATTATAAGTTTAGATACAGTACTTACTCGTGTTTCCCCATGTTTAGAGACACACACTGGCTTAGCGCCCCAGTCTGTTGTATTTCCCGAGGATCCAGGAGAGAGTGGAGAGTGTCCCCGCGCAGTATATTTATATTTCTGTTAAATCTTAACCCCCTTCTCTCATTTTATTACTTTAATACAGTTGCTAAGCTAAGTCGCTTGTGCTATTTACTCTGATTAAATTGATCAGCTATCTTTGTCAACGCAGATTGGGTTTATCTGATCTTTTATTGTCAACTATTACTACAATTAGCAGTTACTAATAAAGCTGTGAAACTATTACCACGTTTTAATTATAACTTTATTCTTGTTTAGTGACACCCCTGGTCATTGGAGCACAGTTCCGTGACATCACCATCTCAGTAACTGGTAGTAACAGCTGAACCATCCCATCCACAGGTCTGAATCATCCAGTTAGTAAGCAGTAATACCCGAACCTTCCCGGGGCGGCGGGGTAGCCTAGTGGTTTAAGCTTTCGCTCGTCACTCCGAAGACCGGGTTCGAATCCTCACATGGGTACAATGTATGAAGCCTTTTTCTGGTGTCCCCCGTCGTGATATTGCTGGGATATTGCTGAAAGCGGCGTAAAACCATACTCACTCGCTCACCTGCACCTTCCCATCAATTAGTATAAGTACCTGTGAGTAGGCATTCCCTGACGTGTAATACCTGAACCATGTCATGTAGCTTGCAGTGCTTCCACGTTTTGTCTATTTCAGTTCTCACTTCTCAAGCTGTAAACGCTTGTGTCATGAAAAAGTGGAAATCAATCTGTTTTCCCATAATTTGATATTTGAGCAATAATAATGACAATGCCAAATGAACCAGACAATAGCCTTATGGCATTTGTTTAAATGAGAAATTATGAATGTTTGACATATATCGAATATCGCTCGTTTTCAAATAATTCACTGATCAAATCTCCCCGGGCACATAATCCCAATTTATTATTGTCCGTCCGTAAATGATCATGTTCAAGTGGGGTTACACATATCCGATATAATATCAAATGAAAGTTGATACGAAGTTGATACGAAGCCAGACGCTATATAAACAGCAATGGGCGATCTTTATTTAATTTATCTTCCCTTCACTAACCCGCTGGGTGCACTCGCCTGGCCGCTCATACCTTAAACTGACAGCGCATGTGGTATGCGCGAGACGAGCGGTACATGTTATTATCACACCTATAGACAGTTAACCAGTATAACCTTCACCACTCTCGGCAACGATCACGCTGATGTGGTGTATGGACAATATATTTTTTCGCCTAAACAATGATCTATCTATTGTCCTGAAACATATGTTCCGTGATTCAATGATACAGCAGGGACTGTTTATACTGCAATAGTAAACCACTTGATAAGCCATTCGAAGCCAGGCGATTACATTTCAGTTATCATTTAAAAAGGTAGATATTATGATGGCATTTTAAAATGAATAAATATATAATATTAGAGAATAATATTTATTTTCAGATACAGAAGATCCTATATATATATTTAAATGTGTATGTTTATTCATGGGTACTAATACCAACTGCAATATTTCAATCTCATTACCGTGTCAACAACATCCAGTTTACTTTCACATGATGAGTAATAGATATTGTAACAGATAAAACTCATTCTTAATTTCATCAGACCTTGCTTGCTTTTTATGTTTTATTTTCTCACATGATGTTCCAAATTCTCAAACAAACAAATAGATAATGTTATTTTTTTCTCTTTACATCAGTTGATATCTGCATTGCACTTTTTTTTAAATTTTATTTGATATGTTTGTATGCTTGTGCATATGAACTAGTATTAGAATGCACATGCATATTATTTAGCAGTCATAATATTCATATAAGTTTAATCTGTTTTATGTAAAAACAAATAACATAAAATAATGCATTTAGATATCTAAATGGAATGATTGTGGGGTAAAAAATTGCATTTATATCCTAAAATATTTGAATATAAACTTTTTAAAATCCCATTTGCTCTATGATACTTTCTAATAAATGGCTTAATACTCAGGATATAGCTACTGCTGGATAGTGCATTGGTTGAAAGGGAAATGACTTGTCAACATAATATTTATTGCCGAAACAAAAAGATACAACTATTGTTTTTATCTATTTATGTATCCTACATATCTTGTGGGGTAGACAGGATGATGTGTTGTTTATTTGGACACATCTCTGTAATTTACGACTTGTGTGCACGAGTATCAGAATTATGTAAGAAATGATGAATCAAAGAATTAACACCTTTGATGACTCAAAGCACTAAATATAAATGACGGGGCATATTTTACAAAGGTCAGAATAATATGGGTACATTTCTTCTTCCAAACTACGATGACAGGTGTGTATATTGCAGTTGAGTAACTGACTGGTTGTTGAGTGCATGGTTGATTTTCATTTGGTATATTTCTAAACAATAAAGTCAGAATAAAAAAAAACAACATACAATCTGATGTAAGCGGAAATGTTGATATAAAAACACTGAAATCATTTGTTTCATTTGGAACGTTATTTATTCTTTAATTATTAATAAAGGCACGGATGTAAAATAAGTATCGATCCGTACGCGTGATAAAGTCCTGTCACAGATGTCCGTCTACTGCAAATGTAAGCGTATCTGCAATTTTATTACATTGACGTCCGCGGTGATATGTAAAGTATTTGTTTCATTTGGATTTTGCACTAGTTAAGGAGATATGGTGGGAAATAACACAACGGTTGATAAATAATTAATTTGCGTTATTTCAAAGATGCAATGTTACTGATAAAATACAGTTCGTGTTTTATTAAAACACTAAACAAATGTTGATATTCTAAAGTAATAATCACTAAAAATATGTGCTAGTTAAAAATATTAAGTAGAAAATGACCGGAAGTGACAGATTGGACCGTCGCTTATCATTTCAAAAGGAGACTTATTGCCCTTTGAAACAAAAAGATCGCCCATTATCATAAGGTCTGTCGTAAATATGTAGACTCTATTAAATATAAATATAAACAATGGCTGAAACTGACTTCATTTCACAAACTACTGCTTGAATCTATTTCAATATAAATAATAAAACCCATGAACTTGGTTCCATTGTGCGCGTCTAGAACATTATCAAACTCCACCGGTTAATGAAACATAGAACATAGATCCGTACACGTTAACAAAAGAAGATTCATACAATCATTATTTTCGGCTGGGCAGATTAACCGGCTCGGTTGTCATAACCATCAACCCGGCGGACCCACTCTAAATAAAAGCCAAAGATACCAACAGAAGACGACGACGTTGATTGGTAAAAACGGAACGCTATTGCCCGTCTGCACAACCCACTCCACGTGGCACTCCACCCGTGCTTCTAAATTCACTGGGCCGTTAAGTTAAGTCAAACGCGCAAATGGTTTCATCCCTAATTCATTTCAATGATGAAGCACTTCTTGGAGCAAACAATCCATGTGTACATTATATATAAGGGAAAGGAGGAGGCAAAATAAAGAATGTTGTGATATATCCATGCTGTTCATCCGCTTTCACCGCTAGCGCAGATATGATCGAGGTGACTACGGCTGTGCATACAGCTTGCGATGCACGCTAGGCTTCACATGTAGTATTAAACAGAACTCGACACAGGAGTTCCCTAACGCTAGTTCATTCAATCGTTCGATATTTCCACGATTAAGCCAACCCAGTGAAATAGCAATACATCTAGCATTGCGGATACCAGGGCTTCTGACTGAAGCAACCGCGTGTCTGCCTCGGAGCGAGCGTCAAGCACCTGTAAAGTTGGTAGTACGCTGCCAAACTCCTCCTCGCTGAACTGACGGAGCAGCGTGTAGTGTGGAAGACAATTGCATGGACCCGGGAGAAAGTGGTACTCACGTGTAGAGAGCACACGACGAGCAATGGAAGCGTTAATACATCGACACTGGATATATTCAACGATGCTTACATCGAGTGTGGATTTACCATAGTTTCCAGGTTTTGAAAACGCACTCTTAACTAATGTTCAATATGTTTGAGGATTTGTACACCATTGTCCCGTTGTTTATTCTCGGAATGACTACAGGTAAGTGTGCAGGGTGACATTTTCGTCATCAGGAACCTTCGTCTTTGCCTATAAACATCTTGTTTTGTTTCGTGTTTCCTCATAAAAAAATGTCATAACATGTTTGACAGTACTATCCTTTTTTCACAGGTTTAGTTGACTTGGTGACCATCTACATGTGTGCATACCAATACATGACCATAGGACACAACCTATCGTTGATCTATGCCTATATACTTGATTTTATCCCTTGACGTTTATCTTTGTTCGTCACGATAAACCACTATAAAACAACATACGTTTACCACCAGTGGATGTGACAGATATACTTCATAAACCCCTTATATATTTTCTACTGTTCAGACAGTACGACCACTACTTTCATTAAATGGCTTTTTTTCATCATCAAGTCTGTATCTTCCTCTCGGTTCTTTGATTTGATAAAAAGACGTCATGATTCCTGTGAAGATTCAATTCAGGCGTTTCTGTTATGAATTATTTGTCCCTTGAGAAAAACAATTCGTTCAATATCAAATATGAATGCAGTTGTTACCGAATTAAGACGGTTTATTTGTTGTAAGGCTTCTGGTGTCCCATTTAAATAGTACATGGTTCACATTGAGGGCTTTGAACTAACTCGATTACCTGATAGAGTTCACTCGAACCTTTGGAATTCTCCTTTAAGCAATAGATTCGCGCCTGGGGTCTGGAATATGAGCGGCATACTGTGAGTTACTTATCGACTTTTCTTGAGATATATCAATGCACATTCTCTGCTTAAAGGTACGGCATCGACCTATCTATTGTGTTCCATGATGTTGCACCAGTTTATTAACATTTTACACGTAACAGAAAAGGAACCCATTTAGGACAGGAGTGTCTTTACGCCGTGTATTTAGGAGATTTCAAAGGAAACTGCGAGACCAGCCGACATTAGGCGGTGTTGATCACTCAAACCCTGCATTATTAAACATGTGAATTTACGCTACACAGTTGCACGAACAGGCTGTATGATGACGACCTTCTTATGACTGTTTCCTTCACAATTTGTCCTTGTCTGGCTGTCCTCAACTTCCACCTATTTTTCGCTTCAATGTCGCCCTGTCATTTGACTTTGGAAGGGTTCGGGATAATTTATGCTGATGTAATTATTTGCTTCTTGATATGGAATAGAAGCCTTGATTTCGGAATTGATTTCCTGGAGTTGACAGGTTTCTTTAGCCGGTCACACGAATACCGACTCTTTCATACGGTGTGACTTCGCTGTTCTCAACAGTTTCATGTGTGTATACAAACACACGATTTATACAAACACTTAAACTTTTATGAATCTCACAGCGCAGTTTTTTGTCAACTGTAGGAATGTTATATTTATTTAGCTTTTCAAAAAACGTGTTCTGGTTGGATGTTTACAACGATATAGTGTACCAACGGAAATGATATTGGTTTAACGAGCAAGCTGCATTTTTTTAATATATATTTTTAGATATTATTATCTTCTAATTTAGCGCCAGTTACTCTAATGTATTACACATACACCGTGAGCCTTATTACACAAACCATCAAGATAAGAAAAACAACCGGAAATTATCCCGCGAATTAGAAGCTTCCGAAATGTCATATGAAAGTGTGGTTTGTAATCAACACCTCCCAGATCGTCGGTGAGATGGAAGTCAGTGTTCCGTGAATGGTACTTTTTAACGATGTCAATCATGTGTCACTTATCACATTTGTAACTAAGTGTTGTACCTTTCATCCCGGATGTGTAAATAACTCAACCATGTCCTGATCTGTGGTGTAGCTACACTATCAGATGGCAACTCGAAAGGACATTTCGAACGTTGACATTGAATTTCGATAGATGACACCGAGGTATTGTTTCATAGATACGTTCACCTTTGCCCCGACTATGGTTCATGGCTTGTCATCACCATATCCGTGCTCATGGCTTTCACTAAACTGGTTAACGTCTATGTTCTTTCCTCTTTCACATCAATCTGACACGCCCTGCAGCTACAATATAAACGCAACTCACATGTACACGGATTGTCTTTGAATCCCCATACGATGGTGACTGACTTGAAGCTGTCCTTGAAACGAATCCTGCTCAGAGGCGCCAGCTTGGCCTGTCCCTTTCTGCAAGATGACCCCTAGCGGTCAGCTAGCAGCTATAGTAGCCACCAGTTGCAATACATTCTTCATACAAATACGGTTCTATCTAACATACTCATTGTAGGGATCAGTTCACAGTACGGTAAACCTTTTGTTATGGTAATCCAGTAACAGATATTCAGTGCATATTCTAAAAGGTTCCTGGTCAGGTTGTAAGGTGTGACCGGCCGTGACAGGCATTATGCAAATGCCTTCATTTCATCAAGTAAACATTAAATAATGATACAGATGTCCGACGACAAATTGTACTTTGTAGACACTGTAGCCAGGAAGCACATTTATCGCGTAAGACAAAGTCATATGACAGTGAACAAGTCAAAGGGGCACACATTAATTCCTCGTCTTCCTTTAAATGGTTTCTGATGATTAGTGATTATCGACGGCTTTACAATAAAGCTCTGAATCCCATCTCACGGGTTCGACTTGTCATATATGTCACTTATGTTTTAGTTTACACAGTCCGTGGTGAATAAAATATTTCGGATTGTTTCACACGATGAAACAGTACTGAGACACGAAGATGCATACAAGGGTATTCTCTCATAGCCTAAGGATAATGACGCTCCAGTGGTGTACATTGACAGGTGATATTTACAGGGATGAACATTGATAGTTGAGATACAGCCTAGGTGATATTTACAGGGATGAACATTGATAGTTGAGATACAGCCTAGGTATAAGAATTACAGTGATCTACAATGATGGCTGATATATAGCCCAGGTATAGGGAATGTACAGCGATGAACATTTATAGTTGAGATATAGCCTAGGTATAGGGAATTTACAGCGATGAACGTTGATAGTTGAAATATAGCCTGGGTATAGGGAATTTACAGGGATGAACGTTGATAGTTGAGATATAGACTAGGTATAGGGAATTTACAGTGATGAACGTTGATAGCTCAGATATAGCTAAGGTATAGGGAATGTACCGCGATCAAAATTGAAAGTTCAGACATAGCCTTGCCACAGTGGCTCCACAGCGATGTATATTGATAGTTGAGATACAGGGTTGATACCGTGCATCTACAGTGAATTCTTTGTGGAAGTAAAGACTTTTACGTATATACAGAGGCAGTGTATAGTATGTGCTAAAAGGATGTAGATAGTTCCGACATATACACTGCACAGGAACGTCATTATAGTTTTCACACTGTCCACACTAACTGCATCCTGCAATATATAATGTTGACGTATTGGCGTACACTAAACACACCTACGTGCAGTTAAGAAACAGTAGTATATACACAGTATGTTACACGAATGAAAATTGGCGACTGCCTTGCAATATGCAGTCTAATTCAACATACAGCGATTTAAGTAGTCAGCCCCGTTATAAAATATAATATGTTGTTGGAACAAAGTATATGAAATTATATACAGTGAGGATTAAGTCACCCATGTATACCAATCCCGAGAACGCGCAACATGTAGCATCCATGTTGTGTACATGTAGAGAGATCAGCTCAATTGACATTTAAATACTTCCAACAATTACCCGGATGTCATTATTATCATCATACCACACTAAATACTAGGGCTACGATGTCTCTGATTGTCTCCGCGTGTTCTTGCATCTGGTGAGTGCCACTTCAGTCACGAATAACTAATGACACTGAAAGGCAGCATGTTGTGTGCCCGTCGAGGCTCCTTATATGGCGATCAATCGGTGACAGAAGAGCCATGGGACTGACAATTACGTTAACATCATTTCATTACACGTACTGCTTTGTCGACCAGCGTTGATTACCTCGACAACAGTGCTGTAGTAGGGACATGCGTATGTGGAAACACACGTGTTTGTAAATGGTATTTTAATCATACCTAATTTTGTCATTAATCGTGTTTGATTCACATTAATGGTTTGAAAAAAAGAACTGTCCCTAAGAAGGAATATTTACAGTATAACCATAAATGTTAGGAGACAATCAAGCTGTTATTGATTTCCTCTCGATGCAACAGAGTCTTCGTGCCGTTCGTTTTCATTAGATTTTACAATTAGCGATTATGATCACCTTTTTAAGGAAGGGCTCATAACATGCTGAATAGAAACAGTTTCATGTTATATGCTAAGTGAAGAAACTGCTTTAAGAAGAAGAAGAAGAAGAAGTAGTGGTGTCAGTTACATAGTGTGCACTTTTGCACACATTTATTTGTCGAATAAGACTCATGATGAAAACAAGGCATTCTACAGTTTGGCCTGAAAAGTGAAACAGAAGGCTTTCTGTGTGCTGCTCAGGACCAGTCACTTCCCACTCGAAACCGTCAATGAGTGATTTTGCATCAAAATCTAAATATGAAATGTAGATTATGCAATGCATTTAATGAGACTGTCAAACACATTGGCACAAACACAGTATCTTAAGCGACAAGATAGTGTGGCTCGATCATTTTATTACCGTCTTCGCCATGCTTGTGGTTTTGACACAGAGGTCCCTCCGTGGTACGACCCGGAATATGTAGAGGGCGGAAAATGATAAATACAAAATCTTTTGGAATAGGCCCGTATACAGCCTAAGACATATCCAGGCCAACAAACCTGATCTTGTCCTTTTTTGATAAATCCAATGAAATCATTTATATCATTGAATTTTCTGTCCCTTTTGACAGTAATGTGATTGACAAGATTGAGGAAAAACATGGCAAATATGCAAACCTCGCTTTCGAAACGTCACGTTTACATCCCAAGTACCAAGTTGTCCGACTCCCCATTGTTCTCGGTGCCTTAGGTTTGGTACCTCCCAATCTGTCGACTGACATTTCGAGAGTACCCGGGTTTGCTACCAGGAATACAGCCCTTCTGACAATCTGGGTAATGCAAAAGGCTGCTGTGTTGGGGAGTCTTCACATTCTCCGAAAAGTTCTGGATGGGTTTGACAAGGCAGCGCTTTCTGGAAGAAGACCCATTCGCTGTCTGGGCTGCGTGTAGAGGGGGCAAGGGCCCTGAGCTGATGATAAGCCTAACCAGCCGGACTGTGCCAGGAACACCCAAAACCCTCTTTGCTGCATTTTTTATTTCAATCCGTAAATAATAAAAATAATAAATATGAAACGATTATGCAACAAATTTAATGAGACTGTCGAATACATTGTCAGTGGATGCCCAGTTTTGTCACAAGCACAGTATCTTAAGCGACATCATTGAGTTGCGCGATCATTTTATTACCGTCTTCGCCATGCTTGTGGTTTTGACACAGAGGTCCATCCGTGGTATGTTGAGGGCGTCATGAAAAATGATAAATACTAAATTCTTTTGAATAGGCCCGTACACAGCCTCTGACTTATCAAGGCCAACATACCTGATCTTGGCCTTCTCTATAAATCCAATGAAACTATTATATTATTATATTATAATATTATTATATTTCTGTCTCTTTTGACTCTAATGTGATTGACAAGATTCAGGAAAAACAGGTCAAATATGTAGATCCGCTTTCGAAATGTCACGCTTTTATCCCAAGCAGTGTTCGAAATAGACATCGCCCGGTATGCCCGAGACCGATTTGTTCTCAGGCTGACGGTTTTAAATTTCAGCAGGCCCTTACAGCCTGCAGTTTATTTTAAATTGTAAAAATGGTAAATGAATAATAACAATGAGATTGCTTTGTGAAACACAGTCCAGTTTCAAAGACTCCGCTCTTAATTTTTTCGAAAAACCGTAGCCACATCAAAATAATACATAGTTTCATTAACTTCCCTGTCATATCATTCATTTATTTATCTATCACTTTTATCACAAAGTCTGAAAATACGTATTTCATTTCAATTGATCATATCTTATCAATAGATATTGAATTATTAACTATTTGAAAATACCATTGAAAAAACATAATCTCGGACACATGCGTGAACAACGGTTCCATAGCGAACATGATCATGTCAAAGAGCAATATGTAGACGTTTCATTAAAATCGTAAATAATTTAACTAAATTTATAAATAAAATCAACAAACATACTTCCAAAAATTGGCAACTCAACATCTTAGTTACTATTTCCATTTTTCGCGCGACCGTGTAATGTTAGTCAAACGACATCTCAACATTTGCCGCCTCGATTTTTAAGCTCGGAAACGATGTCAAATTATATGCATGAGAAATCCTTGTCACAGGTCGTAACCCAGTACGATATGTTCACGACGATCCAAATTTTAAACACAGGTGGAGATATTCCAACGATACCAAACATCCCGACGAATCTTCGCACGTGTTTTTCATACAAAGCTTCGTAAACGAAGGTAGTTCCTGGTATTTTCTCATGTCACTTAACAGAAAGCCACTTTTATCGGGAGATTTGTGATGATAGATCGTACTTAAAATTCTTTTTGTCATCATTTCCCGATAACCCAAGCAATGAAAATAAAAGAATAGATGAGTTAGCGGATCGCTCTGTTACGAAATCTTAAAATTGCGTTTATGACATGTAGTATCAAAGACGCTTTACAAGCTGATAATATCCTTGATAAATGTAGGCTACGTCTATCACCACAGAGTCTCTGGGAAATTGGTGTGATAGCCGAAAACGCTTCTGGTTGACTGGTTGTGTTTTGTAATTCATATTGCAAGAATATGTCTCTAAGCTTCAGCTAAAGTGTTTGGGTCTACCACTTTGCCACTGGGCCTACAGTGTTTGAAATGTTCTGGCCCTCTGGGCTCTGGGTTTACTCTGCTGAGTTTCAGACACTGATCCCAAGCTGTTCTCGGTGACTTTAATGATGTTCTAGGTAAGGTTTGGTATCCCCCAATCTGTTAACTGACATTGGGAGAGTACACAGGTTTGCTGCCAGAAATACAACCCTTCTTACAATCTTGGTAATGCACAAGGCTGCAGTGTTAGGGAGTCGAGTGGGTTCGACAAGGCAGCGCTCCCTGGGAGCCTGACTATGCCAGGATCTCTCAAAACCTATTGGCTGCATTTCTTTAATCGCTACAAAATAATTATAACAGACATAGAACTGTTCACTACAGCCACTGGTTAGTTACAATCATCACTGTCTATATTGTCAGAGTGTATTTTACCTGGCTGTTCTGGGTCGTCATAAGAACGGGTGTCAACTGAATACTGAATGGTGTTGTTTAGGTTCAGTATATGAAGGATATTTATCAACTTACTAAACCTCTGATGGATGTTAACTGACTACATTGGTCCACTGTCATTAATACTGCCGTAACCTGACCATGTATTTATATCACGCTAGAACAGTTGTGTTTAGGATATATGTGCAGTTTACTATGGCGTGATCTGTCAAGTTATGGGAAGTGTGTGTGACATACTGAATTAGTTGTTCGTAATGCGTATCATTCAGAATATGCCCTTGTATGTGGATATTTGTTTATGAACGTCAACAAATGTTTTCGCAATGTTTTTCCTTTGACTTGGAATTGCTTGGTAGGAAATAAATAGTTTGGCACGTAGATGTAGTTTAAATTAAAAAGCTACTCTATTGCAGAGTCGATTGTACGATTCTGACTATATTATGAGCATATGTTTATGCATCACTATCATATTGTGATGGTATCGGGTGGTGGCGAAAGCTATTCACCTCAAATCGGAATTTATGGTCAAAATATGGAATTGCATCGGACATAGGTTTTCTGACTTATGTGTCAAATTTGGAAATGTCCTCTACATGTCTACCATAAAACGTTTTAAAATCTTTACCGAGACCCTGAATAATACGCCTAAAGTTCATTAAGTATTTTATACATGCAGTTTAATTATACAGTAAATGCCACACTGTGCGTCTCGGTTGTCATGACGTTTATTAGAACCTTTACAGCAGGTCATCATGACCTTGTCCTGTTTCAAACGTTGCGCAAACAACAAGACTTTTCTTATAACTCTTAACCGCCGGTGGTATGCACTACAAATAGCGACATTTTTAGTTACGAATTGTTTTGTGTGCTGCTGGGAACTTCGGTGAATACATCAATAAATTACAGTTGACTTGAAACTTATACCTATACACACCGTCACTCACATAGCATATATGTTGACAAATATATCCGTTGCATTCGTTTTCTTTGTATATAAATGTACATTATTACAGGTAGTCAAGCTCACCTGTTACTGGTAATTGATATCCCAACGATGCTTACACAAGTATGAATTTTTTTTAATTAAATATTCATGCAACCCCCCCCCCCCCCCCCCCTGTGTCGAGGTTTTGCGACAGGAATTTACATAGTTATTAGCAATGTTTCTCAATTTCCAGACAATAGTATTAGAAACGTATTCAGTTTTGCATATTAATAATACATGTTTGGTAAGTAATATTCTCTACGATCACCCTAATAGCTACTGGTTATGACAAAATGATGACCATCTTCCATACCTAGTTTATATTCAGGAGATGTGCGTTGTGATAATTCTATTTTAAATCATCTTCCTTCAGTTTTTGCAGCCCGGCTCTGAGTCTAGAAATCATGATCACGACGTTTTTTGCAGTTTATATGAACATTCTTACCGCCAAACGTTAATTAAAATAATAAATATTCCGTGTGCACGATTTTTTTTTGTCTGACATTACAGATAGACACTTTAAAGGCTCTAATACAGTTTTGAACTCTCTGTCTCACTCTGTACCTAGAAATATTGATGAAAAGTTCAAAGTGCATTTCGAAGATTGTAAAACGTATTTATTAGAACATCTTTAAATACCTTAAGAAAAGCTACTTTATCACCTGATACTGTCACCTAAACGGATTCAGATATCCACACATGGCAAAACTGGATCCTTGTGAACATATGATCGAATATATGACACATTTTAAGATCCCGATTTATCATTATATAGAAGCATATTGAAGATTTTTTTCCGTATCCTACCATCATAAATATTTATTGATATCAGCCAGTACTTAACGCTTGACAGAGAGCGATTTTATACTAAGAGTTATAACGACCACATTCACTGTAGGCGATAACATTTGGTCCCTGAAGGCCAACATTTAGACATTTCTTATATCCAATTAAACGGAAATAGTCCATCTTGTCATATAATTGTACACAAAAACCTTCAGATCCATCTGACAGAGTTGGCTGTATTTGTGGATCAAATAATATAAAACTACAGCAATGTCGAATAAGTCGACTAACCTCTATTCGAGCCCGCTTACCTCTTGAAGCTGATTCATCAACGCATTTATTCGTTTTTAAAGTAGTAGTTAAAATAATACCCAACATATCTATTCATTTACAGAAAACATTTGTTTATTCTCTTTCGGCCATTCGCGTCCACCTCCTTTAATATACGTACAGCGATATTTGTCTTTTCTAAATTAACTGTTAATTAACCCCACATATCGGCGTATGAGTCAAGACAGCGGATTAACCCTTTACATACTACCCCATTATTGGTGTAATCAGTAGCTTATCGAGACTACATTATGTGTGATGGATTTGCCCCGAGAGGTTTGGTGAAAGAAATGTTTACATTTTTATAGCTTGATTTGAAAGCTTCACAAATACACATCCACAAGTATAGTTATAATAATTTTTATCCTTTCTGTGATTTAACACAACCCAACCATACACCGACTACTGTTCGTTAAAACGTTACTTGATAGCTGCCTTCTCTTAGCAACAATGTAAAGTGTTTGCAGTTCTTTTCTCAGAGGCCAGTAAATCGTACCTGTGTGGTAGAGGTTCTAGACAAGCTTTCAAACACAGACATGTGTTCTGTGGGTGATGCAAGTGAAAGATTGAATGGAGGCAAAGACCGAATTCGCGCAAACAGGGCATTGCTACAACGTCATTCGTTGATATATTGTGTATACATCTTCCTCATCGTAATTTATGCTTTGATATATTCTGTATACATATTCCTGTCTCCATTTTCTTTATTATATATACAAGACCGTGGAACTACTTATTGCGTTGATATATTCAATATGCATCTTCTGATCGTACTTTTAGGTTGATATATACCCAAGGAGGGTATTGCTACAACGTCATTCGTTGATATATTGTGTATACGTGTTTCTGATCGTACGCATACTTTGTGAGTTTATATATTCTATATTCATATTCCTGTGTCCATTTTCTATATAATATATACATGACCACGGACCTACTTACTGCGTTGATATATTCTTATGCATCTTCCTGATCGTACTTTATGTGTTGATATATAGAGATTACTACACGAGTGTCTCTCAGTTACCATATATCTTATAACGAGTTGTTTCAAAACAAGTTGTAAGATAAAAGGTACCACGAGTACAGTAATCTGTTCCGTACACGCCATAAAATCGCACCTCTTTAGCACCGAATCGATGCATTTTGTCTATTGTCATGATCGCAGTGGCGAATTAATACATAACACAACGGTCTTGAGTGATATCACCTAACGCACTGCCTACTTCTCATAAATAATGTGACCCTACACCAAAAGGTTTCCGCAATATCTGTGGATTATCAAGGCGATGATGATAATGCAAATGAGGTAAGAACCCAATGGATGTTGAGTCAATAATTTTTACCTCAAAGAAATCACCAAATATGTACAAATTTGTTTACTTCCGTATGACATCACTACCGGTGATCGACTTTTACAAAATGACGCAAACACTAGGCGGGATTTTCACAGGAGGATTTTCGTTGATCGAGGGATCGTATATACATAAATGCGTCATGTAAGTAATCAGTAATAATCTGACAATCTGCGAAATGTTATTTGTTTTTATGTTTTCACTGTAACCAAGAGAATTCGTCGGGAAATGCAGATAGCTACCGTCGTCGTTAAGCGTGATTTTACGTTAGTCATGGAGTCGCACAGGACGGAGACTTTAACCATTTTACATGATCATTGTCGTGTATATATTTGTAATTACATAACTCGTGATGTGATATCGGTCAATAACGGTGTAATTCCCTTCCACTCATTAACCCACCTGAACTAGAAATATAGGCGACCAGTGAAACCGCATCATGTGTTTCGTATCCGGAACTATGCATAAAGATTCAGCGCGACCAAACACTCTCCACAAGGCTGTATGACAAGTGGGATGACTTAAACTTTCCGTTTATGTCGAGCAGTACTCTGGAATAGTACAATGGATTCATCCCTTGTGATTTTGGAATTGACTGCATCCAGCTACCGCTGTTGTCAAGTTATATTCTCCATGTTTCTACCTTTGCGTGCACTAAGCAATATTAAAGCTATATCACGGCGACCGTTCCAGACAATCCAGTGATTGATATTATGAGCAACGCTAAACGTCGTCGGGGTACGCACACAACCCAACACGCACACAACCCAACCATCGAGCCTGACAACCGATGCATTTCCTCGCCTTTTACGATCAGTATAGATTACTGGGGACCAAGTCTAACCCATAACCTGCCCATAACACACACACACACACACGCACACACACATTCGCACACACACATTCGCACACGCAGACACACATGCACACACGCGCGCGCACACACACGCACGCACACACATGCCAAACGCACGCACACACACACACACACACACACACGCATGCATGCACGTCGCTATATAAGCTCAATAATCTTGGACGCGACGTTAAACCCAATTTCACCTCCCCTCACCAGTTACCACTCATGTTCTATGGGATGATTCCGCTCCCTTTCTCCACCTGCAATACAAAGCATTAAGTGGGTGAATATAATTTGAAATTTCATTTCCAGTTGCTTTCTTCGAATGATGTCATAAATGCCTCGAAGTCAGTGTTATATCTGGAAATGACCTGTTACATGCCTGATTGGAAACTTTCAAAAACCAATATATAAATTCATATCTGTCAATACATGTAGTTGAACTTATTTTGTAATATATCAGTCGTCATTCAAAGATAGCACGGACACCTTTCATGTTACAGACATAGGTGTCCAGGGTGAATCTTATGGGATTAAGCATAGCGGATTGCAGGACACTTTCCGGATTCTGGACTGGAATATTTCCTGATATTCCGGACGACTACCAGACTTTTGATGTGCGTAATTATCTGTTGGACTACTGGACTCGACGCGTGGCTATTCGGACTTTGTACAGAACCGTAAATCGTAATTAACTCTCATTATTTCTATAAAACAAATAATATTTAACTACAATATGTAAAAGTAGTGATCGTGTGTCCCTGCAAAATACACAGACATAAAAGTGATGTATCGTGCGTTATATCCGTGAGGTCAATGCCATTGTATGTGGATATACTGTATAATTATCACACGTCCTTACATTGATCTTCCAGTGTCAGTTGTGGTTTCCAGCATTCCAGTATTGACAGCCATCTGATCGTGTGTGTGCGAGTAGGACGATCCACGTCAGAGGTTATGTACACAGATTTAAGACTGAGTCTGTCCGATGGCCATGGTTCTCCGATATCTGAAGGCAGTGTGCATGGCTGATCACACAGTAGTTCTGGATAACCCAACTGTGAAAACATCCACAGCGTTTACAGAGGTCACACAGTGGGTTTCAGTACTGCATAATTACGTGAAACATTAAGATAATAAGTAGTACAGAAACGTAAATCTTGGATAACATAGATTTGTGATTTCTTTTCATTTTAATAGAAACGATGTCAAACGAGATAGAAACGATGTGAAGACGAGATACATTCAAAGTGACATTGTATAAAGGTTTATGTTTGGCATCATTTTTTGGTTCTTGATACGTTTAACTTGTGTCACTTATGCAAACTTGTTTCTTAGTCAAACTAAATCTACCATGACATTTAGTAAAGTTTCATTATACTCAGCGAACTTCAAGTTATGGATCAATTCGTTGAAACAGTATAATAAAAGCAGAACGAATGTAGTCTGACCAGTCAGTTATAAGACAGGATGATCCCTAGTCTGTCCCTTTGCTACATGAAATGACTTCTATGAGCGTATTGTCAGCGGAACAAATTGATCAGTACGTTTTTGTTGTGTGCCTCATACCTAATCCAACAAAAACAACCAATTTCAGCCTGGTTTCAGTAAAGTGGTAAGTGTCTCATGACTAGCTCACATAAAAACAGGAAGGTCTAAAGACACACTTCAGGAATATGAATAACCCACGGCCTTGCTGTTTTTTTATGAAAGTTTGTAATGCAGTGTTAACGATTCACGGCGTGGTAGTAGTCTAGTGCAACTCGGGTGAAAGCTGAACACCGAATACTGAATACTTTTTAACCTGTTTCCCTTAAAATTGTTGCTAAATTATGCATAGTCCATCTTCTGTTGGAGACAATTTAGAGTGATGTACCAGTAGAAAGTGCTAAATTGGCAGAAACACTATTAATATTGATAGCACATAGTCTTTGTTCCACTATCATATTCAGTAGATGCGCTTATCCAATGCTGAGAGCTCGTCGTAAATCACAAGACTTTCTCGTTGAAGCATTGCATCAACGCTAGTTTTTGCATTTGTCACGTTCATAAAGTAAGGACATTTATCATATGACGCTACACCCAAGTAGGCGTAGACATAAGACATACATCTTGCATGCACGATGACAAAAGCAGGTACATTCAGTACTAATGGATTGCAAGGCATGGAGGCAATTACTGGAAAGGGACGGTTTGGAAGACTTGGTGAAAGTTCGCATCTGTATGACATGACACATGACACCCAAGCGCTTATTCCTACCCTGAAACATACCTTTCCACCTGTGTGGCAGTATGACATGAGTTGTCGTAGCATTGCTGTCGTGCTTGTCACTCGTCCACAGGAATGTGGGTCAATGGCGGGTTGTGTATCGGAAGCGAGAAGGCAGCAACAGCTGGTGGCAAAACGTCTTTTACAGATATGTCTGTCGGAAAAACGATATTCGTGTAATAAACATACTCCCAAATGGTATAGTAATTCATGTTTATTCAGATAACAACGATTCACTGCACTGGTGTAGGTTCTGGAAAAGTATGCGAAACTTTGAGATTAATGTTTGTGTTACTTTCAAAGTGTAATGAATAAACAATACTTGAAACTGTGATCAATAAATTACATGCTATTAGCATTAGTATGATCCTAGCCTTAGAGAACAACACGGATATAATGTTATGCTGGTCAGCTATAGTTTCATGATCAGTACATACATTATCTTATGCTTGGCGTAAGAGGCGACTAACGGGATCGGGTGGTCAGCCTCGCTGACTTGGTTGATGCTTGTCATCGTATCCCAATTGCGTGGACCGATGATCATGACATCAATCACTGGATTGTCTGGTTCAGACTCGATTATTATCGTCATACTTTCAGTATCTGAATGTTTTCACGAGAACCTGTCTGAAAAGAATGTATACCTAGGTATGTGAATCTACACCCACATGTCCCGGCAACTGCCGCGCATGCATCACTGTCACACGGGTATCTATATAGGCTTCTTATGGTACAAGGGGCAAGACCACCACTTTCTTAAAGAGATCTGTTAAAAGAAATTCACACTGGATATGCTTGATACTCTGATAAAATGTACCGTGATTTCCCCAAATGTGTTTTGCTCCTTGTATCAAATCAGAATGTTCCTTGCATGACAAGGTGATGTGTGCTGATAGATATACTGCCACGGATATACTGTATATGCCCATGTCCGATCGGAAACATACTAATACAGACTATAATGAAACCAGGCAACCAGCTAGCAGTGACGAATACACACACGTGTGTGTGTGTGTGTTTGTTGATAATGTTAAGTGGTAAGGTGTTATTTGTGAGTGAGGTGTGAAGGAGAAAAGAGCTATAATTTCCTATGTTTAAACTGAACAACACAGGGTATAAGACGGACCCTGCCGCCCACCCTATTTCACAACAGGTGAAAATACAGGTACGCCAACAGACACTGTTTACTACATTATCTGATTTTATCTGTGAATTGTGTTTTATATTCAAATTTCTCATTTGTCAATTACGCTTTGTTTTGGGATAAACCTTTAACTTGTCTTTTCGAAATATAAGATTGTCTCCAATGATGTTGAGTAAATATTTGTACGTTTACCCTAATTACTATTTTGATGCAAATACAGGGAAAACCCATTTCCTTTCTGATCCTGACACCTCTGGCGGAAGTATTAACTATACTAGGAATGGTGAAAATGATAAATTGTTCGGACATTTGTAAAACATGTATTATCCATCAGCTTTAAAGGTCACATTCATCATAAGCATTCATCATAAGCACACCGCCATCCCCTACACCCAGCCCATTTAAACATGAAACTACGCTGTTTGATAAACTATTTATCATTCAGTTTTACAAAAGCACCTATATTTATATGTAAAGAATATGGATCTTACTTATTCAGTGGTGCCTGGGAATACATGAGTATCGTGACAGAAGCATCTATTTCCGATTCATTTGCTCAGCTGGTTTCTTACAAACGCGCAAGTAATCAATGATGTGTTAATAAATCTTGTAAATGAACATCATGGCCATTGACTATCTAATAAATGTTGTAGGGACACCGATCATATATCTTTCCCTGTACCAAAAAACATAGTAAATTATATTATAACGCTCTCCGTTGCACGTTATAGACCCGGGGGTAATGGATGTGTAGGCAGACTGCGGTGTGCCAGACAGCGTACAAACACAAGACCCCTAGCAGACAGTCCGGAGGGGCTTGTTCCAGGGAGGAGATACAATGGCGCACGCATGAACATTGGGCGACCAGTACTGTTCATTTGACCAACAAATATGCTCACTTAGTATGTAATGGAGATAAAAGATAGCCATACTGGCTGTTCAACTCAATGATTAACCTAATAGTATGTTCTACTTATTCCATGTTAATGTAATTTCTATCCGACGAAAACCTGCCATTTCAATTGAAGTTGCTCTGCATTGGGCCCACAGCGATGTTCTGTTTTTGAGACAGGCCACTGTTTGACAACATCCCATCTAAAGAAATGTATTTCACGTACAGGACGTTATATTTAATTCGTCCCTACTTATGCTTCTCGCTGGCGAAGCAGCTTGGTGCCATTTTGAAATGTTATTATGGTGGTAAATATTTACATGCGTTCAATTGTATCTTATCTTGACATTTCATTCTGTAAATCAATGTCTAGAAATATGAGGGACATGCCGATATACATAAACCCTGATGTCGGAGGAAAGAAAGAACAGACGCATCTCGGCCATCACTTGCTGCTTCATATGTCGAACATGATAATACACTGCAGTTGAAAATATAGATGATGAATGCTGCCATAGTGTTCAACGTTGAACTGATTCACGTCATGTATTGATTCAATTGATTCGGATTCCGCCATACATTTTTAATTTGCTCCCCCAAATATCCCCACATGTTCCTCTGAACATGTCCACCTAATCCTCTATACATCCCACCTCTTCCTCCATACATTTAACCTGCCCCTCCATACAGCGCGCCTGTTTCTTCATGCACTTCCACCCATTCCTCAATACCATTCCTCAATACCATTCCTCCTCTTCCTCAAATATTCCCTTTTCGTCCTCAATACAGTCCAAACCATTCCTCAATACGTACCTATCTGTTTATCCACACACCCCACCTCTTCCTCCCTATATTCCCTCTTCTCCCTCCCTACATTCGTACCGCTTTCTCCATAATTCAACCTCTTCCTCGATACATTCCAACATGTTCCTTTGAACATTCCAATATGTCCCTCAATACATTCCAACCTCTTCCGGACATTGTTCCTCCACACTCCCCACCTGCTCCTCAATACACCCTCTTGTTCCTCCATACACCCTCATGTTCCTCCATACACCCACCGGCTCCTCAATACATCCCACCTGTGCCTCCATACACCCCGCCTGCTCCTCCATACACCCACCTGTTCCTCCATACACCCACCGGCTCCTTCATACACCCCACCTGCTCCTCCATACACCCACCTGTTCCTCCATACACCCACCTGTTCCTCCATACACCCCACCTGCTCCTTCATACACCCCACCTGCGCCTCCATACTCCCACCTGCTCCATCATACTCCCACCTGCTTCTAAATACACAAGACCTGCTCTTCAATACACCCCACCCGTTCCTCCATGCAATCACCTGTTCCTCCACACACCCCACCTGTTCCTCCATACACCCACCGGCTCCTTCATACACCCCACCTGCTCCTCCATACACCCCACCTGCTCCTTCATACACCCCACCTGCTCCTCCATACTCCCACCTGCTCCATCATACTCCCACCTGCTTCTAAATACACAAGACCTGCTCCTCAATACACCCCACCCGTTCCTCCATGCAATCACCTGTTCCTCCACACACCCCACCTGCTCTTCCATACACCCCACCCGTTCCTCCATACACCCCACCTGCTCCTCCATACAACCCACCTGCTCCTCCATACACCCCCCCTGCTCCTCCATACACCCCACCTGCTCCTCCATACAACCCACATGCTCCTCAATACACCCACCTGTGCCTCCATACAACCCACCTGTTCTTCAATACATCCTCACCGCTCCCTCTATACTCCCGCCTGCTCCTCAATACACCCACCTGTTCCTCCAAACACCCCACCTGTCACTCCATACACCCCACCTGTTCTTTAATACATCCTCACCGCTCCCTCCATACACCCCACCTGTCACTCCATACCTCCCACCTGTTCTTCAATACATCTTCACCTCTCCCTCCTTACAACCCACCTGCTCCTCCAACCACCACACCTGCTCCTCCATACACCCTACCTGTCACTCCATACACCCCACCTGTTCTTCAATACACCCACCTGTTCCACTATACACCCACCTGCTCCTCCATACCCCCCACCTGTTCCTCCAAACACCCCACCTGCTCCTCCATACTCCCACCTGCTCCATCATACTCCCACCTGCTTCTAAATACACAAGACCTGCTCCCTCCATACCTCTCACCTATTCTTCAATACATCCTCACCTCTCCCTCCATACAACCCATCTGTTCCTCCATACACCCTACCTTCTTCCAAACACCCAACCTGTCCTTCCATACACCCCACCTGTCACTCCATACACCCCACCTGTTCTTTAATACATCCTCGACTCTCCCTCCATACACCCCATCTGTCCCTCCATACACCCCATCTGTCCCTCCATACACCCGCCTGTTCCTCCATACCCCCCACCTGTTCTTCAATACATCCTCACCGCTCCCTCCATACACCTCACCTGTTCTTCAATACATTTCACCTCTCCCTCCTTACACCCCACCCATTCCTCCATGCAATCACCTGTTCCTCCATACACCCCACCTGTTCCACCATACGACCACCTGTTCCTCCACACACTCCACCTGCTCTTCCATACACCCCACCCGTTGCTCCATACACCTCACCTGTTCCACCATACGACCACCTGCTCCTCCATACACCCCCCCCCCCCCCCCTGCTCCTCCATACACCCCACCTGTCACTCCATACACCCCACCTGTTCCTCCGAACACCCTACCTGTCACTCCATACACCCTACCTGTCACTCCATACACCCCACCTGTCACTCCATACACCCCACCTGTTCCTCCAAACACCCTACCTGTCACTCCATACACCCCACCTGTCACTCCATACACCCCACCTGCTCCTCCATACACCCACCTGTTCCTCCAAACACCCTACCTGTCACTCCATACACCCCACCTGTTCTTCAATACATCCTCACCTCTCCACCCTTACAACCCACCTGTTCTTCAATACATCCTCACCGCTCCCTCCATACACCCACCTGTTCCTCCAAACACCCCACCTCTCCCTCCTAACAACCCACCTGTTCCTCCAACCACCACACCTGCTCCTCCAAA
The DNA here is from genome assembly GCF_023055435.1 of Haliotis rufescens. NCBI lineage: Eukaryota > Metazoa > Mollusca > Gastropoda > Lepetellida > Haliotidae > Haliotis > Haliotis rufescens. The sequence continues at coordinate 91,821,186 of NW_025963779.1, read as the reverse complement.
CTCCCCACCTGTCCTTCAATACACCCACCTGTTCCACCATACATCCACCAGCTCCTCCATACACCTCACCTGTTCCACCATACATCCACCAGCTCCTCCATATACCCACCTGTTCCACCATACATCCACCAGCTCCTCCATACACCCACCTGTTCCACCATACATCCACCAGCTCCTCTATACACCCACCTGTTCCACCATACATCCACCAGCTCCTCCATACACCCACCTGTTCCACCATACACCCACCTGTTCCACCATACACCCACCTGCTCCTCCATACACCCAACTGTTCCTCCAAACACCCCACCTGTCACTCCATACACCCCATCTGTTCTTCAATACATCCTCACCTCTCCCTCCTTACAACACAACTGTTCCTCCATACACCCCACCTGTTTCTCCATACACCCCACCTGCTCTCCCAAAGACCCCACCTGTCCTTCCATACACCCACCTGTCCTTCCATACGACCACCTGTTCCACCATACACCCACCTGTTCCTCCATACTGCCCACCTGCTCCTCCATACACCCACCTGTCCCTCCATTCAACCCATCTGTTCCTCCCTACACCCCACCTGTTCTTCAATACATCATCACCGCTCCCTCCATACACCCCACCTGTTCTTCAATACATCCTCACAGCTCCCTCCGTACAACCCACCTGTTATTCAATACAATCCACCTGCTCCTCCATCAACCTCACCTGCTCCTCCATACAACCCACCTGTCCCTCCATACACCCACCTACTCTTCTTTACACCCACCTGTTCCTCCAACCACTACACCTGTCCCTCAATACATCCTCACCACTCCCTCCATACACCCCACCTGTTCTTATATACAACCCACCTGCCCCACCATACACCACACCTCTTCTTCAATACATCCTCACGGCTCTCTCCATACACCCCACCTGCTCCTCCATGCACCCCACCTGTTCCTCCATACACCCACCTGTTCCTCCATACACCCACCTGTCCCTCGAGACAGCCCATCTGTTCCTCCATACACCCAGCTGTTCTTCAATACGTCCTCACAACTCCCCCCATACACCCAACCTGTTCCTCCATACACCCACCTGTCCCTCCATACAGCCCACCTGCTGCTCCATACACCCCACCTGTTCTTCAATACAACCTCACAAACCCCCCCATACAACCCACCTGTTCCTCCATACACCCACCTGTCCCTCCATACACCCCACCTGCTCCTCCATACAATCCACCTGTTCCTCCATACACCTACCTGTTCCTCCATACACCCCACCTGCTCCTCCATACAACCCACATGTTCCTCCATACACCCACCTGTTCCTGCATACATCCCCACCTCTTCCTCCAAACAATCCCACCTGTCCCTCAATGCATTCCATCCTCTTCCTCCATACACATTCCATCCTCTTCCTGGTAACATTTGTTCCTCCACCTGTTCTCCAATACATCCCCACCCCTCCCGCCATACATTTCCATCTATTCCATTATACATTCTCAATTTCTTCTCTTTTGTTCATCCATTCATTCCCCCATTAATTTACCTATACAAATTTCATATCAGTGCATGTATATCTAACCTTACAGTAGTTTGGACACACGTTTGTACGTCACTAAATGTTCTTTTCCCCGCAAGGAAATTCCATTTCACGTCGTTTGTTTTCAACCCGTCTATTCTTCGCAATAATTGAAGTATTCGAACACAAACAGTTTTTGCCTGACTTCGATAAATGTCACATCATGGTCATTATAACGCTATTCACTCGAGGGTATAACATCACAGGGCTCATTGCACATTCAGGTAAACACCCTGATAAGTCTTTGACAAGCGTGATGTTAGATGTCATTCTCTATTTAGACACCGTAAACGAATTGTGTTTGTTGTGTCAAGATCACAACCCTTTCCGCCTTGAAATGAACGTTTTCACTGATCGCCAACACTTCTGGACATGTGAGAATTGCCTTAATGCTTGAGGCACATTTTATTTGCATCGTGCTATTTGCATACAATGTGCATACAACGTTGAAACCTCTTGCTGTTCTTGCATTCTGATTTAGGCATGACGGCTCACACACGCCTCTTCCAATTTAGTTCCGAAGCATGAGTAAACTTACTATTACCATATTACTTGAGGGAAATCTATTACCTGGACAGTCGAATTACCATACACCATAAAAATCCTGACTTGTGTCCTTCTGCACATTTTGATGTACATGTTTGAGCTGTACTGAGCACACGTATGCCCCACAGTACATACTGAACATAATATGTTCAGTGTATGTATAAACTATATAGCATCACCTATTCACAATACCTCTTCCATACATTACTATAATGAACCTACTGTATGTCTAAGGTGCTGTACATGTAGGTCACGGATTACCTGTTGTCATTATTGTGTTATTATATGACCTATAGCATGCGATAAAGCGTTTGTATACTTTACCTATTCGATCATTATGTCATTGTGTGCAGTTACTCAACACCACTGCAATACCAAACACATCTGGTATTGTGCATTCTTCATGAGAAGAGTGTGTCTTTAAACGTAGGTAAACTGGTTTGTGGCGGGATTGTCACTTCCTGCCGCTGTGGCCTTGACCCTTAGGGCGTCTCACGGTTTGTTTATAGGACTGTATCAGTGGAACACGAGGCGATCGTGGTAATGTACGTGTGGCGCTTTAGCCATACTGGACGTTCTAATGGATATGCTTAAATACTTCTTGATGAGAATATCACCTTTATCCCACCCGAACTCTTCCTGATATAAAGGTACGACCATGCTGCTCACCAATGGCCAACCCAGAACAATGTTCTTATTGTCAGTAGACAGAAAACACTGCACATCTATTGTCCAACCAGAACAATGTTCTTATTGTCAGTAGACAGAAAACACTGCACATCTATTGTCCAACCAGAACAATACTAGTGTGGGCCCCACGTATAAAGACACTATCACACTGCTGTTAAACCAGAACAATACTAGTGTGGGCTCCGCGTATAAAGACACTATCACACTGCTGTTAAACCAGAACAATACTAGTGTGGGCCCCACGTATAAAGACACTATCACACTGCTGTTGAACCAGAACAATGCTAGTGTGGGCTCCGCGTCTAAAGACACTATCACACTGATGTGAAACCAGAACAATACTAGTGTGGGCCCCACGTATAAAGACACTATCACACTGCTGTTAAAACAGAACAATACTAGTGTGGGCCCCACGTATAAAGACACTATCACACTGCTGTTAAACCAGAGCAATACTAGTGTGGGCTCCACGTATAAAGACACTACCACACTGCTGTTAAACCAGAACAATGGCATTACGATAGTTGCCCAATAGTCCAGTAGCCCAGTAACCAAGTAGTCCAGTAGCCCAGTAGATCTGTAGGAGTAGAAGCCAATGTAGCCATGGTCTACTGCAACTAGTTTTCACATAGTCGCAGTACCATGCATCACGTGCTGAGAAATGGGAATACATTCCTCTGCCCATCGAATATAATGACGCCATGGGTTTGCAGAACGGATGAGCAAGTCTTTTCCGACCCGTAGCAGTCGTACTGAATCAGTGCTCAAAGATCTACAGAGTAAAAAAAATAGTTGATACCAATAAGAGTAACAAACGTACAATAATAATATCGTTGTATTCCCGAAAAATGTTGGGACAATGCTGGGAATGAGCCTTTAATCAATACAGAGAAAAGGGGGTATATTTGGAGTTGATACTTCTTTCTGTTCACGACCAGTGGGATTAGAATTATGTCCATGCTGGTGATCGAGTGTCTTGATACTCGTGAAGACATTCAGTGTAAAACCTCGTGTTTGAATGTCTTGGGCCTGTTGCATAAAAACATTTCATCAAGAAGACAAAAATGCCAGAGTGAATTATTCAATACAGCATCACGCCTTGTACTTTTCAGCTGCATTGTCAAAACACTGGACTGTCGCCACTAGCTGAACCGAGCAGATTGTTTGTGGACATGTTCATTACAGCGACAGAGACGTCCGTACAATCAAAGGAAACCCTATCAAATAAAGCAAGTCTCCTGCTTTGGATAAAAATATCCAGAGCAATAGCGTCTCAGACACAGTTATAGACACGTATTCCTTTGGCACCTAAAACCTACGATATGCCTAATGTTAGACACTAGTTGGGAGAAGTAATTGCTTTTCTTCATATGCCGTCACAATCACGCCTCTGTTTGTTGCAGCACGTACCTCCAACTCACAAAGGGGTATTTCTTCTGGACGTTTCATATGATTGCATGTTCCAGTGAACTAGATACCATCAGATGCTGTTGTGGCAGGCTTCTTGGCGATGACCTGGAAGTGGAGTTAAAAATAATATTGCCGTAGTATTGTATTGATGTTTTGAGCCGTAAAATATTTTACTGTTGCCGGAGGTAGCATTGTGTTTTTTCTTGAGCGTCGAATGAACCCGTTAAACATATCCTGACTGTCACATTGTACCGATTCTTGGGCGTCAAATATATACGTGTTGTTACTGTGAGGCTGTGCTGATGTCTTGAGCCTGGACTATACATGTACAGGTAAAACATAATTACTATTGCCCTAACATTGTACTGCTACATACATGTGCACCCAGGTGTTGGAATGTCGTTTGGATTCCGGGTAAGGAAAGTACCCAGCAACCCATACACGTCGTACGAGGCGACTAAATGGGTTGGGTGGGCAGATTGGGTGGATTGGTCAACTGCATGTTATCATATGCCAATTAAATGGATCCAATGGTCACGATGGCAATCACTGAATGGTCCAGGCTCGACTGTTTCACAGACGGTCGTCATATAGCTGGAATATTGCTGATTGCGCCGTTAAACCACAAATAAACACACTAACTAATGACTATCAAACAATTTAACAGCACACAGAGTCTGGTAATTTGTCCCTGTACGTATGTGAAATACACTGACTGATACTGTTGCAAATAGGGAATTTTCTTGTAGTGATGTATGTAAATCGTTTGAAAATTCTTCTTTTCTGTTTCTACTTGACGTTATACATCTTCAGATGTTTCCATGACAGCAGCAATTCCAAACTGTTATTTTCCACACTCCTGTAGTAGGGCCATTCCCGTTTCAGTGTTTCATTATCCAATAGGAACATATCTGACATCCATCTATCCCTTGCTTGATGGCATGTACATGTGATTGTTCTCAGGAACGTTGCGCGATACCCTGATCAGACGAAGATAGTGGAATGTTGGTGCTAATTGTTCCCAGTAACAACAGGAGGCTTAAACCCTCAACGACGTAGGAAGGCGATGAAATATGGAGCCTAATTGTCGTCCTGCTTTGTGGTAGTACCTTTCTGCCATGTTGCAGAACACTGTGCATATAGTAATCTCTTGAGCAACTGCTCTTCTTGTTTATGGCTCCAATGATTGCCACTTCTCCACTAAACTCGCGTACTGCCATTCACATGCGTCTGATAACATGATTGCTAGTAGCTATTGGTGTATTGGTACATGTCACGGTGGTTGAAAGCCTTTCCAACTGCGAATGTTTATCTCAAAGTTTTCCCATGTTAGTTACGTTTGATGGGGTGAAGAATATCTACAAATCCCCTTGACACCATTACACGACGCAGTCCGAGGTTTCTCAGCGTCCGTATATGTTGCGTCCCTATGCTTTACGACATGGGCTCTCAACGCAGACAACTTCACGGCCTGGAAACGGACCTATTTCCCTAGTTGGTTCCCAGAAGCGTTTGTTACTTTCAAAAATATAAAACATCAACGTCAGTGTATAACCAGTCTCGATTATCCCACGAACAGATTCAATTGGAAAATAGGGATGAAAAGTATACAAATATATCACTGACAATCAGTAATGACACCAGGTGTTTGAGAAAAGGGTAAGCTTGTAAAAGAGAAGGCATACAATTGCCATGAGATTTTTATTCAAAAACACAAACACGTATTCCATTCATTATTAGCTCTGGGTATTTCTTTTTAATTTGAAGCCTACTGTCCACCAGTTATTCTGAAAAGCCAAACCAATGGAACCACTAAAAGACGTGCTGTGGTGATATTGGATTCCTTCTGTACAAGAATCTCCCTCAGCCCTTCCAGATTCCACTGATCGCTGGTTCGTCCAGATGAGCCCAGACTATGGTCCACGATGGTAAAGGTCTGCGACCTGCTCCACTAAGGAGTTTCTCCCCTACATTACACTGACAGAACGATAGATTACTGAAATGTTGAAAGACGTTAAACCTGAATCTCTCAGTCACTGGCATGCTCCACGAAGGCAAACATTAGAGACGCAGTTCACTAACATCCCCCCATTTAAGTGATAGGGTAATGGTTGAAGTAATATGAAAATGCTTCATGGGGAATGTGATCTAATGGATTTTATCATGTATTCTGGAAAGTTAATTTCTGCAATGCAAAAATCATAACCGTTAACAAGATGTTACTCTACGCTTCAGCTCAGCCCATGTCACCATCGACGCCGACCATTACAGATCATGCTTTCAGTTTCTTTGAAGAATAAAACTCAAATTTGAATGTTGTAAGTGTGAAAAGACAGGAACACACTTATTTCTTACCTCCGTGATCACATATAACTCTTTCTATCGCTAGTGAAGTCTACCAACATTCATCTCAGATGTAACGTGTGACGTCAGTATTATTCACGCTCATGGCTCATTGAAGCAAGTAATTGAAGTAATTTGCAGGCTTGTTTTCTGATTTGAAAGCATTCTCCATGACGAAATCTAAAGTAAATACGCTTCAAGAACCGTGAATGTAACATCACGCTCACTGACTCAATGAGGCTATGAAGCCTTTGACGCATCTCCCTTATTGGGGCTGTGACGAGGGGAAGGCTGCTCCCTGTAAACAACCAGCCCCTCAGCACCGTGTGTATTAGGTTACACACAAACAAATGTTTTCCCTTAGACTTCTATAGTAACGTTATATATTTTTTTTAAAAACTCAGCATTCAACAGCTATTACCTGTACGTGTGTGCACAGTTTGGCCTTAGAGCAGCAATAAAAAAGTACTAGCTCAGCCAGCTCCTTTTCCGAGTACAGGAAGCTAAACACAAGACCCAAGTTCCGCAACAAATGTCACATTTTTTAAAAGCATAAGTCATCATGTAGAAAAAACGGCAATAAATATAGAAAAACAGGGTCAGCTATAATTACTTGATGGATGTACATTTCAAAAACATAAAACTCTTACACAAAATCACCTCATCACAGTTGCAAGATGATTCAATTTGCATTGAAGGCTACAAAAACTGCTTGTTAAAAGACTGATTCTAGCTTGGTGTAGAAGAACCTAGAGGCCAGTTTCCAACGTCTGTTACTCCTGTGCAGCCCCGGACATTGTACATGAATTATATCCCGACTCCATTAATAATTAGGGCAATGGTTATTGCATCCATTTGGACAAAATATGAGTTCATTACGAAATAATTAATGGTTTTTGATTTATTCAATATCACTAAGCGAACCTAGAATCACTAACGTAAATGTAGATGAGCATCATCATCGTAATAGACTCAATTACTTCTTACGTCTCCTCCCAATGTCCCTTTTTTGCAATTTGCAAGAAGGAAAAAAGCAATTATCCTCTACTAGATATTGAATATTAAATGACTGATTATGACCTGAAATGTAGCATTATTCCTCCAGCTCACGTCGTGGTTCATTACAAGAATAGGAGTTGCTGCTTTGGGCTTTATTAATGCTTCATTTAAAATCCGATACGGTCTCTGGCCATTTTTCATATCATATGCGCAACAACACGTTATTGTCTTTTTTGGTGAAAAGGACATAAACTTGAAATTAGAGAATAACCGTCTGAACAGAATGTAATTTGCCAGCGGGTACGAGATCCTACTCCTCGAACGTTATCACATGTATTCAGGGTTGCAATGTCTCTTTCCTAATGTTGGCATTCGCTATAATTCATAATTCACTCCCGATCCCAGAAACATCTTTCCTTTCGGCCTCTGACGTGACATTCGATGTAGTAGAGATAAGAATAAGATCCCAGTGGAATGATTGTCGTCATAGTATCCCACATAGAATATAATAATGACTTGATCTCAGTTGTTGTTTCGAAGCCCGACCTGCTCCGGATAGCGTGTCGACATCAGCACAGTTGGTGTGTTAATGTGTGTTGTTCGTGCGTGGGTCAGGGTTCGAACGAGGTTCTAATGTTTGCCCAATAAACGCTCCTAGCACTGTATTGTAGGTGTGACTTTACTATGCGCATTTCATGCAGACACTAATATATTACAGAATGGCAGAATGTGAACTCATAAAATTGTCTGGGGCCAGCGGAGGTGGTCTATTTCTAGACTGATATAATACCGCATACTGAACACAGCCATGACGATTCGACTGGTGTAACAACACCCGCCGACACAGACTATAGAAAACTGTGTTGATAAGACTGGTGTAACAACACCCGCCGACACAGACTATAGAAAACTGTGTTGATGAGACTGGTGTAACAATACCCGCCGACACAGACTATAGAAAACTGTGTTGATGAGACTGGTGTAACAACATCTGCCGACACAGACTATAGAAAACTGTGTTGAGTCCACTGGTGTAACAACACCCGCCGACACAGACTATAGAAAACTGTGTTGATGAGACTGGTGTAACAATACCCGCCGACACAGACTATAGAAAACTGTGTTGATGAGACTGGTGTAACAACACCCGCCGACACAGACTATAGAAAACTGTGTTGATGAGACTGGTGTAACTATACCCGCTGACACTGACTATAGAAAACTGGGTTGATGAGACTGGTGTAACTATGCACACTGACACAGACTATAGAAAACTGTGTTGATGAGGCTGGTGTAACAACACCCGCCGACACAGACTATAGGAAACTGTGTTGATGAGGCTGGTGTAACAACACCCGCTGACACAGACTATCGAAAACTGTGTTGATGAGGCTGGTGTAACAACACCCGCTGACACAGACTATAGAAAACTGTGTTGAGTCCACTGGTGTAACTATACCCGCTGACACAGACTATAGAAAACTGTGTTGTTGAGGCTGGTGTAACTATACCCCTTGACACAGACTATAGAAATCTGTGTTGAGTCCACTGGTGTAACTATACCCGCTGACACAGTCTATAGAAAACTGAGTTGGTGAGGCTGGTGTAACTATACCCCTTGACACACACCATAGAAAACTGTGTTGAGTCCACTGGTGTAACTATACCCGCCGACACAGACTATAGAAAACTGTGTTGGTGAGGCTGGTATAACAACACCCGCAGACACAGACTATAGAAAACTGTGTTGAGTCCACTAGTGTGACTATACCAGCTGACACAGACTATAGAAAACTGTGTTGAGTCCACTGGTGTAACTATACCCGCTGACACAGACTATAGAAAACTGTGTTGTTGAGGCTGGTGTAACTATACCCCTTGACACAGACTATAGAAATCTGTGTTGAGTCCACTGGTGTAACTATACCCGCTGACACAGTCTATAGAAAACTGAGTTGGTGAGGCTGGTGTAACTATACCCCTTGACACACACCATAGAAAACTGTGTTGAGTCCACTGGTGTAACTATACCCGCCGACACAGACTATAGAAAACTGTGTTGGTGAGGCTGGTATAACAACACCCGCAGACACAGACTATAGAAAACTGTGTTGAGTCCACTAGTGTGACTATACCAGCTGACACAGACTATAGAAAACTGTGTTGAAGAGGCTGGTGTAACAACACCCGCTGACACAGACTATAGAAAACTGTGTTGATGAGGCTGGTGTAACTATACCCGCTGACACAGACTATAGAAAACTGTGTTGGTGAGGTTTTTTTTCACTATACCCCTTGACACAGACTATAAAAACTGTGTTGAGTCCACTGGTGTAACTATACACGCCGACACAGACTATAGAAAACTGTGTTGGTGAGGCTGGTGTAACTATACCCCTTGACACAGACTATGAAAAACTGTGTTGAGTCCACTGGTGTAACTATACCCGCTGACACAGACTATAGAAAACTGTGTTGGTGAGGCTGGTGTAACTATACCCCTTGACACAGACTATGGAAAACCGTGTTGAGTCCACTGGTGTAACTATACCCGCTGACACAGACTATAGAAAAATGTGTTGATGAGACTGGTTTAACTACACACACTGACAAAGACTATATAGAAGAATGTGTTGATAGAACTGGTTTTACTATACCCGCTGACACAGACTATAGAAAACTGTGTTGATGAGACTGGTTTAACTATACACACTGACACAGACTATAGAAAACTGTGTTGATGAGACTGGTTTTACTATACCCGCTGACACAGACTATAGAAAACTGTGTTGATGAGACTGGTTTTACTATACCCGCTGACACAGACTATAGAAAACTGTGTTGATGAAACTGGTTTAACTATACACACTGACAAAGACTATAGAAAAGTGTGATGATGAGACTGGTGTAGCTATACCCGCTGACAAAGACTATAGAAAACTGTGTTGATGAGACTGGTGTAACTATACACACTGATGCAGACTATTGAAAACTGTGTTGATGAGACTGGTGTTACTATACCCGCTGACACAGACTGTAGAAAACTGTGTTGAGTCCGTTGGTGTAACTATACCCGCTGACGCAGACTATAGAAAACTGTGTTGATGAGACTGGTGTAACTATACCCACTGACAAAGACTTTAGAAAAGTGTGTTGATGAGACTGGTGTAACTATACCCGCTGACACAGATTATAGAAAAACTGTGTTGATGAGACTGGTGTAACTATACACACTGACGCAGACTATAGAAAACTGTGTTGATGAGACTGGTGTAACTATACCCGCTGACACAGACTATTGAAAACTGTGTTGGTGAGGCTGGTGTAACTATACCCCTTGACACAGACTATGGAAAACCGTGTTGAGTCTACTGGTGTAACTATACCCGCTGACACAAACTATAGAAAAATGTGTTGATGAGACTGGTTTAACTACACACACTGACAAAGACTATAGAAGAATGTGTTGATAGAACAGGTTTTACTATACCCGCTGACACAGACTATAGAAAACTGTGTTGATGAGACTGGTTTAACTATACACACTGACACAGACTATAGAAAACTGTGTTGATGAGACTGGTTTTACTATACCCGCTGACACAGACTATAGAAAACTGTGTTGATGAGACTGGTTTTACTATACCCGCTGACACAGACTATAGAAAACTGTGTTGATGAAACTGGTTTAACTATACACACTGACAAAGACTATAGAAAAGTGTGATGATGAGACTGGTGTAACTATACCCGCTGACAAAGACTATAGAAAACTGTGTTGATGAGACTGGTGTAACTATACACACTGACGCAGACTATTGAAAACTGTGTTGATGAGACTGGTGTTACTATACCCGCTGACACAGACTATAGAAAACTGTGTTGAGTCCGTTGGTGTAACTATACCCGCTGACGCAGACTATAGAAAACTGTGTTGATGAGACTGGTGTAACTATACCCACTGACAAAGACTTTAGAAAAGTGTGTTGATGAGACTGGTGTAACTATACCCGCTGACACAGATTATAGAAAACTGTGTTGATGAGACTGGTGTAACTATACACACTGACACAGACTATAGAAATCTGTGTTGAATCCGTTGGTGTAACTATACTCGCTGACAAAGACTATAGAAAACTGTGTTGATGAGACTGGTGTAACTATACCAGTTGACGCAGACTATAGAAAACTGTGTTGATGAGACTGGTGTAACTATACACACTGACGCAGACTATAGAAAACTGTGTTGATCCCATTGGTGTAACTATACACACTGACACAGACTATATAAAACTGTGTTGATGAGACTGGTGTAAATATACCCGCTGACGCAGACTATAGAAAACTCAGTTTTCTATAGTCTGTGTCAGCGGCAAAGACTTTAGAAAAGTGTGTTGATGAGACTGGTGTAACTATACCCGCTGACACAGACTATAGAAAACTGTGTTGATCCCATTGGTGTAACTATGCACGCTGACGCAGACTATAGAAAACTGTGTTGATGCGACTGGTGTAACTATGCACGCTGACGCAGACTCTAGAAAACTGTGTTGAGTCCGTTGGTGTAACTATACCCGCTGACAAAGACTTTAGAAAAGTGTGTTGATGAGACTGGTGTAACTATACCCGCTGACACAGACTATAGAAAACTGTGTTGATTCCATCGGTGTAACTATACATACTGACGCAGACTATAGAAAACTGTGTTGATGCGACTGGTGTAACTATACCCGCTGACGCAGACTATAGAAAGCTGTGTTGATGCGATCGGTGTAACCCACACTCAGCAATATTCCAGTGTTGATGCGATCGGTGTTTCCCACGCTCACCCAGCTTTTATGACTGCGCTCTGTATAAAATCGAGTCTCGACCAGACAATCCAGTGATTGGCATCACGAGTAATTGGGATACGATGACATGCATCAACCAAGTAACCTGACCACCCGATCCCGTTAGTCCCTTCTTACGACAAGCACAGTTGCCCCATACGGCAAGTAGGAGTTGCTGAAGACCTATTCTGCCCCGGAATTTTCACGGGACTGATGACGATTCCCTTCAGTGAAGAGTTAAATGTGTGTTACCACATGCTGTACGCAACTAAGGAGACCATTGACAATTATCTCTTGGTTCCCCGCGCTTTTCTTGCCGCGTCACTTCTCGATGACGCGAGTCATATCAAACGATGACACCACTCTAGACACATAACGGACGTCAGCTAAATGTCACCATCCAGACGTCTACTTGTCCCAGTCTGTAGGATAATATGGTCGTAGTGCACACCGTGTCAATACTTTTATTTATAACTTCATTTATCTAAAATACCTAATTGTTTGAATATGTTCCCCCCTTTGTCTGTAATGTATACAGCAAATATTCGGCGTATCCCCTCTAATCACAAGCCCCCTCCGGACAAGACCCTGAATCCCGGCGCTAACGAAAAATGTCAGTTAACACTTCCTCATGTCGCCGAATGTGACGTTTGTATATGTGGGTGTGACCTTGCCCGACGTTACTTATTCCTCTATCTACAAAACCTGACTGACATGGTCAATCAAGGAGACGGACCAAGATCATCGACAGAAGCGGACAGATTGTAGGTTTGGTCGTTGCGTGGGCCAAGGCCGTCCCCTCATCAACGACTATGTCGACCATGAAGAATCGCCGTCCGACTTCTGCCTGTCACGTGGTTCCCATCATGTACCTTTTCGACTGTGTTTTGTACTCCGTTATCACCCTGAGCTACCATTCGAGGGCAGGGGGTAATATTATCTAAAACCTCACCATAGATATGTTGTGTCAATTGGTTACGCCTTTTTTTACTTAATTTTCATACTGAATTCAACTTTCAAAGTTAACACGTTGAGATATTATATTTTAATCACGCGTTTAATACGCCCACCATAGGACGCCGGACAAACTATGCGTCTGCCATAAAGGACCAGCTACACTAAAAGCAATGGGTCATGTTAACATTGCTGTAGATGCTATCACTGGAGACGCAAGTGATATGAGTGAGACCTATTAATGCACTCACCGCATCCAGTGCTTTTTTGTTGTTGTTTTTCTGGAGTTTATTACTGTGCCTATAGTTTCAGAGACAGCCTTGAGATTAAATCATTACTCTATTGATTTCGTGTGATTTTCTTTTGTTAGAGTGTTATCCAAAGATTTTTGTCTATGCAATTTTATTAGATAGCATCGTTTTACACATCCTGAAAACGTTTTACGTTTACTGTTAGATGTGCGATGAAGTATGCGTTGTTTGAATTACAAGACAACGGGCAATTTCTTCTAAGCACGATGTGTTAGCGAGTGTATCACTGACAAACATTGGGGATAAAAGAAACCCATCGTGGCACAGTTTATGACGTAGGGGGTTCGTTGTCAGCAGATCGCTGCTTGTCATCGCGGTGCATTCTGCAGGAAGAACAATGTGAGAAATGTGGGTATGCTGACTAAGGCATACCTGTCATATCAGAAAGCGGTGGGTTCCGTACTCCAAATACACGTGTCTGAAGTATGTTTGTATTGAACACGTGTGTGTCCTATAAAGCTGCTCTGCATTGTCTAAACACGTGTCTTCGTACTGAGATGATTTTATGTATTGACCACGTGTGTGTCCCACAAAGCTGTTCTGCATTGTCCCAGCACGTGTCTGCATCCTAAGATGATTCTATGTATTAACCACGTGTCTGTCCCACAAAGCTGTTCTGCATTGTCCAAGCACGTGTCTGCATCCTAAGATGATTCTATGTATTAACCCCGTGTCTGTCCCACAAAGCTGTTCTGCATTGTCCAAGCACGTGTCTGCATCCTAAGATGATTCTATGTATTAACCCCGTGTCTGTCCCACAAAGCTGTTCTACATTGTCCCAGCACGTGTCTGCATCCTAAGATGATTCTATGTATTAACCACGTGTCTGTCCCACAAAGCTGTTCTGCATTGTCCCAGCACGTGTCTGCATCCTAAGATGATTCTATGTATTAACCCCGTGTCTGTCCCATAAACCTGTTATGCATTGTTCAAGCACGTGTCTGCATCCTAAGATGATTCTATATATTAACCACGTGTCTGTCCCACAAAGCTGTTCTGCATTGTCCAAGCACGTGTCTGCATCCTAAGATGATTCTATATATTAACCACGTGTCTGTCCCACAAAGCTGTTCTGCATTGTCCAAGCACGTGTCTGCATCCTAAGATGATTCTATATATTAACCACGTGTCTGTCCCACAAAGCTGTTCTGCATTGTCCAAGCACGTGTCTGCATCCTAAGATGATTCTATATATTAACCACGTGTCTGTCCCACAAAGCTGTTCTGCATTGTCCCAGCACGTGTCTGCATCCTAAGATGATTCTATGTATTAACCCCGTGTCTGTCCCATAAACCTGTTATGCATTGTTCAAGCACGTGTCTGCATCCTAAGATGATTCTATATATTAACCACGTGTCTGTCCCACAAAGCTGTTCTGCATTGTCCAAGCACGTGTCTGCATCCTAAGATGATTCTATATATTAACCACGTGTCTGTCCCACAAAGCTGTTCTGCATTGTCCAAGCACGTGTCTGCATCCTAAGATGATTCTATGTATTAACCACGTGTCTGTCCCACAAAGCTGTTCTGCATTGTCCAAGCACGTGTCTGCATCCTAAGATGATTCTATATATTAACCACGTGTCTGTCCCACAAAGCTGTTCTGCATTGTCCAAGCACGTGTCTGCATCCTAAGATGATTCTATGTATTAACCACGTGTCTGTCCCACAAATCTGTTCTGCATTGTCCAAGCACGTGTCTGCATCCTAAGATGATTATATATATTAACCACGTGTCTGTCCCACAAAGCTGTTCTGCATTGTCCAAGCACGTGTCTGCATCCTAAGATGATTCTATGTATTAACCACGTGTCTGTCCCACAAAGCTGTTCATGCAACCCATGTATTCCCCTGTACTGCCTCATCATGTTTATGCACTCCATGGTATTCCCCTGTATTGCCTCATTATGTTAATGCACCCCATGGTATTCCCCTGCATTGCCTCATCATGTTTATGCACCCAAAGGTATTCCCCTATATTGCCTCATCATGTTTATGCACCCCATGGTATTCCCCACCATTGCCTCATCATGTTTAAACACCCCTAGTATTCCCCTGCATTGCTTCATCATGTTTAAACACCCCATGGTATTCCCCACCATTGCCTCATCATGTTTATACACCCCATGGTATTCCCCTGTATTGCCTCATCATGTTTATACACCCCATGGTATTCCCCTGCATTGCTTCATCATGTTTAAACACCCCATGGTATTCCCCACCATTGCCTCATCATGTTTATACACCCCATGGTATTCCCCTGCATTGCCTCATCATGTTTATACACCCCATGGTATTACCCTGCATTGCTTCATCATGTTTAAACACCCCATGGTATTCCCCACCATTGCCTCATCATGTTTATACACCCCATGGTATTACCCTGTATTGCCTCATCATGTTTATGCACCCCATGGTATTCCCCTGCATTGCCTTATCATGTTTATACACCCCATGGTATTCCCCACCATTGCCTCATCATGTTTATACACCCCATGGTATTCCCCTGCATTGCTTCGTCATGTTTAAACACCCCATGGTATTCCCCACCATTGCCTCATCATGCTTATACACCCCATGGTATTCCCCTGCATTGCTTCATCATGTTTATGCACCCCATGGTATTCCCCACCATTGCCTCATCATGTTTATACACCCCATGGTATTCCCCTGTATTGCCTCATCATGTTTATACACCCCATGGTATTCCCCTGCATTGCTTCATCATGTTTAAACACCCCATGGTATTCCCCACCATTGCCTCATCATGTTTATACACCCCATGGTATTACCCTGTATTGCCTCATCATGTTTATGCACCCCATGGTATTCCCCTGCATTGCCTTATCATGTTTAAACACCCCATGGTATTCCCCACCATTGCCTCATCATGTTTATACACCCCATGGTATTCCCCTGCATTGCTTCATCATGTTTAAACACCCCATGGTATTCCCCACCATTGCCTCATCATGCTTATACACCCCATGGTATTCCCCTGCATTGCTTCATCATGTTTATGCACCCCATGGTATTCCCCACCATTGCCTCATCATGTTTATACACCCCATGGTATTACCCTGTATTGCCTCATCATGTTTATACACCCCATGGTATTCCCCTGCATTGCCTCATCATGTTTATACACCCCATGGTATTCCCCTGCATTGCCTCATCATGTTTGTGCACCCCATGGTATTCCCATGTATTGCCTCATCATGCTTAAGCACCCCATGGTATTCCCCACCATTGCCTCATCATTTTTATACACCCCATGGTATTCCCCTGCATTGCCTCATCATGTTTATGCACCCCATGGTATTCCCCTGTATTGCCTCATCATGTTTGTGCACCCCACGGTATTCCCCTGTATTGCCTCATCATGTTTATACACCCCATGGTATTCCCCTGTATTGCCTCATCTTGTTTGTGCACCCCATGGTATTCCCCTGTATTGCCTCATCATGTTTATACACCCCACGGTATTCCCCTATATTGTCTAAGCACGTTCGTACATTCCATGATGTTCCCCTGTATTGCCTCGTGTTGTAAAATATCCGTGCTTCATCAAGCCACGAGAATAGAACAGCATGTTTTTTAATAAGTTCAGGAAATGATGCGTTGCCACAAAAACAGTTTTTCACATCAATGCCACGGTAGAATATACGTCAACAGGGCTAGAACGCAGAATATATTAACTTGAAAACACAGCACGACTGCCCTAGGGGAGTGGTCAGGACGGCATCAGAAGTGTGTATATCATTCTCCGGGTTTTTTCCAAGTACAGAATTACTTACTGCCAGAGGAACCAGAAAATGCACTAATATTCTGACAAGATTTGATTATATAGGTTATGACCAGTGCAGCAGTGGTGCACAGCAATTATTGTGAGCACCGATAGTGGGTGGTCTGTTATTGTGCATATAGTTGTTATGTACTATAACGATACGATTGTTTCCTGTAGGGTGGGAAACTGTCCGCAAAGGGAAACGTTTGAACTTGCACCAAGTAACATATCTACGATACGCCTTTCTTTTGCATTCTACAAAGTGCTATTATGTGGAAATATTGTAGTTTGTTTGCATTGAACATGCATTGCAGTAACATACTGGTGTCCTGTGCTCATTTCCGAAATCCTTTATTGAACGGAAACTAGTCATATGATGTACAGTATAAGGAGCTAATATCGTGCTCGCTGGCATAAAATCATAAAATAAGTAGCGCAAAGATTTTGAATGAAGACCATATAACTATAACCCGTGTGTCTGAATGCATCACCAAGCGGTAACTATCCGTGCCAAGATCTCGCTAACCTGCCATTACGCTGGCGCGGTCTGACACAATCTGCGACCTTTACAACATAACCCGTCTTGCTGGAGAGGCTCATAAAGACAGTCCTCGTATTATGGGGATATCGTGGCCCCGCTTATCAAGAGGGGAACTCGGGCGGCTTTAATTACCCAGCGTTAAGTATATTAGTGACATGCTTTATTTACAAGGATGTTATCTCGCGTCTGTCTTTTACCACCTGATCCAGCAGCCGTCCAGAGTTGGCGAGCTTCTAATGAAAGTGAGATGTTATCTTGTCATTGTCTGGTGTACTTTGAATGAGCTGTTTTAGTTTCTGCGTTATGTAATAGAGATCACCATGAATTCATCTAATTAGATCTATTATTTATCTGAACGTCACAGAGGATGTTCGGATGTAGAAATAGAGGATACTGACACCTCCGCCGTATCCACTGCCTGATGTGATGATGCGATTGAGAGTAACCTTGCTTCGTGATGGACAGCTTGTATCATGTTTTTGACTATTGTGCCCCGGGGCGTGCGGTATGAGAGATCTCTGCACAGATGGTGGGCGGCAAATGTAACTCCTTATAAACAACCAGGCGAAGATAAGCAGTATGTAAACTTAGGGGTACAAGAAGGTTTGGCGAGTTTGTTTTTTGTGTAATTGGAATTTGAAAGAACTGTTGTTAAATTTGATTGTGTTTATTTAACCATCACTTATTCCTGCAACAGTGTGTAAGAACTGCTTTGTGGCTGGGTAATGTTGTGTAAATATGCATTGGTTCCATGAAGAGTGGGGTAAAGAAGTAACCCATGTGACTCCCAACTATGTTCCAAATGTAAATTTGTGCCGAAACAAACGAATATATTGGTCTCAAAGATAAGATGTTTCAGTAGCCATCAGCAGTTGTGTATGAAGCGAATGTTTTGTAATTACTTTACTAAGTTTTATTTAAATTATATCTGAAATATAAAACAATGTAAGCGTATTATTGAGTGTAGTTCATGTTTTTATATGTTATAGCTAACATAAGATATTTTCAATTGATAAAATGATAAAATCAACTGAGAGGTATAGTTTCTTCTCAGTTCAGCATACTATATCTGGTTGTGGTGGTTGTTGTGGTGGTGTTGGTGACTTTTACTTATTTATTTACGTATGTATTCATTGTTTTTTAAAATTATTATCCATTATCACTTGAAATCATTGTCAGTTCCAAAAACTACTAGACCAGTAATATGACCTCAGGCTCCAGTGAAAAAAACTAAATCGTTCACTGGATATGCCGGGAATTCTGAAAAAAATATGTTGTCGGTCCACAAAAACTATCTGGTTCCAATATTTTCTTACTCCTATCATGTCGTAATACACGTCATGTTGCGTGATGAGGTAGCCTAGTCATACAAGTCTTCGTTCGTCATGTCCACATCGATTCCCCATATGGGTACAATGTTTTTAATAAGTTTTAACCCCACCTGTCGTGATAATGTTGGAATATGCTAAAAGCGTCTTAAAACTATATTGACACACCCACAAAATGAGTGAGTGATTATTACTTACCGCCACATCAGCATACCCGTGAAATATTCGATGTTTTATATATTACCGGTTGGTGTCTAAAATTCCAACGCGTGTCGCAGGCTCCTTCATAGATCGGGTGGTAAGGACCGGTGACACGCTTGATTGCGTCATCGTACCCCAACTGGCGATGCGGTAGCCCACTGGTTAAAGCGTTCGCTCGTCACGTCAAAGACCCGGGTTCGATTCCCGACATGGGTACAATGTGTGAGGCCAATTTCTGGTGTGATATTGTTGGAATATTGCTAAAAGCGGCGTAAAACCAAACTCACTCACTCACTCGTACCCCGGCAATGTGGATCATTGCTCACAATATCAATCACAAATTCCATGCTCGATTAGTTCTAGGCCGCCGTCATGCAGCAGGAATATTGTGGCCTGCGGTGAGACAAGACAAACGATTTATTAACCATTATCTTTGAACGGATACGTTTACAGATAAAGCTACAAAAACCGTCTTTCCACTTCAGAAGAGAAACTCTGATGAAAACAAAGTCGATTGTTGATTCCGACTGTATCAGGAGCATGTGTTTATGAATCACTATCAGATAGAATATGACACCAGATGTTCACGAAAAGGTTTGGTTTGGTTTGTTGTTTAACGCCGCACTCAGCAAGATTCCAGCTATATGACGGCGGTCTGTAAATAGTCGAGTCTGGACCAGACAGTGATTTATATCATGAGCATCGATCCGCACAATTGGGATCGATGACATGCATCAACCAAGTCAGCGAGCCTGACCACCCGATCCCGTTAGTCGCCTCTTACGACAATCATAGTCACCTTTTACGGCAAGCATGGGTTGCTGAAGACCTATTCTACCCCGGAATCGTCACGGGTCTTACGAAAAGGTGAGACACGACATCCTAACCTTCTAAATGACTTCAAAATATTTTCGTTACAAATTTTACTATAATGTCAATCCTTGGAGATATTATCTTAACATTTAACATTTCATCTGTACAGAATGGTATGTCAGGTTATATAAACAGAAGACTATGTTTTATCTAAATACATATTTGGTGATGGAAAACCATTTACATATTAACATTTCTCGTGAATCAGCCCCACTCCGATCATTGGTGCGTTTGAGGATTACACTGCAGTTACTGCAATATTTTGGAGTCATTTAGAAGGTTAGGATGTCATGCCTCACCTTTTCGTGAACACCTGGTGTCATATTCTATCTAATTCATAAACACATGCACCTGAAATAGTCGGAATCAACACTCGACTTTGTTTCTTGCACAGTTCCTTATGACGTGGAAAGGGTTTTGTCGCTTTTATTTATGTATATTGTGGATGAGTACGACTTTACCTGTAAACGAATTCGTTCAAAGATAATTGTAAATGACCCATCACATACGTTGTTTCTCTTGTGGTGATTGTGAGCACCGCAGGCAACAATGTTCCTGCAGTATGGAGGCGGCCTGTAAATAATAGGACCAGAAAAAAATGCCATTGACTGAATAAACTAGGCTGTGCACATACACACTGGCAGAGTTAAAAGGGATGACAAAGGCTGGACGTGACAGGATCGGATTCACATCGGTTGTGAACATGCTGTACAACCCTGCATGGCCATTGTATTAATTTGAACACATGACGATAACAGTTACCAGATAACCTATTCCAGACAGTTTAATTGACAACAGTTGTTTTTTTGTGCGGTGACATTGTTAACAGGCACATATATAAAGAAACTATGAATTCCTTTGAGCTGTGTATTCTGATGGCATGATTGCAATGAACATCTCCTGACTAAACATATACCACACTTTTGAAGTTGCTTCAGACACAGTTGCTAGTTGATAACAGTCTTTTTGACGACGCCAAGAATTATCGATAGCAAAAGTTTCATCTCATCGTCAGGTTTAATTGATAACCATAATACACAGCGTTATGCAATGATAACTAAAATAATTATCAAAACTGACCAAAATAGAACACAAATTGCCGTTATCATCACCTCGTTGAGCTCAGCTCATGAATTGAGACGTAATTGGTAAAGTATTACTGAAGCAAGGCCCATTGCTTGTAAGCGGCTGTCATTGATCAGGCATACAGAAATCTTTACAAATTCCCCTCGCGAATCGATCTGTGTTAACTACACTGCTGTGGAGGAGGTTTCACACTTGAGACCAGACATGTCTTCAAAAGATGAAGTTGGTCTGCAGTCCGGCAGTGTGTTGGGACTTTAATGTATCAATATTGTGGAGATCAATGTAGTGGTGATGGAGCGAGGGGATGAGTGTGGTACTGAGCTACATCTGTGGAGCTCGTGGTGATACAGGTGCCCCCTGGTCACTGATGCAAGGAGCAGCACGCTGTGACCGACTATGCCAACTTTGACTGACCCGGTGTCGTAGTGGGTAAGGAGGATTTCCCACAACATCACCTACAGCGCTGTGGCAGATCGGGACGTGACTGTGTCTCGGGTGTTGATGTTCCGTCACTTCAATATGTAGACACTACAACTACCACGATTTGGCCAGCCAATGTATCTCTATCCACATTTAAGACAACCCCTGCAACTTTGTAATAAAATCGGATCAAGAGCCAAAGAGTCAAAATAATGTAACCATTGTAAAAGACATTGCTATGACAGTGATTGCCCATATTACTTTGTACTGTGAAATGTTTATGCCTGACAGAAATCATTTCTTCTCATGCTGATTGATATACTTGATGTAGATGTATATGTGTAAATAGATATGCTTGACGATGATGATATGCTTTCATTTTTTCTCGGTGCAGATGTCCATTACTTGACTAACGAACTTGATTTCGATACTTGGCAAAGCATCATACTGTCTTTCTGCCACTTCGTATGATATTTAAAGAAATACCTTATGTTTATCTACTAGATACCTTACTGCTCTCAAAATGTTTATTGTAAATTGTTTATTCATAGCACTGTATAACATGATTTCATTGTATATAGTTAAGTAATTTCATTGATGTATTGTTAATGATGTATTTGCCTATGTAAAATCTTCGGATTAAACTGTGGAGGAAGTAAAGAAATTAATTCATTCATTCATTCATTCATTCATTCATTCATTTGGCCAGCCGTTTTCTCTTAACGAATTCGGGTAGTAATATAGAAGAAATGAGGTGAATAATGACATTAATTAATCGATCAGCAGCCTGGCTGTAAATACTATTTGAATAATGTCTTGAGAAGGACATACGTGTACAGCATGTCTCACAGCGAAAACTTCCTGTAACTTCAGCCAATGTTTTAAACTTTGAAACGAAGGACTTGCATGACCTGTTCGTTTTTTAATGCCATTTAACATGATCTTTTATCTTTGATATCAATTTTTGTCTCTATGAAATCCAATTAAGGAGTTAATTCTGAAGATAAAACAAGCTCAAGAATAAAGAAAACATGTCATGGTGGAAAAAATAAATGCAAATAAAACACTTTCCTCAACCTTGCAAAATCTATTAACGAGACCATTGTACGAGTCTAGCATGAACCTGTTTTTATGCTTACCCTTTTTCACGAACTCCCCGTGTCGTCACTGATTTTTAGTGATCCATTCATGTAACTTTCACTTTTCCGCCCAAAAGAAACTGGTTAGTTTCTGTCGTTGACGGTATATATTGTGAAACACACGGCAAGGGGAGAGAATATGAGAATCAAAATGGGAATCGGTTTCAGTATGGAATACAACATTATACAATACCTTGAACACAAAACGATACGACGTACGTCATGATTAATGATACGTGCTAACTGACAAACCAGGCAAATGTGCATCGGATGTATGAGTCATGATAGTACATTATTGGTGATTATTAATGAAATGTGCATCGGGATTATGAGTCATGATAGTACATTATTGGTGATTATTGATGAAATGTACATCGGATGTATGAGTCATGATAGTACATTATTGGTGATTATTGATGAAATTTGCATCGGATGTATGAGTCATGATAGTACATTATTGGTGATTATTGATGAAATGTACATCGGATGTATGAGTCATGATAGTACATTATTGGTGATTATTGATGAAATGTACATCGGATGTATAAGTCATGATAGTACATTATTGGTGTTTATTGATGAAATGTACAACGAATGTATAAGTCATGATAGTACATCACTGGTGATTATTGATGAAATGTGCATCGGATGTATAAGTCATGATAGTACATCATTGGTGATTATTGATGAAATGTGCATCGGATGTATAAGTCATGATAGTACATTATTGGCGATTATTGATGAAATGTGCATCGGATGTATAAGCCATGATAGTACATTATTGGTGATTATTGATAGTACATTATTGGTGATTATTGATGAAATGTGCATCGGATGTATACGTCATGATAGTACATTATTGGTGATTATTGATGAAATGTGCATCGGATGTATACGTCATGATAGTACATTATTGGTGATTATTGATGAAATGTGCATCGGATGTATAAGTCATGATAGTACATCATTGGTGATTATTGATGAAATGTGCATCGGATGTATAAGTCATGATAGTACATCATTGGTGATTATTGATGAAATGTGCATCGGATGTATAAGTCATGATAGTACATCACTGGTGATTATTGATGAAATGTGCATCGGATGTATAAGTCATGATAGTACATCATGGGTGATTATTGATGAAATGTGCATCGGATGTATAAGTCATGATAGTACATCATTGGTGATTATTGATGAACATTGGTGAAGGCCATGTTGATATATTACGGTATATCATCTACCACAACTCTGATTGTAGGCCGTCTATAAGGTAGTACTTTCGAAAATATCTATTTATGCAGACATAAATAGTCGAGGCCCGCTATATGAAACATTATATGAACTACACTAATCTAACAACGATTAAATTAAACATATGATATAAAATTACGTTACCAGTTAATATGTTGTATAAAAAGTCATACGAATGCATCCCTTTTTCGTACTTCTTATAAAAAAGTATCCCCTGAAGTGTGATGTGTTCTATTCCTTAAGTTACTTATCGATTTTACACGTAGAATACACCATGTCTGGTCCTGAAACACAGAGCAGCCAAGAACCCTCGTGGTTGAGTGCATGGTCTGGAGAGGGTGACCTCTGCCGTCGTTACATCTGTACCGAAACATGCACAGAAGGGGGTCCTAGCTCAAGTGGCGCTCGGGGTAACGGGGCCACGGCATGGGAATCAATGTAAAGTATAAGTTACATGCCAAAGTGCCCATTTAATCACAGCTCGGTGCTGCACTGTCGTCATATGCGAGGTTTCCGTGTTGACGGTAGGTTAAGCCTTGAAGCTCCCACTGCCGCCATCAGCCCATTACGTGGAGGAATCCCGCTGTGCCGGGATAACGACAACAATCACCAGCAGTTGATTGTCAGTCGACGAACGTATAGTGTCGTGCAGTGCCTACACGTGGCGAGTTGACTTAAGCACCTTCGGCGACCTGTTGACCGTACCACTGCCAACTTCAGAGCATAGCGATCCATCTCTCTGGTATAAATCCTCGACCTCGACTCCGTGTCATCGAGTCCCTGTCTGTAGACAGCGCATCCGTCATCAGAGCAAGCACTGAACTAAATGCTGCGTTTGTGAGGAGTCCTGTGGTATTTAGTCCAATTGATACGTCGTAGAGCTTTGATAGGAGTATTTAGCCTTGTTGTTTTTTTTGGGTTGCATGACGTCCGTCTGTAAATAATCGAACCTGGACCAGGCAATCCAGTGATTGACATCATGAGCAATTGGTACACGATCGCATGCATCAACCAAGTCAGCGAGCCTGACCACCAGGTCCCGTTAGTTGCCTCCAACGACAATCAGCGTCGCCTTTTACAGCAAGCCTGGGTTGCTGAAGACCTATTCTACCCCTGATCTTCACGGGTAAACACGCACTGAACTAAATGCCGCGCATGTGAGGAGTCGTGGTGTAGTTGTGGACGGGTACAACGTTTGACACAACGCAACCCTCTGTTTCCCTTCAGCAAACAGGGAAGATTGGTCGTGGGTTCGAATCCTAGATTTGCACGGTTATTACAATCTGTTGACACAAAATACAAACGTTTTACTGTGTATATTCATTCACGCTGTACTTGATAAGTTCATGCTTCAGAAACTTTGGGGTTTTTCTATTTTCTAAGGGTTACACTGAGAGTAAGGCATGTTTCTTTAATTAGAATCTGCTTAAAACTGGTCTAAGCTATATTGTTCATAACGTTGTATGTCATTATACTGGTATCGAGTACAAACTCACCAGATTATATACCGATCCGTGGAATAGGTCTCCAGCAACCCATGCTTGTCGAAAGAAGCGACTAACGGGATCGGGTGGTCAGGCTCGCTGACTTGGTTGATGCATGTCAAACAACATTTGTTAAACAACAAACAAACAAGATAATATACCTCGTATTTTCGTGTGGATCGGGGCACTGGACCGCGAGTTTTCAAATGTTTAAACAAGAGGTACTTCTACATTCAGTTAAAAAAATCAAATATTACTCATATTCCAGATTAAGTACTTGTAGTTTTGCCTGTTTCGAAATAATTGTAATTAAATTGATAGTTTAAGAAATAGAAATGAGCCAATATTCGTCCATAGATATATATCAAATTTCATCGCAATATGTTACATATTTTGCACCCATTGGTCTCCCATTTGTCCTTTCATGGAAATCAACATGATATCTCGCTTTGTTGGGGTGCAAGGTAGTAGACACAATTAACCAAACAATGCTGAACTAATTCATTTCTTTTTTAACAATCTTGATTTAAATAAGTGTAACAACACGAGTAACTCCCCAGATGTAATACACATTCAGCACCACTGTCTCTGTCTCAGTGCTTCACTTGGCTGAACTTACATTCCGTTACTCTTCAATATCATAGCTGCCAAAATATTTGATCACGGTGACACTGCTACGTACACTTTCCATTAAACCAGATCTGTTGTTATCCTAATATCAACCTGATGATTTACAGGTGAAAATGAGTATTTTAGCACAGCCATTGCCGACGGAACCTCCCTCACTTTTGTGACGCTGTGGTTAGTGTAAGTTCCTGTTTAATTGTGTGTGTTCTGATATAGATTTTATCTTGCCTAAGTTGCTGTAGCCAAGTGCTTCTGTCAGCGTACCAGTCAGTGACGAAACATCTTATAATCTTCCAATATCGAACGTATACAGCTCTAATCGACAGTACGTTATCAATAGATTGATGTAGTCAAACGAAGACTTTTGTGTGAAAAGGCTTGTTAATTGTGATGTATCTAATGGAAAAATATACTTTATTTGAATGGTATTTTCACAAATCAGAATCAACCATTCTTCAGTGTCGTGGCATAATTATTGTTGTCTCCGAGCAGAAGAATACAATTGTGTTCGCGGGAGATCTGATAAATTATTTCCCCTGCGCGTTTGGTTATATTTTCATATCGAGCTTCTGAATGTGACTAGTTTGATCACTATTTTTAGTTCATTTCATATCTTCATAGTTATTACAAATCCGTGTAACAGTCGATTGAGACAAGTCGTTATCTGCTACCCACTGTTCTTGCTCTCAGGAAACCAGCTCGTCCACATGGCAGTTGCTGTTCAGGTGACACCTTATGGTCCAAGGGAGATTTGAATGAAGAAGCACCAGCCCCCCTATAATGTACATGTATGTTGGAAGAGGCATGTACGTCACTGCACTAGTGGGTGTAGCTAGTTGAAGACTTCCGTGCGTCAGGCGGCACCCTCATTCTTTGTAATTAGTCAGCGATTCCGAGGTTCATTTCCTCTGCCTCTCAAATAGAATTGCACAATTCATGGCAGTGAAGAAGCCGGGAGATTTCAAATTGTATTTCTTGTTTTATTGAAATTAGCATCCAGTTGAAATTTGACTTGTATTGATCAGATTCCATGCAAAAACAATTTACGCTGAGATTACTTCGAAATTGTTTGAAAATGCAATATCATCCCATGCTAGCTGGTATTCAAACATCTACTGTCTAGTTTACTTCGGGCTTTCCCCCACTTTTAACGGACACGATGTTATACAATGGAAATACTGTTGGAAGCGGCGTTAAATCCCCAGGTTACTCACGAACTAATGTTTGCAACTCGTTACAGTAACAGTACTAGTAGCTGTAGTTTCATTTAAGGCACGATTTACTTCATATCTCCAAAATGCTGAAGGCGACCACCCGTGCATCGTACACCTACTAACTCTTATTTACACTTATGCTTTTGCATTAAAGCGTTTGTTTGCAAGGACTGGCAATGTGCTGATAATACGTGTTGTACAGTGATGTTGTGACCCGTGAAGATCCGGGGTAGAATAGGTCTTCAGCAGCCCATGCTTGCCGTAAAAGGCGACTATGCTGGTCGTAAGAGGCAACTAATGGGATAAGGTGGTTGGGTTCGCTGTCTCGGTTGATGAATGTCATCGTATCCCAATGGCGTGGATCGATGCTCATGATGTTAATCACTGAGTCGTCTGGTCCAGACTCGATTATTTATAGACCGCCGTCATAAAGCTGGAATATTGCAGGGTTCGGCGTTAGACAACAAACAAACAGTGATGTTGTGTCAGGAAGACATTTTGAACTGTTTTCGTCAGTGATGTTGTGTCAGGTAAACATATTGTAGCGTTTTCGTCAGTGATGTTGTGTCAGGTAAACATATTGTAGCGTTTTCGTCAGTGATGTTGTGTCAGGTAAACATACTGTAGCGTTTTCGTCAGTGATGTTGTGTCAGGTAAACATATTGTAGCGTTTTCGTCAGTGATGTTGTGTCAGGTAAACATACTGTAGCGTTTTCGTCAGTGATGTTGTGTCAGGTAAACATACTGTAGCGTTTTCGTCAGTGATGTTGTGTCAGGTAAACATACTGTAGCGTTTTCGTCAGTGATGTTGTGTCAGGTAAACATATTGTAGCGTTTTCGTCAGTGATGTTGTGTCAGGTAAACATACTGTAGCGTTTTCGTCAGTGATGTTGTGTCAGGTAAACATACTGTAGCGTTTTCGTCAGTGATGTTGTGTCAGGTAAACATATTGTAGCGTTTTCGTCAGTGATGTTGTGTCAGGTAAACATATTGTAGCGTTTGCGTCAGTAATGTTGGGTCAGGTAAACATATTGTAGCGTTTTCGTCAGTGATGTTGGGTCAGGTAAACATATTGTAGCGTTTGCGTCAGTAATGTTGTGTCAGGTAAACATATTGTAGCGGTTTCGTCAGTGATGTTGGGTCAGGTAAACATATTGTAGCGTTTTCGTCAGTAATGTTGTGTCAGGTAAACATATTGTAGCGTTTGCGTCAGTAATGTTGGGTCAGGTAAACATATTGTAGCGTTTTCGTCAGTGATGTTGGGTCAGGTAAACATATTGTAGCGTTTTCGTCAGTGATGTGTCAGGTAGACAGGCTGTACAATGTCCTGTCAGTGATATGTCAGGAAGACAGGCTGTACAATGTCCTGTCAGTGATGTATCAGGGAGACAGGCTGTACAATGTCCTGTCAGTGATGTATCAGGGAGACAGGCTGTACAATGTCCTGTCAGTGATGTATCAGGTAGACAGGCTGTACAATGTCCTGTCAGTGATGTATCAGGGAGACAGGCTGTACAATGTCCTGTCAGTGATGTATCAGGGAGACAGGCTGTACAATGTCCTGTCAGTGATGTGTCAGGAAGACAGGCTGTACAATGTCCTGTCAGTGATGTATCAGGGAGACAGGCTGTACAATGTCCTGTCAGTGATGTATCAGGGAGACAGGCTGTACAATGTCCTGTCAGTGATGTATCAGGTAGACAGGCTGTACAATGTCCTGTCAGTGATGTATCAGGGAGACAGGCTGTACAATGTCCTGTCAGTGATGTATCAGGGAGACAGGCTGTACAATGTCCTGTCAGTGATGTGTCAGGAAGACAGGCTGTACAATGTCCTGTCAGTGATGTATCAGGTAGACAGGCTGTACAATGTCCTGTCAGTGATGTATCAGGTAGACAGGCTGTACAATGTCCTGTCAGTGATGTATCAGGGAGACAGGCTGTACAATGTCCTGTCAGTGATGTATCAGGGAGACAGGCTGTACAATGTCCTGTCAGTGATGTGTCAGGAAGACAGGCTGTACAATGTCCTGTCAGTGATGTATCAGGGAGACAGGCTGTACAATGTCCTGTCAGTGATGTATCAGGGAGACAGGCTGTACAATGTCCTGTCAGTGATGTATCAGGTAGACAGGCTGTACAATGTCCTGTCAGTGATGTATCAGGGAGACAGGCTGTACAATGTCCTGTCAGTGATGTATCAGGGAGACAGGCTGTACAATGTCCTGTCAGTGATGTGTCAGGAAGACAGGCTGTACAATGTCCTGTCAGTGATGTATCAGGTAGACAGGCTGTACAATGTCCTGTCAGTGATGTATCAGGTAGACAGGCTGTACAATGTCCTGTCAGTGATATGTCAGGTAGACAGGCTGTACAATGTCCTGTCAGTGATGTATCAGGTAGACAGGCTGTACAATGTCCTGTCAGTGATGTATCAGGTAGACAGGCTGTACAATGTCATGTCAGTGATGTATCAGGAAGACAGGCTGTACAATGTCCTGTCAGTGATGTATCAGGGAGACAGGCTGTACAATGTCCTGTCAGTGATATGTCAGGAAGACAGGCTGTACAATGTCATGTCAGTGATGTATCAGGGAGACAGGCTGTACAATGTCCTGTCAGTGATATGTCAGGAAGACAGGCTGTACAATGTCCTGTCAGTGATGTATCAGGGAGACAGGCTGTACAATGTCCTGTCAGTGATATGTCAGGAAGACAGGCTGTACAATGTCCTGTCAGTGATGTATCAGGGAGACAGGCTGTACAATGTCCTGTCAGTGATGTATCAGGGAGACAGGCTGTACAATGTCCTGTCAGTGATGTATCAGGTAGACAGGCTGTACAATGTCCTGTCAGTGATGTATCAGGTAGACAGGCTGTACAATGTCATGTCAGTGATGTATCAGGAAGACAGGCTGTACAATGTCCTGTCAGTGATGTATCAGGGAGACAGGCTGTACAATGTCCTGTCAGTGATGTATCAGGAAGACAGGCTGTACAATGTCCTGTCAGTGATGTATCAGGTAGACAGGCTGTACAATGTCCTGTCAGTGATGTATCAGGTAGACAGGCTGTACAATGTCATGTCAGTGATGTATCAGGAAGACAGGCTGTACAATGTCCTGTCAGTGATGTATCAGGGAGACAGGCTGTACAATGTCCTGTCAGTGATGTATCAGGAAGACAGGCTGTACAATGTCCTGTCAGTGATGTATCAGGTAGACAGGCTGTACAATGTCCTGTCAGTGATGTATCAGGTAGACAGGCTGTACAATGTCCTGTCAGTGATGTATCAGGGAGACAGGCTGTACAATGTCCTGTCAGTGATATGTCAGGAAGACAGGCTGTACAATGTCATGTCAGTGATGTATCAGGAAGACAGGCTGTACAATGTCCTGTCAGTGATGTATCAGGTAGACAGGCTGTACAATGTCCTGTCAGTGATGTGTCAGGAAGACAGGCTGTACAATGTCCTGTCAGTGATGTATCAGGGAGACAGGCTGTACAATGTCATGTCAGTGATGTATCAGGAAGACAGGCTGTACAATGTCCTGTCAGTGATGTATCAGGGAGACAGGCTGTACAATGTCCTGTCAGTGATATGTCAGGAAGACAGGCTGTACAATGTCCTGTCAGTGATGTATCAGGTAGACAGGCTGTACAATGTCCTGTCAGTGATGTATCAGGTAGACAGGCTGTACAATGTCCTGTCAGTGATGTATCAGGGAGACAGGCTGTACAATGTCCTGTCAGTGATATGTCAGGAAGACAGGCTGTACAATGTCATGTCAGTGATGTATCAGGAAGACAGGCTGTACAATGTCCTGTCAGTGATGTATCAGGTAGACAGGCTGTACAATGTCCTGTCAGTGATGTGTCAGGAAGACAGGCTGTACAATGTCCTGTCAGTGATGTATCAGGGAGACAGGCTGTACAATGTCATGTCAGTGATGTATCAGGAAGACAGGCTGTACAATGTCCTGTCAGTGATGTATCAGGGAGACAGGCTGTACAATGTCCTGTCAGTGATATGTCAGGAAGACAGGCTGTACAATGTCCTGTCAGTGATGTATCAGGTAGACAGGCTGTACAATGTCCTGTCAGTGATGTATCAGGTAGACAGGCTGTACAATGTCCTGTCAGTGATGTATCAGGGAGACAGGCTGTACAATGTCCTGTCAGTGATATGTCAGGAAGACAGGCTGTACAATGTCATGTCAGTGATGTATCAGGAAGACAGGCTGTACAATGTCCTGTCAGTGATGTATCAGGTAGACAGGCTGTACAATGTCCTGTCAGTGATATGTCAGGAAGACAGGCTGTACAATGTCCTGTCAGTGATGTATCAGGTAGACAGGCTGTACAATGTCCTGTCAGTGATGTATCAGGGAGACAGGCTGTACAATGTCCTGTCAGTGATGTATCAGGAAGACAGGCTGTACAATGTCCTGTCAGTGATATGTCAGGAAGACAGGCTGTACAATGTCCTGTCAGTGATGTATCAGGGAGACAGGCTGTACAATGTCATGTCAGTGATGTATCAGGGAGACAGGCTGTACAATGTCCTGTCAGTGATGTATCAGGAAGACAGGCTGTACAATGTCCTGTCAGTGATGTATCAGGGAGACAGGCTGTACAATGTCCTGTCAGTGATGTATCAGGAAGACAGGCTGTACAATGTCCTGTCAGTGATGTATCAGGAAGACAGGCTGTACAATGTCCTGTCAGTGATATGTCAGGAAGACAGGCTGTACAATGTCCTGTCAGTGATGTATCAGGGAGACAGGCTGTACAATGTCATGTCAGTGATTTATCATCCAAAACTGGCTCCCACAGGAGATATCGCTTGAATCAGATCATGCGATATCTACACTGTAGATATCGCTGCAATGAAATTACATCACAATGCTTTGCAGACCATTGTGACGTCACCGGTTACCATGACGTCACAATCAAATGACATTACTAATGGCTCTGCTACTGAAGCTGTTTGCCGTACTTTTTACACTGAAAACACTGCTAATTCCTGTCTACAAATTGAAAAAGTTGGAAGAATGATGTTGGATGATAAATAAAATCTCACCCTCGTGTCTTTTGATATCAAATATATTAACACTCGTTGATAAAAGTGGCAAAAATCCTCGGCAAGCCTCGGAATTTTTCTACTTTTATCAACTCGTGTTGATATATTTGATATCAAAAGACACTCGGGTGAGATTCTCTATGTGTCAGGTAGACAGGCTGTACAATGTCCTGCCAAGGATGTGTCAGGGTGACAGGCTGTACAATGTCCTGTCAGTGATGTGTCAGGAAGACAGGATGTACAATGTCCTGTCAGTGATGTGTCAGGGTGACAGGATGTACAATGTCCTGTCAGTGATGCTGTGTCAGGAAGACAGGCTGTACAATGTCCTGTCAGTGATGTGTCAGGAAGACAGGATGTACAATGTCCTGTCAGTGCTGTGTCAGGAAGACAGGCTGTACAATGTCCTGTCAGTGATGCTGTGTCAGGTAGACAGGATGTACAATGTCCTGTCAGTGATGTTTCAGGTAGACAGGCTGTACAATGTCCTGTCAGTGATGTGTCAGGTAGACAGGCTGTACAATGTCCTGTCAGTGATGTTTCAGGTAGACAGGATGTACAATGTCCTGTCAGTGCTGTGTCAGGAAGACAGGCTGTACAATGTCCTGTCAGTGATGCTGTGTCAGGTAGACAGGCTGTACAATGTCCTGTCAGTGATGTGTCAGGAAGACAGGCTGTACAATGTCCTGTCAGTGATGCTGTGTCAGGTAATTCTGTCTTTACTATGGAGATGATGGCATCAGATGTTTGCAAGCGAGCATGTCTTCCGGCAGCAACCGTCGTGCGTGAATGACGAGGTCTCTCTATCCAGGTGCCCCAAGAAACATCTTTGACCATCAATCTGTTCAATATACAGTAAATTACGGTCGTAACAAACTAAAAGGGACCACTAGTTTTAGTTCGTAATAACCGTAGTTCGTTATAAGCACACACACACACACATATATACAACAAATGACCGGGACTAAAATATGTGTTCATTATATTGGTCAGGTCGTTATAAACGTAGTTTACTGTACTCCACATGGATCCCGCTGCATCGTCGATGAGAAAATGGAAATGAAAACGACACAACCCTCTGCATATACATCTCAGATATCTCTGCCAATAGCAAAGTAGATTGTGAGATTCCGACTATATCATGAGCATGTGTTTATGAATCACTGCAAGCAGTCACACACACACATGCATGCATTTCGCTGTATAAGCGCAATAATCTAGACCGCGCCGTGAATCGAAGGCAGCGTATATTCATTTATCCTCATGAGAAATACCTGTTCAAACTTTCATGATCAGGTTTTTATGACCCTCCACCGTGAAGCCACCACGCCTGTCGGTGATCGGTTCCCGATAAGACAGCCATCGAACGCAACCGATGAGGTAGTTTATCACAGAACAGTTCCATACTGAAACATTATAGAGCGGCGACATTAACATACCAATTCCCATCCTTCTCTCCACGGAGCTTCAGACGTTCCGGACATTTGCAGTTTGTAAGGGTCTATGTGTAAATGGTTTAATAGCTGAAACACCGAAGAAAAAAGCATGGCGTTATACTCTTTCAGGACCAATTTGGAAGTTGCCAGATGGTCAAGTAAAGCTGGAAAATGTTAGTTGACATGATGGGTGAGGGGGTCGTTAGTGGAAACCCCTTACAGACTCAGACTGAAAAAAATGTTTCACGGCCACATATTGAGTATTGAGTATTCCAATGAATGATTGGAAGTTGTTTTAGACAGACATTCCAGCGCAATATGTCTACAGCTGCATTCTTGTGACAGTCTGAGGCTGTTCTCTGTCAATAGGAAGCCACCTCCAAGGGATACAGTCTGCTGACAGATCACGATCTTGACGTCGAAATGTATAAAAGTCTTTTCAGAAATTTAACAAAGCAGTATTGTACTTGACATACAACTCACATATGCACTCAGACATATCACTGAAATTGTGTGCTTGCAATGTTCTAGTATCCTCTATTGCGTAGCCGATCTAAGATATGTGTTATAAGAACTGAGACATGTCCTTGGAATGATTTACTTCTGTCGAATACTGGCAGAGTGGTACCAGTTCATGTTTGATCGTTGCTAGGAGAGTTGCCAAATGTCTGTAAATCAAGGTACACGTCCTGACCCCATCAGTTTATAACGCTCATTCTATGGGCATTTTGAAGTTATTGAGCGAACATGAAAGCAGTCATATCTTTTTACATAATCCAGCAGGCGTACTCTGAAGAAATGAATGATCATTTCACAATGTCCGTCTCAATCCTGAAGTTGTATTAATTTTCATGTTGTTGTACGCGGCCTGAAACTACTCATAAACACGATGTTGTGTATCTTTACTCTTTTGTCTATAAAAAGTGAACCCAAGTTTCATCAACGGTTTATTATCACGTGTTATTGTGTATATTCACGTTTCTAGATGTTGATACGTTATGTAAATTCTTAACAATTACAAAGGATTTAGATGTTTTGGCAACACAACGCAATATCTCACATTGCCTGTCAATATAGTCAGTCATGTGGGATTGGTTACACGCTTGGTCGACATAACAAATGTATCATTTTATCAATGTATCAATAGGCTACGAATATAATATATGAGTATGCTATGTGCTGCAGCACACCTGCTTGTATTTTTATAACCGGTATATTCATCACTCGTAGGAATAAATGAATAGATCTACACATAAAAACCATTGCAATTTTTATGCAGGTTCCATTTTTGTAGGTATTTATGTGCAGTGCCACTTTAAGACGGTAAAGCATGCTCAGTTTGTCACAGATCTTGTAAACATGTGCGTGCACTTTGTGATATTATCAAGAAAAAAGCCACACACTGGAAATCGTCAACTTCAGAAGGCAATGTACGTTGTTTGACGGTACCTGAATCGGATCATATCCTAACGCGCCCGGGCCTGTGGAGTGAGCACAATGGGTGCTACCGTGTGTTTATTATTCATAGACCGTCTGCTAATCGTGTTACTGCGGCTTGGCGGACCAGGGGAGCACGTCGTTCTTCTCACATGTATTCAATGAACCTATCAGTGAACCTACCTTTACCCCAAGAAGCCTTCAAAATATGTCAAATATGTTTACACGTAAAAATGTTTGCCACGATATGTTCTTTTCATTTCCAAGGAAAATATAAACAGGCTTGTTTTATCGTGAAGTGAAGTATACATGGTGTGGAGTGAGGTTGCAGGCAGAAACTAAAAACATACATTTCGTGTTGTCTTCTGCAGCTCCAAACTCGTCTTAGATTGTTGTTTAACGACATCCACACCAGTTCACTGCAATCTTTGGCATTAACTAGAACTGTTCATATTTTTCTGAGTCATTATATTATCCTCCTCTTTCTACAACTGTCGACGACGTGATAGGTATTGTAAGAAAGACTCCAATCAAAATTTAAACGCAGATCCAACTTGACATGTGGAAACTGACAGACGGGAATAGACAGGTAACATAATTTTGCCCATTGAGATACCATGAGCTGACCAGAACTTTATTCTCTAAAAGTCAGGTAACAACAATATAGGTTACAAAAGTGAGTGGTGACGAATTGGGAATGTAGTCACACACAAACCCGTTCTCGTGCTGGTTTTGTGCGCCTTACGCCTCCATGAAATCTGGCCTAGGTGGACCAGTGGTTGGTGTGTGACTCAACCATGTCTTTGAGATGTAATTTCATCCACCGGTTCCACCCAAGTCTTTGAGATGTAATTTCATCCACCGGTTCCACCCAAGTCTTTGAGATGTAATTTCATCCACCGGTTCCACCCAAGTCTTTGAGATGTAATTTCATCCACCGGTTCCACCCAAGTCTTTGAGATGTAATTTCATCCACCGGTTCCACCCAAGTCTTTGAGATGTAATTTCAACCACCGGTTCCACCCAAGTCTTTGAGATGTAATTTCATCCACCGGTTCCACCCATGTTTATTCTGACCGGAGTACCAGCGGGGGTAACCTGTGTGTGAAAAATAGACACTACAGGACCAAGGTTTTAATTTTGAAAATAAAAGCGACAGAAACTATTTCCATTATCATAATAGGTGAAACCCTTCCATATTTATATCAAGTAATGTCTGTCAATAGCAGCTTCGATTGAACGATTCCGGCCATATAACGTGTGCATGAATCACTATCAAATAATAACGATACCAGATACAGAATAAACTGTCAGCGTGTCTTGCCCAGCCGGTCGCCGTCACAAACACATTTGAAGGCATATCACATGTCTACCATGAAACGTTTAGAAATATTTATTGAAGCCTTGTATTAATGTACTAACCTTGATGAAACAAACATGTAAGCAAGAATCGATGACGCTCTTTGACCCCTTCGTTGAAAGATCATGCTCGATTGTACCTCAACAGTTGTAGACATCAAATGCTGGAACTGCTGGAATATGGTTCAACATGAAGGGAAATGTGACTATTGAAAGATCATGCTCGATTGTACCTCAACAGTTGTAGACATCAAATGCTGGAACTGCTGGAATATGGTTCAACATGAAGGGAAATGTGTCTATTTAAAGATCATGCTCGATTGTACCTCAACAGTTGTAGACATCATATGCTGGAGCTGCTGGAATATGGTTCAACATGAAGGGAAATGTGACTATTGAACGGTTGAAGTCACCCTGTTGTAATTCAGTCTTGTGGTGGTATAGTGTTGAATATAGTTGACATAACTGAACTTGGGTAAAGATGTGCAATTTGCAATGTACTGGAAAACAACTGGACACTCGAGGCACACATATCACTCATTAACTTTAATTATTATTTCCTTAATTTATGACATTGTTATTCAACGAATTAATAAGAATTGCAAATAGCATAGTTCAAATCGATAAACCACCCTTTTAATAAACGCCACAACGCCACCATAGATGAGTAATCACATATTTCACAATTTCATCCCTGGATTCCAATTTTGTCTTTTGATGAGATTGGAAAACAGATGATGTGACATATGGCTCCATGCAGTGAAACATTAAAGACCACCGCGATAGCTTCATGAACACAATTTTATGAGTTATACCTAATCTTAAATCTCATTATTGTACAAACTAGAATTATTCTTCAATATTAAATTTTCAATTTTATGTGATGGGTACCACAGGTTTAAGGTATCCGGTGGCTATGATGTTGTGTCAAGATACGGCATACAAAGTATGATTGAGGCCATGTGTCAAAGGTTTATTCTTGATCCTCGATTTATCGTTTTCTCTCTATTATAAATCCGCTATAGTGAGTTGACCATAAAGAACGGTAAACACAGGCGGCAATTGTCCACTGACTCCACTAACAGGAACGATTTGAGGTGACTTTTAAATACAGGCGTAGAAATATATTTGGGATGTACTGAGTACTGTACTGTACAAACAAGACATACTTTTCCTCACAAATATTGTTTCATTTTAACGTTTTATAATACTATCTATATCGCCGATGGTTCACTGCACCCGTAAAACGTAAATTGTTCTTCAAGGTATTAAACTAGCGGCAATACCCTTTACGTCTCCTCAAAAGAAATTCTTCATTCGTTTTAATTACTGAAAGCACTTGTGACTGATCGATCATAGAATCTCGCAATTCACTTCTAACGAGATGAAGGTACGAAACTGCGTGATTGCGAAATGTTTCTTATAAGGTAGCAAAATGAACGTTGATAGATGACCAGCATATTGTGTTATTCTGAGTACAACTACAGATAGGCCTCAACGGTTGTGTCAGTTGACCTGACCTCGCTAGACTGAAGCCTCCACTACTGTAATTACGGACCAGCAGTTTAGTATGGAAAACTACAGAAAACATTCTCGCTAGTCATAGTTGAGACTTTGAGACCTTCTTTCTCATTTTTTTCCAGACTTGCAGTATTGTTTACCAACTATTAGGGATTGACATATTTACTTCGCAACATTAAGAGACGAGTGTCCACTCTTTCCAATGATCAATTATCAGAACGATCTACACATTTATCCAGGTAGTTTTATTTCTTATTGTGGCCGTATATATTTTAATAACATCCCGGTTTAATTGTAACAAGCATGAAAGGGAAATTGTGTCGATATTAATGTATAGCACTGAAGCATAGCATGTATGATTATTAACTGGTATTTACACGTCCGCCCTATATACTTACAGCGTGTCGTACGTACATACATGAAACCCACCTGTGCCACATTAACAACATGTTTCGTTCGTCATCGATATAGAATTTACGTTAGACCATGATGTTACAAATGACCGCATCACAGCGACTATAGTTTTTAAATAGTTCTTTGACAAACCCGATCAGTATGTAGGTACAAATACTGACTTTGCTCAATAAACATTGCGAAATGCCCTGAAGTAGTTCCTGGAATATTCAAAGTATCAGTATATTCTACACACAACATCGGGCTTCACTCCGACATTGAAATATGAGTTTGCGAAAGCAACCAATTCCATCGTCATTGATGCTACATTTGACTATTCAGGTGATTGAAAATATTCAACCAATACTACAACCACTCCTAGATTCCCCTACTAACGGTATTAAACGGTTAATAATGTTCTCATATTGTAATTCTAGGCTCTCTCTGTATCTATTTTTATAAACTTCACAACCTGACATTTCTGTACGAACTTATCGCTTCCGAATTTTTCCAAAACTAATACATAAGTAGACATAAGTGAAAGTTATTTATGAAATAGAATATCTTATTCGGACAGAGACACAGAGTTCAGGTTTCAAAGTATCTATATTCAGACCAATGCAAGTTATAATCAATTGTTTCATAACCTTTGAACGTAACGCACCTGATCGACAGTTAAGGCCAATCTTAATTACCAGGTGAAGTAAACATTTCGCAAGTTATCTTTTCTGATCGTCCCTGACACGATCAAAGTAGCTGGGCTCTCCTAACTGACAAGAGCTTACACAAAACATAACTACCACTCGAGCTAATTCAAGACTAGCAAAACTATACCCCTCTATCGGGCGCTTACATCCATGAGAAAATCAAGATATATGCCATGTTGACACGATACTTAAATGATCATTGAAGAAATAACAAGGTCCACTAAAATCAGTGTCAGCAGCATTTACTAGTTGACAACCATCTGTGAGTGAGTGAGATATCACAGTTCATTCTGCCTGATGGTCTAGTGATAGTGGATGCGTTTATGACTCATTGCGCTGAGTGGCCAACACTCAGCCCTCTCTCCGTGTATTATACATTTGCAATAGCTAGTACTACACAGCTGTGAGCCAGTGATGTGGGATAGGTGATGTATGGCCTACAGCCTGTACGGTTGATGCAATGTTCGGATTTACCTGATTGATGGAAGGAATAATGTGCATGGTATTCTTCCGTTCTAGTGGGACGCCACAGCGGGAATAAATGAATTAAGTTCTTACGCATTGTCTTGTCTAAGTCATAAAATATGCAGTTATCACACTCATACGTAATTAATACCCCTGTCTGACATGAAACCAATATCATTCTTTAATAATTTATTGCTTGAGAAGGACGCATTCGATATATAATGCGAGATGTGCAAGTTATTGCGTCTATGGCCTTGGGTCATATGACAGAAGAAAGTCATGTATTACACCGAGTGGCAAATATTTCATGTCATTTCCTAGTCATTTTATGGAAGAACGTGTGTGACATGAATCGACCTGCAACATATTGGATCACATATAACATTTGCCTTAATGAGAGGTATGTGTCTTTGATAAATTATTGCACGGACATTGTTTTGGGGGCGTTGAAACCACTCATCTTATATTTTGTTGGTCTGCTTGGTGATGCATTGTACTCTACGGCGTTATGATCTCTGATTAACTTTGGCCTTGGCTACATCTGCAACGTTGAATGGCGGTGTAGTAATTGCAACAGCGCATGGTACAACGCAATCGAGAAATGAATCCAAAAGTCTTGTTTATGACGTTATGAAAGAGCGAAGTGAATTGTTTTAAAACATAATGAGTTCAGTCTTTGAACAGTAAACGCGTTTCAAACAATGTTTTAATATGCAATGTGTCTCCTTGTCGTAAATATAACGCGTCAACGTCAGAGAACAAACCTCGATTATCCGACGAAACCGATTCCATATTGGGCGTAGAAGGCAAGATACCGGTGAAAATTAACGTAGGTATGATCATGAATTAGCTACTTCATGTCCTACTTTTTTAGCACATTACACGAGTGACCTTTACATTTTCGTTTCTCTTGGAGAATATCCGTGATTTTAAATGCCTGTAATCTAATATATTTTATCTTCACTAAGTATTACAATTTTCTACAGGGTCGTAAACTTAAAGGTTATCTATAATACATTGTGTTATAAGATATAATAATGACGTCATGTAGTGCGGGGCAACTACTGATCATAGTGTCATTCTACACGTGTTCTAAGCTCCTTTTCAAGACTGAAGACCGTTTATGTTGTGATAGGAAAAAGTAATACATGATGCTCATCGCGTTGTCATCGTATAATGTGTTAAAAAACGTGTTTTGTGCAGTAAGATAATGTTTTAAGACGGAAGAAGTAGTTTACCTTTTGTCACGTCTAGTGGTGTGTGGCAGGGCTGTAGTTTAAGTCCAAATCTCTTCCTATCATTTATAAGTAAGCATGTGAAAGATATACAAATTATCTGTCCAAGCTGTATATTTTATTCCCATTTGCAAAGTATATTTTCTAACAATTAAAGGTTACAACGAAATGTTCCGGAATCCTATCGTGATAAACATATTAACATAAATATACACATACCGTTTTATTCAGAAACTGGGGCATTAATGCTAATACTGAAAAAGGGCCATTCAGAAACTGTTTTCAAATATCTTGTTCCTTGTTATACTCATTGTACTATTGACCATATGACCATTTACAAATACTTAATAAACTGCTCGGAAGAAAAAAATAGTGGTCATTTTAGAATAGAAATATTATTTTGAAAACTAGCTTCAACTCTTGTTAAGCTGTGTAATGGTGTGTCTGTGTAAAGTTTTGTCATTTGTTTAAGAGGTGAGGTGAAATTGTGTTTAACGTCGCGTCCAAGATTATTGCACTTATATAGCGACGTGCATGCACGTGTGTCGCTGCTTGTACTAGACCGGACTGATGCCGATTTATAGTGCTAGCCCACTGATATACCATGCCGCAGTTTAACATGAATACCCCACTCAGACACAGTATACTGACTCCGAGCCGACCAGTCCTTGCTTTAACCCCTTAATGCCGAGCGCCAGACAGGGTAACAACATGTACCATCTTTTAACGTCTTTGTGGTATGACGCGGCCGGGGATCGAACCCCGGACCTTCCGCTCTCCGGGCGGACGCTCTACCCCTAGACCAAGGAGGCGGTCATTTGTTTAAGAGGTTCTTCTGTTTACAACTCCCTAT
Organism: Haliotis rufescens; assembly: GCF_023055435.1. Classification (NCBI taxonomy): domain Eukaryota; kingdom Metazoa; phylum Mollusca; class Gastropoda; order Lepetellida; family Haliotidae; genus Haliotis; species Haliotis rufescens. The sequence goes on along the minus strand of NW_025963779.1, from coordinate 91,779,089 downwards.
TACGCACAGAAAACCGGGGGGGGGGGGGGGGGGCACGAGTGGCCAAGTCGTCTAAGGCGCCGCGATTCGCTATGCAGAGTTGCGTCCCTTGGGCAAACATATTATTGTGGGTTCGAATCCGGTTCGCCCCGATTATGTTTCTAGGTTTGTCAGCACCATACCCGTGCTCGTGGGTTTCACCAAAGTGGAAAACGTCTGAGACCTGCACCACATCGGGCTTTCCTCCCACATTAAGCTGACACGTCGTGATATAACTGGAATACTGTTTAAAGCGGCGCTAAACCCAACTCACTCACTTACACATACATGACATGATTGTATTTGTTCAACAATATCAGGTACAGGTATACTGCTAAGGTCTGGGCAATACATATAGCGAACAAGTTATGAACGACACTGACAGTAAGAAAGACACAGCAATGCGTTATGTAATTCGAAATGACACATGATATGTACACGATGCCCGCTGACCTTCAGAACCCGTTCACACAATGATATTGACATGAACAAAAACAGTATTCTGGAACTACCCTTTTACGCCCTCCCTTCAACGACACCGACAGTTTAACCGATGCTTTCTGAGTACCGAAGTCACTAACAGGCATCGTCAAGTGTGGATTCACTGGAAGTTTCTTTTGTTCACTTATGACATTTGACAAAACCTCAACCATGTCTATGACTGGGGATATCGCAATATACAAACATATATCCTTTAACGATATTGCAAACGATGTGGAAATAATGGTAACAAGGCTTTTTTCGTGAGGTATAATTATCTCCAGGTATTGTTTTTCTCGGGAATTTCTAGAATAGCAAAACTTCCCCATCCAAAATAACCTTGTGTTGCTGGATCGGATGTCCCTTTTGCGCAGGATCAACATACTTTCATTGTTTCCTAATTCCAGGATCCACTGTTGATTTAAGTTATCATTGTCTGAGCTGACATCCTCCTGTGTTGGTGGAACCCATCTAGGTAATGGAGACAAAATCTACCACTGTGAATACAAATAGTTAACGCTAAACGGAAAATGTATAAACGTGACAACGGGTAATTGAAAGCATTATGTTCACGTCGTGGGGCCATTGAGATATCTGGCCTTACTGCAGACCAATTTGTGCGACTGGTGACACCCTCTCAGCCTCCCATCTGACATCCTGATGCTAAAGGATTTATTGTGTTTGGCTATGTCGTGCACCGGCCATTGTGTTTAACTAAACTCTCCGTTGAGTACCAGTGATCTGATAAGCGGCGTGGTTCGGGTTTAGTCGAGGTTTTCTAGAGACGGTGTGCTTGCGCAGTGATTACTTCTGTATGCTGGGAAGTGCTGTTGGAAGAGCACTGACGACACAACCAGGTTTCAAGTGAAAAATGAGGTTCCGTCTAGAGAAAAAAAATTAGAACGGTACAAGTTATTAGTACATTCTTCAGGATCATTGTACGGCTCCTACGGTGTTAGAGTCGGAATCTTGACGCAAAAGAATATTTAAGGTCTTGCACCAGTGACTGCCGAGGAAGATGACTCATATGAGGAAAGCATTTCCCATGCATAGGAATATATATATATCTTCCGAATGTAGGATTCTTTCGCGGCAGTTATCTCTTATTTTCAGTTTGTCACTGTTCGTGCATGAATAAAGAGGTGTCAATTTGTACGAAGTGAGTTAAAAAATCTAGTTTTTCACGAAACCGTGCACTATTGAAAACATGATGTTTAACGAATTACTCCAAGATGTTTGTGGGGAAGTATCAACAATATATGTCAGCTCCCTACACTGACAATACTGAAAATATATTCTTGGCCACGGACGGATAATCTGGATGTTGACAAGTACTTACTTTTGAAATAACCGTTCGTTAAAATCTAGTCTGAAGATCAAAAGGGGTAGCGGCAAATTTCCGCAGCACGTTCACCTGATATAGTGTTTATGACGCTGCATGTCGAACTATCTCCAGCTAATGATCTTACCGTGTTGGCAAAGTCGGGATGGAGAACATGCTCCGGCATGTAGAGAAGTAATTAACGTCATTGCAGCGGTAAAACATAGCAGGGAACTGCAGCAAAGTTTGCATTGTGTGCCTCAGACGTATAATCAGGAAGAATTAGTCCTCTAGTGCATCACTAGTCATGTGCTATTACGCTTACCTTCCGGACTGGGATCTATTGGAGAAATTGCATTTCGTTCGTGTGTGCCTCAAGATAATCTCTGTTTTACTTAATAGAGTAGAAGTAATAGCAAGTGCTTGTGTGATAGGTAGCACCGACCGTGCCTCTTTAAGTCTCGAAAACTATGGGCCCTTAGGGAATAACGCAGCTGTCTAGAATCGGTTATACAAATAGCTTTGTGTTACCGTTTAATCAGGGACAAAGATTAAAGTGTTTTAAAAAATGTTTTCATGCCTACTTGTGGCATTGAAATAATATTTACATTAGCAAGTCCATGCTCAAGTTTCTTTGTTCCTGCGCATTTCGCTGGGTGATAAATGGTATCTTACACATGATAGAATGATTATTGTAATAATCGCATTCAATATATATCAGCCATGTGTTTCGCCAACATTTGCGCAAGCGCAACCAGTTCTGTTAATGGGATAACATTGATTGACACTAAATACAACCCTGTCCATATTCATGAGAAAGTCTGCTTAAAGCAGAGGCCACTGAACGATTGCAACTATATCAAATAGCCATGATGCCAGCCTGTCCCACAGGTGACACCTGTTATAAACACATGCTGTGACAAGCCGATTGTTCACCTAAAAAAACACACTGGAACATGTGTATTAAGTAAACATTGGGACACTGATGCGTCTAATTTGGAAATGTCCTCCACCCGTCCACCATATTTTTTTGTTGAAAGAATGGTATGACCCTGAACAAGAATCCTGTGACAATAAACGCACCAAAACCTTTGGTCATATCAATGTACAACACAGGCCCGAATGTAGCAGGTATCTTAGCCTTGGTCCAAGGCTGCACTGAAAGAAATGTCAATGGATGTGCAATAATTCTATCCTCCTAATAGGCTAGTCTAGATATGTGGACAGTCTAAGGTCTCCTATCTCTTATAGGGACAACTTGTTCTAATTATTTACATAAACTAGAAATAATCATTTAAACTAATAATTATAGCCTTAGAGACTTGTGCAAGTCTACAGGTGTCCCCCCAGGATACACAACGCATATTATAGCGCAACACAGCCTATAGCATACAGCTATTTAACGTTACTGACAGGCTGTACCAGCTTGCTACTTTCTATACTACTGAATTCAAGGATATTCATTACAGACAGTGGGTGTGAGGTCATGTCCACACAGTACAGGAGTATCTACATATACAATCCAAAGAATTCCTTGGTGCTAATCCGTCTAAGTCGTATAATGATCTGCTAGATAAAGGGAATCCTCGATTACCCAAGGTACTTTTCTCTATTCTATTATGATAAACACATTAAGCCAATCAGCCAAAAAAGCTTAGTTTCACTAACTTAGAACAGACTTTCTGTCGCTGATCTGTGTAATTTGATTGGACGGCTATTTGTAGAGCCACGTCACGTGAAATGGGCTATAGGTGAAGCAATGGAAGCTTATCGGTTCAGGGTAACTATCACAATAGAGTGGACATTTAATAATACACTGGTTAATCGAGGATGGATTAATCGTTGTTCAGTTTGCTAAGTAAATAACAATTAGATAAAGTCTATATGGAATGAACGTGTTTTACTTTATTTCCTCAGTTTCCATGAAACCGGATCTGACAACGACCAAACTATGTCCACGATAATAATATGCATACTCAGTTTATAATAACTGTACTAAACTAAGGTTTACATTGAATCCCTACATATCTATTGTGTTTGTCACACAGCATATCGGTAACACCAAAGTAGACACTGCCTACAATTAAATTCCACACCCTACGTCAACAGTGAGTGAGTGAATATGGTTTTACAACGCTATTAGCAATAGTTCAGCAATATCACGACGGGGGACACCAGGAGTGGGCTTCACACATTGTACCCATGTCGGGAATCGAACCCGGGTCTTCTGCATGACGAGCGAACGGTTTAACCACTAGGCTGCCCGACCGCCCCCATGTGTGTGTCATCTTCTACCTTTACTCACCGTATTTCTATATGATTCATCCACTATCGAACCATACGTTGTTAATTTAGTTCCAATGCTTTAGGCTACCCATGGCTTAGTAAAGTGGTTCTAGATATTGGTAAACGTATTTAGGAGAAGCAATGTAGAGACGACGTCTCTGATTAATAGGTTTGATATTCCTGTGCATGTCATTCACAGCAGCTTGTCATTAGCGAATGTATGCCCATCACCGCCATTAGCGTCACTGTGCAGGCAAAGTAAAGGCAAATTTACATTGATCATCGCTATTGTTGAAGAACTTGTTTTGCCTTTGGTGCTATGAAAGAGTCAAGCTAATCGTGTCAATGTTTGTCTTTTGCAGAATACACCTTAATTTGTCTCCGTAGATAGGAACAACTGGTGAGACCGTATTATAATATTGGGCACTGATACACATTTTTGCACTTTATACCAATATTTTCGGTAAATGCTATGAAAACGGCTCTCATTTGCGCGAGGCCTTTCAGTGATGGTAAAATGCATGCAGTGTTTATGAAGGAAGATCAAAGACATATTCAGACAAGTGAATATACCTTTTTGTCACAAGACGTTGTCCTTAAAATAGAATGATATGTGATCGGATCTGTACCGGCGATGTATACTTTCTTTATATGAGCGTGCAGCTGAGACATGGTACATGCATTGCGTCAGTATTGATTCTACTTTAATCAATCCTCACCATAAGTCCTGTCGACTGAATTATCTGTAGTATAGAATACAGTATTGTCCATGTTCTTTAGATGGTCGTTCGACCCCTGGCAGCCCTACAGTTATATAGTGTAACTATCCTGTTTTCGTGATTGGTTGGACAGAAATACACACAAAGTATGATCACAGCAATAACATATATCATACCCGTATGAGATAAAGTAGATAACCAACTATTATAATATTATTCCCACTAGTCTTGTTTAGAACCACTGAAATTCTTTTTGAAACTTTATCCAATTTGTGAGAACATGTTTCAGGCGAAAGTTTGATTTATGGCCATGTCCCATGGAGTTTGACTTTGCAGCTTCCTAGTAATGTATTTGCACCCAATGCTTTTAAACACTGGGGGTATATAGACTCCATATGTACTGTTCCCCATACGTGTAACATCGTGTGATCTTCCAACCAGGTTGTGCTTATATCATTAACACCCAGGTAGGTCCGTGGAAGTTGGAAGTAGCTCATGATGTATTGGACAACAAGCCACTCCAGCTCATGATGTATTGGACAACGGTGAACACCATGTTGTTGGACTGACAAGTACTGTTTGGACTCAGTTACTTATATCTTAAACATAGCGGAGTCACTTAATGAGTTTTGATGTTGGGTTCCTCCAGAAAGTACAAAAGGTCAGTACCGCGGGGAACGTCATTCTCCTGACTCACATCAGTCAAACCAGCGTGGTGTGATAATCATATGTCTTTGTTTATTCATCGACCTAATGCAAGCGTTGGGGACATAATGTCAATCAAGCCAAGCATGTTGCGACCGGAGGAAATACGTTTTCCAAAGTGGAATCGAATTCCAGAAAGATATATCCCTGTCATGTGAAAACTGATTCTTGGACGAAAGGAAATCTATACGGCTCGACCGAACGTTAGTGCTTGAATACAACCTGCTAATTCCTCTGGTATAAAAACATCAACATTTAACTTCAGATATATGGCACCACAATGTATAACATCATGACAAATGACGATAATAGCTGATGTTTAAACAAGGGGATACGTTGAAAACACTTTGAAATGCAGTTGTGGAGAATACAAACTGCGTTTGCAGAGATAGCATTTACGCATTTTTTATGTGAACGGTAAAACGAAAGACGATCTGTTCAGCCTTATCTTCGTCTCAAACAGCACATTTACCTAACGAAAACCATGTGATCGCCATTAATGATCGTCATTTGAGAACAACTGAATTATTCTCATAGCACTGGCATTCAGCATGGACAATCTCATGATCTTGTTTCTCGTTTGGCCGTTTAAAGCTGGTCACGGGGACACGTAGATACGTTCGCCTGTGTAGTACTGCCGATGGGGAACGCGGTATCAAATCATCACTGATGAGGGTAGTTTCTACAGATATAAATAATGTGAATTCTTTACGAGCTGTAGTTTTCAGTAAGGTAATAGGGCGATTATACTACAGCTTCTCACGGGCTAATTTTTCTATCTGGTTTCTTTGTGTTCTGTAAAATAGTCTTCATCAAAGGAAGAGTAAACAACATCTGTCAGCACATCGGGGATTACATGCTGACGAGCTTTCTGCAGAGTTGATCTAAACCCTTCTTTTTTCTCCTCAATGAATGATACAGTGATTTAGGATTGACATTGTGCAATATATTGCCTCGGGTCGCTTCTGGCTTTCAGGGCGATTGCAAAAGAAAGGATGTGATCTTAAACCCTTGCTCAATATTACTTTGAAGTTATGCCTATGGAGACATTAGAAATTCTATGGGATTCTAGAAAACTGTGGAGTGCATTTATCAGGTTATTGTTGAGGGAATTGTGAAATACTATTTATTAAACCACCCGTCATATTTATACATCGGAACATCACTCCAGCGACGCAAACGGTATTCATGAGCCCGACAAATCGCACTTCAGTAATTTAACAAGGAGTAATCTTGGTTGGTGATCTTAAAGAAAGAAGTGTGATATATTGCCAAAAAGAACATGATATTATAAGAATATTACACGAGTGGAAAAAATGCGAAGACGGGGATGACTGACCAGTGAGCCTCATGCAGTGCTGTGTGGTATAGCCAGCAGACAGACACCTGCCTTAGAACAAGTTCTACTTGCACTAGCCCTTATCCCGGACCATTCCCAAGCCCTTAATATGGTTTCCATTCAAACGATTGGTCTCCAAATGCATCTATGCAAATTACGTCTGGTTAATGAAATATCTTGGGATGAGAAATGTGACGTGCAGTGACATTAATCAAATTTCACCTCTTCTGCAAACGGATGGACAGCATGCGATGGAGGGGCTATGGCAGCAATCTGCTACTTTTTATTTTATTACAGCACATGCCTCATAACTCTCCTCTTTCTACTACACCTTTCAATATTTCTTGAATATGGCTTTTAGTGTGACACGTTACAGCTGATGACAGAATTATTTCTTACTCACGTTGCAATTCCCTGTTCTCACTTGTCCCAAATGTTCTCTCGTTTTTTCAGGTGAACAATTGACTTGCTTTTGAATGTATTTTTTTGTGACGGATGCTACCTGTGGGGCAGGACACGCTAACCTTTTTGCGAACACCTTGTATCATCACTATTTGATAGTGATTCCTAAACACATGCTCATGGTATAGTCGGAATCGTACTATCGACTCTGCTTTATGCAGAAATTTCTATTGGGCACGGAAAGGGTTTAGTCGCTTATTTACTAAAAGGACACGGCACGTTATTTAGCAAAAACCTTCATGTAACTTGTTCTTTTTCCGATAAAAACCTTTTCAACCATATAGAGAAACACAGAGTGTACAATATGTCTTATAAATATATACAACGGCTGACACAAGCTTCTCTAGCAGGCCCAGAAGTTAGATGTGTACATGCATATGTGTTTAAATGCCAGGTTGCATTCAATTCATCAACGACTGTCAAACTTTAAGTAGATTGGTTAAATTGCTTCCAAGTGATGGGAAATAAAGCCCAGTCTGTTTTACGATGTCACTCTGTGCCTGTTGGTGTGTACTTCACACGTCAGGAGTAGTGTTGATGGTACGTGTATACCACGCACAGACAGAGGGATGGTATTACAAAATCTGCATTTCTCAATAAAATGTATGTCTTTCAGTAATTTGGGTTGTAACGTGCGAATAAAAACATGCTAATCGCTACTTAAATCGAAAGAACGTAACTGCCTTTCCATGGGTATTTATAGATTCTCCTGAATGAATAGTTTTCACGATGGACAAACACAGAAGAGGTATCACTTGCTGTAAACCAATCACATATCTTCATCCACAGTGTCTGTGCGGTACATGTCAGCCGGACGGTTAGTTAGTCAAAACAATAACATATTTTATGTATATATGTGTTACTGTTTTTATCGCTTGAGCAGGTACGACCCTAAACACCGTATAATAAGGCTCTGGTGTATGGGCGTCTCTCGTCTCGACCTCAGTACGTGTGTGTATATGGGGCTCTGATGTATGGGTGTCTTAAATCTGGATCTCAATACGTGTGTGCATATAGGGCTCTGATCTATGGGTGTGTCTATAGTTGATATACATCGGAACCACATTAAGAATTTACTTTCGCAAACTCCAACGTTCAAACAGTTTGGCCCTCACTCTGTGAAGGTTCACTCCAATGAACGCACCAAAAGTGAAAGTCATTTCTATAATTTCTTGTTATGCTCTTTTGTACCTCGAAGGATGGAGCACTAGATCTATATACAAGTATATTTAAAGTGGTATATGTGACTTCCTGTTTACACAGACAGCCAAACAATAACCAGCTGAATCGCGGAATAAAATAGATCCTCAGAAAGTGAGGGTATGTTTTCTCAACTTGCTTGACAGAAACATCTATTTTAGTTTGTGTACAAGAAATGTGTTCAAATGATATCACCATCGAACTCGAAAAGGTCTGTTAAAAACAACTTCAGTAAGTCAGTAACAATGCTAGTGCGTCGTAATACATGTACATCATGAACAAGACGTCAAAATGGCCGACACGATAAACGTGACGGGAGAGAAGTTGTTAATGAACCTGTGGCGGTTCCATGTGTTAGTCACCATTGATCAATTGGCCGATCATTGAAAGGTGAAAGAGAAACTAAGGTAAATTCATAGTTTGCTGTAGTCTGTCACTGTCAGTCCAGACACGGATCGACACGATACTGCGATAGCTTTGAAGTGCATTTCTTCGTTAGGGTGGGTCGTAGCGGGGATATTCGTGAACGTGAACTCTCTGACGTTTCTCAATGTATCAGTGAGTCCAGTGATTGACATCATAAGCATCGATCACGTGAACGCAATTGAGATAGTGAGTCTGACCACCCGATCCCGTCAGTCGCCTCTTACTGGTTGATGAAGACCTATTCTATTCTACAGCCTCGTTACAAACGTGTGAATGTCAAATTGTGTCGACCTCTTCGTTCAATGAAAAAGCCGTATGTACATAATAACAATTAGTATGTATTAATACTAGAACATACATACTATGAATACAGTTCATGTGAATTTATATTTTGAATGGGCACATATGAACAGCCATTCCCAATGCGGACGTAAAGAAACTAAAAGGACAATACATACAACCTAGGGTTACAAAAGAAAGAGTCTGGCCACCTTCACTTCAAACTCTGACGGGGCTACAGTTTTTACAGTCAAACCCATACTCCCGAACACCCGGTATCATCGCAAATTGACACTGATTCATGAACACATGTTGAAGTCGTACTGTGGGCCCTGTTTACGCAGACACGTCTTGCTATTATGGAAATGGTTTTGTTTGAATGCATAAATATCATTTGTTTCAAATCTTGAATTGACATATCTTATAATTTTTTATCACAATTTCCTACCTCAAAGGATGTAGGCCAAGATCTAAACAAAATGTTATTTAGTACGTGTGACTTCATGTTTACACTGACAGCCATACAACAACCAGATATATCGCGGAGTAAAATAGTTTCTCAAAACGAGAGGTGACATGAGCGTATGAATGCACAACTTGCTCTTCAGAAACATCCTACGCAGCACATGTGTTCAAATCATATCCTCATTAGATGTGAAAGGTCTGTAAAGAACTACCTCAATAAGTCAGTCACAATGACAGCGCGTCGTGATACATATACATCAAGTACAAGACGTCAACATGGCCGACACGATACGAAACGCGACGGGAGAGATTTCCGAAGTTGTTAATGAACCTTCGGCGGTTACATTTGTTAGTCATCATTGATCAACTGGCCGATCATTGAAAGGTGAATAAATATGCGTCAAGGTAAATTCATAGATTGCTGGAGACGGTCAATGTCAGCCTAGACACGGGTCGAGTCGATACTACGATAGTTCAGATGTGCATTTCTTCGTTTGTTCATTAGGATATGCCGTAGCGAGGATATTCGTGAACAATCATGCAGTCACGCGCTCTGCCATTTCCCAATGTACACTCAAACGCTGAGACCAAGATTAAAGGGTCTAAATGATCAGAAAGAACGCTTATGTATGTTATCGTGCTAGGGAATTCCCAGGGGTTTCCCCAGGAATGTGGAAGTAGTCCGTCAGTGTTTACGTCATTTCAAGTACATGGTCTCGTTAGAAACGTATGAACGTCAAATTGTGTCGTTCATACACTTATGAAGGTCAATTTCGCGGTCATGTGACCGACCTCTCGTCCAATGGAAAAGCCGCATATCGTGTAAACTTCAAAAATATTCCTAATTGTTGGTGCCTTAAACATGTCCTATGAATGTAAATACAGAATAGTATTCATCTAAAATGTATATATATATATTTATATATATATATATCTAAACATATATACATATATGACCATTGCTTCAAGACATGAACCGTGAAGATCCGGGTTAGAACAGGTCTTCAGCAACCCATGCTTGCCGTTAAAGGCGACTATGCTTGTCGTAAGAGGCGACTAACGGGATCAGGTGGTCAGGCTCGCTGACATGGTTGATGTATGTCATCGTATCCCAATTGCATTGATCGATGCTCATGATGTCAATCACTTGATTGTCTGGTCCAGACTCGATTATTTACAGACTGCCGTCATATTGCTGAGTGCGGCTTTAAACAACAAACAAACAAATTACGACATATTACGCAGAAAATACTATTGTTAGTTATTTTTCCCTGTCGACAAGGTTACAGAATTCCTTCATGCAAGTGTACAAACAATTAAATGAAACCTGTAAAAATAGTCTTGGAGAAAGTTGCACTGCAAATACACAACCGCGAATTTTGGTAACGTTCCACGTTTTAGATACAGATGAATGTGTAGATTTGACTTGTATAAACAATAACAGGCTTGAGTCAAAGCCTGCCAAAATTCAGTAAAATGGCATCCCCGACCAGGAGACTGTGAGCAGCTATATCCATCTCAGGCACCCCGCGGTTTAAATATCCGAACGCTGTGACCTCACGCTTCTACACAATCACTCACACCTGTAGAATTAAAGTAAGTGATGGTAATTTGTTGTACATTCTCGAATGCAGTGGTCTACGTCAGATTCAAGGATATTGTGGATTATGCAGTATTCCGTGTTTCGCAATACTTGTACATGAGCACTGGTGTCTGTTCAGCCATGTATCAGCCGCAGGACATACATGGACTGAACCATTACCTCTAGATCTCATGTCAGTCACCTTGTCCAGGTAGGGCGGACATGGACTGAACCAACACCTGTCATGTCAGCCTCCTTGTCCAGGCAGGACATACATGGACTGAACCATTACCTCTAGATCTCATGTCAGTCACCTTGTCCAGGTAGGGCGGACATGGACTGAACCAACACCTGTCATGTCAGCCTCCTTGTCCAGGCAGGACATACATGGACTGAACCATTACCTCTAGATCTCATGTCAGTCACTTTGTCCAGGTAGGGCGGACATGGACTGAACAAACACCTGTCATGTCAGCCTCCTTGTCCTGGCAGGACATACGTGGTCTGAACCATTACCTCTCATGTCAGTCTCCTTGTCCAGGTAGGGCATACATGGACTGAACCAAGACCTGTCATGTCAGTCACCTTGTCCAGGTAAACATACATGAACCGAACTAGCATCTGTCATGTCAGCCTCCTTGTCCAGGCAGGGCATACATGGACTGAACCATCACCTCACATGTCAGTCTCCTTGTACAGGTAAGACATACATGGACTAACCTAGCACCTGTCATGTCAACCTCCTTGTTCTTGCGGACATACATGGACTGATCCAAAACCTGTCATGTCAGCCTCGTTGTCCAGGCAGGACATACATGGACTATACCAACACCTGACATGTCATTCTCCTTGTACAGGCAGGACATACATGGACTGAACCAACACCTCTCATGTCATTCTCCTTGTCCAGGCAGAACATTCATGGACTGAATCAACACCTGTCATGTCAGCCTCCTTGTCCAGACAGGACATACATGGACTGAACAAACACCTCTCATGTCATTCTTCTTGTGCTGGCAGGACATACATGGACTGAACCAATACCTCTCATGTCATTCTCCTTGTCCTGGCAGGACATACATGGACTGACCCAACACCTGCCATGTCAGCCTCCTTGTACAGGCAGGACATACATGGACTGAACCAACACCTGTCATGTCATTGTCCTTGTCCAGGCAGGACATACATGGACTGAACCAACACCTCTCATGTCATTGTCCTTGTCCTGGCAGGACATAGGACATACATGGACTGAACCAACACCTGCCATGTCAGCCTCCTTGTACAGGCAGGACATACATGGACTGAACCAACACCTGCCATGTCAGCCTCCTTGCACAGGCAGGACATACATGGACTGAACCAACACCTGCCATGTCAGTCTCCTTGTACAGGCAGGACATACATGGACTGAACCAACACCTGCCATGTCAGCCTCCTTGCCCAGGCAGGACATACATGGACTGAACCAACACCTGCCATGTCAGTCTCCTTGTCCAGGAAGGACATACATGGACTGAATCAACACCTCTCATGTCGGTCTCCTTGTCCAGGCAGGACATACATGGACTGAATCATCACCTGCCATGTCATTCTCCTTGTCCAGACAGGACATACATGGACTTAACTAACACCTCTCATGTCAGCCTTCTTGTCCAGGCAGGACATACATGGACTGAACCAACACCTCTCATGTCATTCTCCTTGTCCTGGCAGGACATACATGGACTGAACCAACACCTGCCATGTCAGCCTCCTTGTCCTGGCAGGACATACATGGACAGAACCAACACCTCTCATGTCATTCTCCTTGTCCTGGCAGGACATACATGGACTGAACCAACACCTGCCATGTCAGCCTCCCTGCCCAGGCAGGGCATACATGGACTGAACCATTACCTCCCATGTCAATCTCCTTGTCCAGGCAGGGCATACATGGACTGAACCATTACCTCTCATGTCGGTCTCCTTGTCCAGGCAGGGCATACATGGACTGAACCAACACCTGTCAGTTCTCGTGCAGCTTGATTTGACAGCTATTTATTGAAGAACTCCAGTTGAATCGAGTTTGAATTCTTGTCGAGCTAAAACAAGTCTGTCCTTTCATCCACCCGTTGGTTGTAGGATTTGTGATACACACACAGACGAAGGTTATATACTGAACCAAATTAAAAACTTCACAATCCTAAAATTTTAACATTTTGACCAGTTATCATTGCGGGCCCTTATTGTGTATTTAAACAGTAATGGCCACGTATTGTCTTCAGATAACACCCGTTTTTGTGCAGGTGAATCGATCAAAATCATGTGCACAGCACTATAGTGGCAAAAGTGTTTTTTCACGTGCAACTGGTCACGTGGCCATAATACCGCACGTGGTTTCAGCCAAACTTGTTAGCAGTCATTAAAAAAAAGAGAAAAACACTAGAAAACAAAAGTCTTTACGGCCATTTGTCATGCCACGCCTTTCAAATGTGCAACGTGAACGTGCCATCGGCATGTTGCAGACGGGAACGTCCGTAGCTGAAGTCGCAAGGACGATGGGTTGTAGTCGACGGACTGTTTATGATTTACAGACGCGTCTACAGCTAACGGGTACCACCGCTGATCGCCTTCGGCCAGGTCGACCACGTGAGACGTCACATGCAGAGGATCGGCAGATTGTCTTACGTCACCTCCGTAACCGATTTTTGACGGTTACATCAACCAGAAATGAACTGTTTAGGGGTAAACTGAGTGCGCAAACTGTTCGAAACCGTCTGAGAACTGCTCACCTTCAAGCACGACGGCCATACTGCGGGCCGATTCTGACTCAATTACACAGACGTCAACGTCAATTGTGGGCATAGCGACACTTACGATGGACTCAGAGGAATTGCAATCAAGTCGTCTTCAGTGATGAATCCCGATTTAATATTCGATTTGTTGATGGTAGGGCGAGTGTGTGAAGGCGCCGTCATAAACGTTACGCCCAGTGTTGTGTACAGGAAGTTGACAGATTTCGAGGCGGAAGTGTCATGGTGTGGGGTGCTTTCTGTGGCAATGCACGTTCCAGGCTTCTTGTCATCAGTGGCAACCTCAACGCTGCTGTTTACCGCGACCAGGTACTGGCACCAGAACTTCTGCCTTTTATGGCAGCACATGGACCCGGTTTGATCTTCAACACACAACAATGCCAGACCCCACACAGCACTTTTGACAAGGAATTTCCTTCAGAATGCGGGAGTCAACGTCATGGACTGGCCGTCAAGGTCTCCCGACCTCAATCCCATCGAACACGTCTGGGATGCTCTTGGCAGAAGTCTGCGCACTCTCCAGAACCAACCACAGAATTTGCAAGATCTTGGCACCATTTTGCAGCAACAGTGGCGTCGTCTTCCCAATCATGTGTTCACAAGCATCACAAGGTCCATGCGGAGGCGTTGTGTGGCAGTTGTCAACGCACATGGTGGCCATACACGCTACTGAACTTATTATTTAAAACTGTTGATGTTATTACCGAATACCGTAGGTGCTTGGAACAAATTATGGTTACAACCGTTAATTAAAATCCTTCTTTGGACATTAATGATTAAAAATTACCTTCTCTGATACATTTGTCCGTTGTATATCATATATGGGATTACTTATAAAAATGTGAAGTTTTTAATTTGACTCAGTATATTATGCATCCACGCATTTTGTTTGTATAACGGTTTAACTTCACATACGAGTTCTTTGTCAGTCATACAAATAATGACGACAAAACCCTTTCCATAATCACAAGAAATGTATGCTGAAAGCAAAATTCATACGATGTAATAAGCATGTGTTTACGGATCTTTATCACATAGTGACGATAACAGGTGTTCCTGGTGATACCACTGTTTGATAGTGACTTATGAACACATGCTTATAATACAGTCACCACCTTCAAATAATTTCCACAATGCACCGATAAGACGTCACGTAAACTTAATAGGAAACTATTCGTCTTACTGAAGATATGTGCCCGATATTCGCGCCAACATGGATACATTTATAGCATAAACATTGGTCAAGCATCCTGATTCAGCACAATCTATATGTTTGCCCATTCTGTAATAGAATCCTTAATGCAGTTATATATGGAATATTTCATTTGAATGTATCTCAGAATTTTCATTGAGCATTTGAAAGAAAATAAAATACACAAAAATATGCACATCATTGTGATGAATTTCAACCCATCTGAATGATCATTACAAACACGCCTCCATGACTGAATTTCACACGTTATATATGAATTTTGATAATGGAAATACATGATATGAACTGACAGACTGGCCACAGACCTTTCTCTGTGAAAAAATAACCCTTTCTACCCATTTCATGTTGTTAATATGCATAATGAAATGCATGATATGCTGGAGTTATGGTTAATAGATCAGAATTACTGTCCACAATATACCTAATTTTGCATATCAAAATTTTAGAAAGACTATTTGGGAATGCAGATACACAGTGTTCCTCGGGACAATCCAGTAATGTCCACGGCATGGAGCTCCAGGGACTGCTAAACAGAAATTATTGTAATATAATGAAAGGTTTTCATATCTAATTTCTGATTTCAAGTGACAGCGTGCATTTATCTGAAAATCAGTCGCTTTCATTTGGCTTTGATATCATCCGAGGATCCTGTTTCATACAATACTAATATATAGAAATACTACACTCTGTTTAGCTTAATGTTCATAGTAATTCTTTTTGGTAGCACTTTTTATAATCTTGCCAGCTCCTGTAATTGAAAACGATCCGCTGCATCAAATTCATCTCGTAAAATGCAGAACACTACACAGGCGCAGCTGTTTCTCACATGATGCAAAGGTTACTGTCGTGTTCGCTTCGTTCTTCTATCTCAAGAAATCGCGTTCCAAGCATAATTATATTATTCGAGACATCTTGAAATGAGAGATACGATTTGATAAAAACAGAATGTAAAAGACGTTTAAATGCTGTCGTTTGTACTGTATGTCAACATGTTTGTAAGAAATAATTCTTAAACGTATGTTTTTGTCATGTATCTCAACAGACAAGGGAACCACTTCCAAGGACTTGGCACGCGCTGCTAAGATGCAAAGTGTCTGTCAGATACATTCAGTTTTAGAGAGGTTAAATGGTTATAGTATCTTGAAATTCTTTCAGCATTGCCAGGATCTTGTATTGAGGGCTTTGTTAATCAGCACCACACCTGTGCTCACGGGTTTCACTGAGGTCGTCCCCTTGGAACGCCAGAAACCAAGGATTGTGGGTTCAAATCCTGGTTCGCCTCGATTGTTTCTAGGTTTGTCAGCACCATACCCGTGTTCGTGGGTTTCGCCAAAGTGGTAAACGTCTGAGACCTAAATCAGTCCATGCTTTCCTCCCACATTCAGCCGTGCTAAAACTGGAATACAGTTGAAAGTGGCGTTTAACCCAACTCACTCATACACATTAAGGTAGTAAAGGTCTAAGATCTGTATCGTTTCGGGCTTCCACACCTCCATGAATTATTCCATGATATAACCGCTTGTAAGGTTTAACCAATCACACAAATATTATCGACATGATGTATCATTCTCACAACTAATAACTAAGATTTCTTCTGAGGTACAATCGAGCATGCGCTCTCTGCGAAGATATCAAAGAACGTCATGCGACTTTTCATCAAAAGTTGTTGGATTAGGTTACAACATTCAAGGCCTTACTAAAGTTTTCAAAATGCTTCATGGTGCAAGCGGAAGAGATGTTGTTCCCGTCATGTTTCATGTGAACAGTTTACCTGCCTTTGCATGTGTTTGTGACGGGTGCCAACGGTGGGACAGGATGCGTTCATCTATTCGCGAACACCTGGTATCATCACTATTTGATAGTGATTCATAAACGCATGCTCGTGATACAGTCGGAATCGTAAATCGACACAGCAGCGATTTCTTGTGGCCATGGAGAGGGTTTTTTCGCCTTTATTTAACGAATATTATTCATACTGCTTTTGCACCAATACATCAATTGCATCTCATAATAACGGAATATAAAACGTCAACGCCAGACAATAACCAGACTCGATTATCCGTCGAAACAGATTCCATTGGTCGAAAGGCAACATAACGGTAAACATTATATGAATAGATCACTGAAAATCCTTGCGGATCCAAGGTATTCGCGAAAAGGGTGTGCATAAAATAATAAGTCTTTGAGTAGTGTACAACAGACAACTTCAACTGATATAAAATATAATCATTTATATTCTTAAAACGAAATTACTTACACACCAATTAAGCAACACTCTATGACAGATATGTCTCTTTGTAAAGGACGACTTGCTTAATTGAATGTCCTCGTGGCACCACTCGTGCGACGCCATGATGTCTGCCATTGGTTCTGGACAGGCCGCTGATAGACCTGATAGGTGCTGACTTGCAAACAAACAAACCTTTGGGTCAGTGGTGGTTTTGTAGTAATCTAATTTATTCCATGGCAAGAGTGTTGTCACTTGGTTCGAACGGTGTTAGGTGATGCTACGCTGAAACCTTGCTTCAATTGTAATATAGAAGTTGGTCATCCACGCTATCTTGTTATCAGCCTCATATTAAAAGTCACTCATTTCTTGAACATATATTGATATCATGTTTATTCATAATTTTATGTTTGAAGTGTTCACTTCGTAAAATTCAAAGCATTAACATAGTGACATTTCGGATGATGATATATCTTCCACAACAGTATAAGGTTAACGAGTTTCTAATGACGAGGACGACGACTGCATATAGTGTTTTTTTAAATGGGATAGAAAACTGAATTTGAATCTTTGAAGAATGCGTTCACTAATCGCGTTTTGTTTTGACATTTACTGCATGAAGGAAATCGTTTAATAATTAACGTACCAGGTGATCCTTATGATGGTGATGATGATGATGATGATGATGATGATGATGATGATGATAATGATGATGATTTTATGTTTAGAGATTAATGCAGTCGCTTTTCACGAGGCATATATATTTATATTCAGGCAACACCAACCAGCACATTTTGTTGATTATACTCACGTGACCTTGTAGCCGTGGCAATAGGCACTGGGTTTACCGAGTTTGTAAAACTTTCATAATTACCCTTCTGCGCTTGCAAGGTGTTTGTGTATATAGTGAATATGCATATGCCGATATGTCGTGGTGATATGTCGATATGCCGTGGCGATATGCCGATATGTCCTGGTGATATGCCGTGGTGGTATGCAGTTATGCCGTGGTTTTATGCCGTGGTGATAAGACAATATGCCGTAGTGATAAACCAATATGCCGTGATGATATGCCGCATGATATGCCGAAATGAAATGGTGATATGCTGATATGTCCTGGTGATAAGCCGATATGTTGTGGTGATATGCTGATATGTCCTGGTGATATACCGATGTGATATGTCTTGGTGATTAGACGATATGCCGTGGTGAATTGTCGATATGCCGTGGTGATATGCCAATATGCCGTGATGATATGCCGATATGAAATGGTGATATGTCCATATGCGGTGGTGATATGCCGATATGTTGTGATGATATGCTGATATGTCCTGGTGATATGCCGAGGTGATATGTCTTGGTGATATGCTGATATGCCGTGGTGATATTTCGATATGCCGTGGTGATATGCCGATATGTCGTGGTGATATGTCGATATGCCGTGGTGATATGCCAATATGTTGTGGTAATATGCTGATATGTCCTGGTAATATGCCGAGGTGATATATCTTGGAGATATGCCGATATGCCGTGGTGATATGTCGATATGCCGTGGTGATATGCCAATATGTTGTGGTAATATGCTGATATGTCCTGGTAATATGCCGAGGTGATATGCCGTGGTGATGAGACGATATGCCGTAGTGATAAACCAGTATGCCATGATGATATGCCGTGGTGATATGCCCTGGTGACATGCAGAGTGGGCTTTTTTCTTTGTAGACGCGGTGCAAGGCCTTCCACAACCATTCAATGTTGCCTAAGTTATCTGACTATACACCTTGTAGAGTTAGTTGTTGTAACCGCACATATTAAGTATTACATACTGATATAGCGGACACTGAACTATAATCTCTCGATACGGTCCGAGAGGATCTATCAGGTTTTTTAGTGTTTCCGCACACCGGGGTCGACACCAAATTGCCGGGCTAACCTTATTCACGCTGAAGACTTTCCTGAGTTAGAATATCGCGATGAGGAGAAATGCGTTGCACGAGGTCAAGTGGAATAGCAGCACGGCGGCCAAAGGACGACAAAGATCTTTCGAATCTGCCACTTCTCGATTAAGACACGGAGTTGATGAATGCATCTGCATATTGACTGAATTGGCCAAGGAGGACACAAGGACGAACACCAATATCCCCTCCCTGCCCGGACTGTCATCACAACCAGGCGTAATGGCTGTAAATACCCAATGATGAGAGATTACAATGTCGTTCTACCAAGCCACGAGTCTTAAGTGTTGTGAGTGATCACTTCATTACGATCGACGCTGTCGTCATCCCCCTGTAACTGGTACTTCTTGACGCAACGACTGTCATACTCCGAGAGCTAATGTGGCCCTCCTCGTGAGTGCTGCGCTGCATGTGGAAACGCGATTTAGCCAAGTATGCAGGTTTAGACGTATTCAATGTATAAGGCCATTTGACTAAGAAATATCTACTGGTGGATGGTATGTGTTCTTGAGGGGTCTTACAGATGTAATAACTACCAGCATTTACAGACGGGTTCAGCATGTTAGCATGCAGTAGTTTGGCTCAAGTGGTTTAATTCCAAATCGATTCTTATTTCGCGTTCTTCTGGGATATAAAAGCCGGTAGGTCCCGCAATATATAAAGATGAACATTAAACCTCTCGAGTTTACACATCGAAGAGGAATTAAACTCGGGCGTGAATTCACGTTTTATGACTTGCTTTGAATTTGTTGGGTTCCAGAGTTGGAAATTAAAAAAGGCTTTTATCCTTTTGGCTAGCAATAGAAATTACGTCTGGTGAAAGGCAAGTGAAAATAAAAACGACAACCTCAAAAAAAAGATTGAGAGGTATGGAGGCAGACGGAGAGATAGAGAAGCACTTATCATCCTACCAAATTATATCCCTGAATGACATTAAACTATACTTTTCATTCTGATCCCATAGCCTGGCACGAATCTGTTGTCTCCATTCACGTTGAACCAATTACCTACCAGCTGTTTTAAACAACCTTTGTGTTCTTCAGTTGACCTGACATGCACTAGCTAGTCTTGCGTCAATAGTTTTTTCCTCATTACTGGAGCCCGACATTTGGGTATCATATCCGAAAACTGCAGGATTATTAACTAGACCGACACACTTTGGAGGCGCAGTGTTAAGGGCATTCCTATTTATCTTATTGTCACGTGGGTTATCACGTGACCTATACAAACATTCTCTATTGCCTAGAATCAGTCAGGACAATTCTGTGAAAATCCCGACCACACTCTACCCCTGTAGAGTATAGAATGTTAAGATTTAGACTATATACTTAGCACCGATTTTCTATATTTTCTACTGTACAGTCACATAGTGAAATAGAGGGTGGGGGGGTGGGGGGGCTGGAGGTGTGTGTGTGTGTGTGTGTGGGTGGGTGGGGGGGGGGGGGGGGGGGGGGGGGGGGGCGTGGTGTATTCTCGTGGTTAAAGCGTTTGCTCGTCACGCCGAATGCCCGTGTTCGATTCCCTACATGTGTGCAGTGTGTGAAGCCAACTGTGAACGCATAATTTTTTAACACATTGAAACTGCTTCATCATTGCTAAATGAAAAGTAAAATCATACTTACGTTAACGTATCGAGTGACATGATACATGCGTGACAGTGACAGGCGGAAACTACGGAACGAATTCACTCTTAAAGTTTCCGAATTCCTTACAGTTTTCACAGTGTCAGTGTTTAATTCATTTAAGTCAATACCAACCAATATTCCGTCCCAAACGTCATGAGAAGCATGACGTGTTGTGACGTGAAAACGATGATGATTAGTCACGTTATTGAATGGATCCATGACGTGAAGGGTCAAAATCCCCCAATAACAATTACATTTGCCCAAACAGTTATAACTACACTTGAAGAAAATCAAGTATACTCTTGAAAATGCAAACGTTATCAAACGTTGCTGGGATGAAACACTGTGCCGAAAATCCCCATCTTAAGGTTCAACACTATGGAATCCGTATCACATGCATCCACATCGAATTACCATTTCTTGTTTGTTTCTTTTTTAGCCACCATCAAATATGGGTTTATCCTTTCTTTTTCCGGCAGTTGAGTAATTAATTTTACGAAGATTGTGTCAATCCTTCATTCACATGAAAACTGTATTGAATCGCCGTTATACTATGACATAGATCTCAACCACCATAGAAGTGATCCTTTTAAACATTTTGTTCTTATCTGAGTCCGATGGGTTGATTAACATGGTGATAGACCTCAATGTCACAAAGTTGCAGAATAATGGCTAATGACTATTTTGGACAGAGTATCCAACGAAAAAGACTCAATGATTACATCAAAAATCTGTATATATATATTGTCACGACGGAATGCCATTAGGCACCCCGTCACGTACTGACAACACTACTCCGTCACGTACTGACAAGAACTTCTCCGTCACGTTACGTACTGACAGCACTACTCCGTCACGTACCAACAACACTAATCCGTCACGTCACGTACGGAGAGCACTACTCCGCACGTACTGATATCTCTACTCCCTCACTTCAAGTACTGACAGCGTTACTCCGCCACGTACTGACAGCACTAATCCATCATATCACGTCATGTACTGACAGCACTACCCCCTCACCCACTGACAGCGTTACTCCGCCACGTACTGACAGCACTAATCCGTCATATCATGTCATGTACTGACAGCACTACCCCCTCACCCACTGACAGCGTTACTCCGCCACGTACTGACAGCACTAATCAATCAAATCACGTCATGTACTGACAGCACTACCCCCTCACCCACTGAGCGTTACTCCGCCACGTGCTGACAGCACTAATCCGTCATATCATGTCATGTACTGACAGCACTACCCCCTCACCCACTGACAGCGTTACTCCGCCACGTACTGACAGCACTAATCAATCAAATCACGTCATGTACTGACAGCACTACCCCCTCACCCACTGACAGCGTTACTCCGCCACGTACCGACCTCACTACCCCCTCACCCACTGACCTCACTACTCCGTCACTCACTGACCTCACTACCCCCTCACCCACTGACCTCACTACCCCCTCACCCACTGACCTCACTACCCCCTCACCCACTGACCTCACTACTCCGTCACTCACTGACCTCACTACTCCGTCACTCACTGACTTCACTACTCCGTCACCCACTGACCTCACTACTCCGTCACTCACTGACTTCACTACTCCGTCACTCACTGACCTCACTACTCCGTCACCCACTGACCTCACTACTCCGTCACTCACTGACCTCACTACTCCGTCACTCACTGACCTCACTACTCCGTCACCCACTGACCTCACTACTCCGTCACTCACTGACCTCACTACTCCGTCACTCACTGACCTCACTACTCCGTCACTCACTGACCTCACTACTCCGTCACTCACTGACCTCACTACTCCGTCACCCACTGACCTCACTACTCCGTCACCCACTGACCTCACTACTCCGTCACTCACTGACCTCACTACTCCGTCACTCACTGACCTCACTACTCCGTCACCCACTGACCTCACTACTCCGTCACCCACTGACCTCACTACTCCGTCACTCACTGACCTCACTACCCCCTCACCCACTGACCTCACTACTCCGTCACTCACTCACTTCACTACTCCGTCACTCACTGACCTCACTACTCCGTCACTCACTGACCTCACTACTCCGTCACTCACTGACCTCACTACTCCGTCACTCACTCACCTCACTACTCCGTCACTCACTGACCTCACTACTCCGTCACCCACTGACCTCACTACTCCGTCACTCACTGACCTCACTACTCCGTCACTCACTGACCTCACTACTCCGTCACGTACTGACAGCACTATTCGTCACGTACTGATATCGTTACTCCGCTACGTACTGACAACACTTCTCCGTCACGTACTGACAGCACTATTCGTCACGTACTGATATCGTTACTCCGCTACATACTGACAGCACTACTCGTCACGCACTGACAGCGTAACAATGCCTTACGCCTTGCATCTACAACTTTACGACATCTTGTACTTCAGAGCTAAACTTTTGGTCGATCGTTTTGTTTATGGTGGTCGTTTTAAATAGTGTTTACACAGGATATGCGCCAGATGGGTTTATAACTTCGTATTGACTCAGAAGTGATTTAAGCGTCATGGTGAAATTTAGAGCCTGAGCAATAGTATATATACTGAACAGTGGATGAAAGCCGATCGTCATTGGTCCGTGAATTCCATCAAGCTCTATTATAGCAGAATGGAATTAAATCTACTGGAATTAATTTATAACCTTCTAAACCTATTATTTTTTTCTAATTCAAATTTAACTTGTATTGAATCTACGCTCGAAAGTTAAAATTGAAAATAACTATCGGTTTACCGCCAACGTTATGCCGTTTTTATTACCCTGATGCGTTAGACTCGTCTGGATGGTGAATATCATCACAAAGACCCTTTTCATTACATATTATGCTGATCCCCAACTGCACACAATATGACAATCCATGTATTTATTACTGAATCAATCATCTGAGCGCAAGAGAATTTTACTGGCTTGAATGTGTAGTCAATTTGTAGTCAATGTTGTGTGGTTGAATGTCACGACTGAACACACTAACATGCGGCTAACGAACATGTGGTAACAAGACCCAGGTCAAATTATTCCGATTCAGCTAATGACGAGTAATTTGAAATAACCTCGCATAAGTTTTAGAAGTATCTATAATCGCATGTTTGTCCGCATAATTGAAGATAGTTGACATAATTATAGGTGACTATGACGCCGAGCATGGCCCCTTTCTATAGAGGTGGCCTAGGTTTATGCGGCTGTCTGCACCAAAGAGTTGCTTCCCTTCTCGAGTCCAGGATCCGATGATGATGTGTTCGAAATGTGTGTTTCGCCCACGTGGTAACCGTCACCACATGGGTCCCTGGGAGGTTTGTTGGACACGAAGCCGACACGCTTTGTAGGGGAATACTGGGAGTTAAACCCAACTCACTCACTCACTCACTCACTCAGTCAACCACGACTTGACACGTGATCACAGGCTGATAGATATGCGAGGGGAGACAGCAGATCAATCAGCTACTCTTTTTAAAACATTTCTTAATTGATTTCATGAATAAGATAGAAAGCTAACACTCTCGGTAAAAAGACAAATCAATTGGGCATAGCTGTATCCGATCCTATAAAAGGTGCCTATCACAGATGCTACAGAATACTCGCACTGTAAACTGTATTTGTGAATACAGGCAACAATGCATCACCGTGTATCACGATCCATTCCATATCTAATATTTGTCACAAATTTAGAATCTCGGGTTAATTTATTGAACGTAATATAATATACAACGCATATATTTTTAACACATTGACAATAACTTTTAGATTTTCCCTTTTCCAATGATTAAAATGGGTAACATTAATTGATTGCAAAGCCTTGCCACGGTTGATAATCAAAGCAGGATTCAAAGTGATCGTTACATTAATCTTTGATCTCACAATATTTTTCAGTTCATTGTCGTGGAAAGCAGTTCTGTTATTACAATGTCTAAATATAGTCCCCATGCTCCTAAAGCATGATCATGAATATTCAATACTTTATTGTCGTTATATGGGAGACTGTTCGATGTCACGTAGCTCAATACTCAGACAATCTCCAACTAACTTGATAGCCGAGATATGGTCATGATCATGACACCTGGGTGTGTGTTTGACTTGTCGCTGTCACCTGATTACGGTGTTATAGCTCCAAATACTGGAATATTGTAATGATAATATTGTTTCCCCAAGTCACTAGTTCCTAAAAGTGGAAAGTTTGCTTGATCGATTGTTAATTTGTCGATGTTGATACTGACTACATCAATGTCGTCTACACCAGCACCTCATCTCAACGACGAAATAATCGCCTTCAGCGCCCGCATCTACTGATGCTGTAACAATCTGGTGGGGAGACAGTTGTAGCATCTGTGATGCCGAGGGACGAGGACCCGCTGGCAATGAAGGATGAAGGCGTGTGGCGTAATGGATGCGTTTATTATGACATGGAGATCCGCCAATGAGGAACAAATGAGTATGGGCGCACAGTGATAATGTCATGTCACAGATGAGTAGCAGATGTTGCAGTTGGCGTTGAGGTGTTGCAGTTGGTGGTCCTGTCTCTGTCACATGTACATGAGTGAGTGAGTGAGTCAGTGAGTGAATTCAACTCGGCAGCTAATTGAGTAAGGGTTTAACGCAGATAATAACCCCGTCACCTGTGGGTGAGTGAGTTAGTGAGTTCGGACTTGCAATTTAACGATACATTCAGCAACTATGTGTTTATTGTATTGCTATTTTGTGCACATATCGAACTGAAGAGAAACTCCGTGCCAGAATGTACTTCTCTCTGTGACGAAAGCTGAAATCTAATGACATAAAAGAGAGTCAAATCAAAGCGAATAACCGATTGTTGCGGTAACGCAAGATGAAGAAACATTAAGTGCTTAACATCATCAAATATTTTTTCCATTCATTTATGAGAGCGTTGCATCACTTGGACTAATCAAGCAGTATCACGGAAGAAGCTGCCGGTATCAGTCATGAGGCAGATCAAAAGTTAACATGCAAATAGCTTGCTGACATCGTGCAGCATCTTCTATCAATTTCTCTTCAAAGTTCAAAGACTCTTGCAGAGTTGCTCGTGCGTCAATTGAATCAGCCTCGCAGAGAGCCTCTTTTGACCACCCCGATACATCAGAGGGTAAGAGTTGCAGACGCAGGCCAAATGAGACATGAATAAGGACTTACTCTTGGACTCATCGTGTTCTCCATTTTGTCATCTTTCTTTAATATAAACGATTTAGTTAGCACGCCCCAAAACATCTTGAAGAAGCAGGACCTACGTTTAAGCAGCAGGGGGCGAGGAAGCAAGATCGACATAAATCACAACGGCCAATATAGAGGATATTTGATTAAAGACCTCATGCCAGCGGTGTCCATAACGAAAGAGAGACACCCCTTTCCATTGACAAACGTGATTAAATAATGCCCACTGACCAATATAACGTCGCCTTAATCTCATAACCGTGATCATATCTCTGGCTTTTAGATCATATATGATAACGTAATAGACGGCCCTCACGGTTGCCTGGGCCAGTAGACGATTTACGTGTACATTTTCCCTTACAAAGGCCAAATGTAATTGACGTTATTACTCCAGCTGAAACGCCCTAGGAAATAGCAATACTGGAATCAAATTTAATGTGTAAATTAGCTGAGTTTTCCTAGCTTAAAACGTCTCCGTGAATTTATTGCCAAATTGCTAATAGATTAATGGTCTGATTTTGCAATAAGCAGCCAGTTTTATTTGAAAGCATCAATTCCAGTGTTTCCTGCGAATGGCACATTGCATAGATGAAAAACGTTACAGTTGTATGCGTTGCTGGGGGCAATTCGATTTCCAGTTGAAATCTCACTTTGTCCGTTAGAAACGGAAAGAATGGTTTGTAGATATCCAATTGTGACCTTTATACTGAGCTGAGGGGTGAGTGGATTGATGGAAAATACCCAGGAGAAATGCGTAATGTGTTAGCATTGGGGATAAGATAGCGGTTTGTTAACAGTACAATGTTCAATGCGTTGATGTGGACTCGATTCATGTTTTACTATTCTACGTCATGATAGTTTCAGTATGCAGCAATTACATATATCGATACGTTTTATCTACATTGACAATCGTGTACAGGTGCTGAGAACATGCACTTGGAGCAACCGTGGTGCATTGCGAGACTGTAACTGGTACATTGCTCACATCCTTTTCACTCTTCAAAGTCATATACTGTCTTGCTGGTAACCGTCCGCCAATAGGGAGGGCGGTCGTCATCAGTGGGGTTTATCTCATGTCGTTGTATCGGAAAAACAAACAGGAGCTATCAAGTGTGTTCCGGGCAAAGTGAAAATTGAAAGACCTTTCAATATCTGGCTTTTGCGATATTTTTTCTCACAAGAATCAATATTCCTTGAGACTCGGCGCCCTACCTCCCGTGTCACAATGTGAGGGTTTCATTCATTAGGCATTGATTCTGACATCAACCCATCCGCCCTGTGGAGGAGCAGGGCGCTTCTTTACACCGGGCTTCGCATAGTCTTTCCTTTATAAACGTCCGATCGAACCAGCGCGATCTGTTACCCGGAAAGCTACCACTCGACAGCCGACATTCTGGAATGTGGATCTGGTTGTACATAAGTACAAAACTGTCGTGATGTGATATGCAGTATGTTAAAATGCTTATGTGACTGACATATGTCTGTAGATGGCCCTGGCGACTGTATTGGGGATCGATTGGTCACGAAAGCTACTCACAAGGGACCGACAATTTAATATATACTGAACCGCAAAAGAAACGTTACCCCAAGTAACATTGCATGACAAGTTGTCATTTAAATATCTGGGTATTTTTTGTCAAAGTTTCGAAAAGTTAACATCAGCTTGTCCGGAAAAAATGAAACTTGATGAAAAAACAAAGCAGTTAATATCAAAACCGATCGCCCAAACGCATCACGGCAACGGCCATGGTAACCCGATGCACGTGAGTTCCGTACACATTGAAATGCAAAGCGTTTCCCCATTTCTTGCCCTTTACAAATCCACCCAGATCGGATAACATTTATTCGTTATTGAATTGCTTCCACATGCCATGATTGACAAGAAATCAGCGACACCAAGCCCTTGGACGATTGCAAGCTGGACAATCCGCCCGGCAAGTAGCCAATGCATTTCAAGTCCACGTAAGGACCATATACAGGCTCCAGCAACGGTACCAGACCACCAACACTACAGATGACCGACCACGTAGTGGAAGACCAAGGGTCAACACCCGACGTCAGGATCGTCAGATTGTGCGATAGCATCTTCAAGATCGCTTTGTTACTGCTGCGGAAACTGCTCGACAGACCATTGGGACACACCTGCGACACATTAGTGCAGACACCGTGCGTCGACGATTGACGAGCAGACACCTCCACTGTCACAGGCCACACCGAGGACCAATTCTGACACCGGGACCGTCTTCAGTGGGCAACACAACACCAGCATTGGCGCCACCAGCAGTGGAAAAGAGTCCACTTCTCAGACGAGAACTGTTACTGTAACAGCAGATGGCAGAGAGAGAAAGTCTGGGGACGCCGTGGGGAACGTTATTCGGATGTTTGTGTTGTTGAGAGAGACTCGTAGGGTGGTCCGAGCATCATGGTGTGGGGTGGAATTGGTCTTGCACAGAGGGTCGGCCCTGTGGTCTTCCAGAACATCGGTCCAGGGAGAGGCAATGGTGTCACAGCAGCTCGGTACGTTGATCAAGCCTTAAGGCCCCACGCCTACCTCATTTAGCACGTCGCCGCAACCAGGAGTTT
The DNA here is from genome assembly GCF_023055435.1 of Haliotis rufescens. NCBI lineage: Eukaryota > Metazoa > Mollusca > Gastropoda > Lepetellida > Haliotidae > Haliotis > Haliotis rufescens. Next base: position 91,750,203 of record NW_025963779.1, on the reverse strand, counting down.
CAGCATGATAACGCCCGTGCCCACACTGCGAGAGCAACAAGAGACTCCCTCCAGCAGAATGGCATCAGAACCATGCAGTGGCCTGCCCTCAGTCCCGATTTAAATCCCATTGAGATTCAAAGACGACTGAATGACCGACAACTGCAGCTGAACTGCGTCAGGCGTTCCTGAGAGTGAGGGCTGAAGTGCCTATGGCCTTCATCAACCGCCTCATCCCTTCCTTGTATAGACGTTGCACGGCACTCATCAATGCACATGTCGGACACACGAGATACTAACTTGTGATGCCATTTTCTCAGAGACTAGTGTTGTGTTTCACTTTAAGAACATTTGACACTTGACACTTGAATTTCCACCTTGATGATCAGTTTTGCCAAGTTTCATCTTTTTAATATGTCTCAAAGTATGTTTACAGTGTTTGGACAAATACGGTTTCTCATATATCTATCCATGGTGCGGTTAGGTATATGTAAAAAGAAAATTATATGTTTTTTTGTTTTTTTGTTTTGTTTTGTTGCGTGTGTGTGTGTGTGTGTGTGTGTGTGTGTGTGTGTGTGTGTGTGTGTGTGTGTGTGTGTGTGTGTGTGTGTGTGTGTGTGTGTGTGTGTGTGTGTGTGTGCGTGCGTGCGTGCGTGTGTGTGTGCGTGCGTGCGTGTGTGTTCCGCTGCTTCTAGGCGTACCATTGATCCGGGGTAGAATAGGTCTTCAGCAGCCATGCTTGCTGCAACAGGCAACTATGCTTGTCGTATGAGGCGACTAACGGGATCGGGTGGTCAGGTTCGCTGACGTGGTTGATGCAAGTCATCGTATCCCAATTGCGTGGATCGATGCTCATGATGTCAATCACTGGATTGTCAGGTCCTGACTCGATTATTTACAGCCAGCCGTCTAATAGCTGGAAGATTGCCGCGTGTGTCGCGTTTAACAACAAACAAACAAACAGTAACAGAGTTGTCACATGTGTATATCGTGCACATCTGTAGCCCCTGGTCCTCTGCTTGAGTACTGCTGTACCATGACCGATGACAGCGGCTGATTCTGTCATCGTAGCAATACCTTATTCGTGGGACCGTATTCATGCAATCATGGCGACAACTTCGATTACCTACAGGCCACCGTGGTATAGATGCCCAAAAAGTCTGTGGAGCTAACCAACAAAAAAGCGGGTGATATGATATTCGAATGTTGTTGACAGTTTTGAGTCACTCCTTCTCTGGTTTGATATATGTTTTACCGTCCGAGCCGTTGTGTGCAAAAGTGTTTGTTTATTGTTCTGCACCCAGAAAACTTACAGTTACATGAAAATCTAAATAACCGAGTATATAATAAGCCAGACAAGCAGTGATTAATATGATTGCAACGTTCACAGAGGGGTTTAGATGACACGCCATCAGCCAAGTCACCAAGCGTGACCCAAAGTCTCGTACAACAAACATCAGGTTGCTGGAGACCTTTTTTGACACGGAGATCCACGGGGGTCGTAGACAAGACAGTTATATTGCATGAAATTGGGTTGGGATGTGTGTACTTTGATATATTGTACCTGTTCCCATAAAATACGCAGGCAGAAGTAGAATAAAGATGTTCTCATGATTTATGTCACAACACACACACACACACACACACTCTCTCTCTCTCTCTCACACACACACTCTCTCTCTCTCTCTCTCTCTCTCTCTCTCTCTCTCTCTCTCTCTCTCTCTCACACACACACACACGCGCGAGTAGAAAATCCAGTATATTTGGAAAGAAGAAGACAGTGAAGCTGGCATAAAGTGAAGTTAAATAGAATTAACCTGATATGTATCTCATTGTGTTGTGATGTGTTCACATATGGTGGAGTGGTAAAATGTAGTTCTACTCGGTAAAAAGGGATCTGAGCAACCGATTGTTCCACGTGCTAGTTTTAGAAGTTGTTTTCCACGAAGTACTTGTATCATAGATTTGTCACTAAATGTCCTGATGTTACAAACGAAGGTTGCCTACGTACTGTTACTGTTATGTGTGTTCAACTGTCCCCACAGTGGTTATCTGCACTCACGTGCAAACTGCAGACAAATTGGTTTTCAATAATTCAGATCTCTCAGATCAACTCTCAACTATCAATTATAATGTGTAAAACTTATCTTTTCTTCTAAACCGATTGCCATGTTTAAGTGACGAGTGACCTCGTCTGCCTTCAGTGAGATTGAGCACCACCTGTTACATATTTCAAGGCGGTCAAGGCGTTTATATAACCCCAGTGCCGAAGTATACATACAGACAATCATGTGTCAATGTTATAAGGTTCACTTCAAAACGTTCATATAACCCAAATGCTGAAGTATACGTACATACAATCCTGTTCCAGTGTAATAAGGTTCGCTTCAACATATTCATATAACCCCAGTGCTGAAGTATACACACAGACAATCATGTGAGAGTGTTATCAGTTTCGCTTCAACACGTTTATATAACCCCAGTACTGAAGAATACATACATACAAGCATGTGCCAGTGTTATAAGGTTTACTTGAACACGTTCATATAACTCTACTGCTGAAGTAAACATGCAGAAATCATGTGCCAGTGTTGTAAGGTTCGCTTCAACACGTTTATATAACCCCAGTACTGAAGTATAGTCATCCAGTGTGCGTCCCCTTTATCATCACCTTCAGTTAATCAGTTAATAAACTAAATGTCTGTCCACGAACCGGGTAATCGTGATATACTTCATACTTGGATTACAGTTGAGTGGATCGTTATGTAGCCTATTCAAGAGGTATTGTTAGCATCATTACAATAGGTTATAGTAAAATCTATACAACAGGTAATGTTAAAACGCATCAAATATCTGCACCGAAACAGCTGTTGCGACGCTCTGTTGACTTACTCAACCCGGTTACAGCGTTCAGCAGCGTCCATGCGAAATATAAACATTTCTTTTTCGGTTATTCTACAATATCGAGCCACTGTAGCAATTAACGTATGTTATACCAGTCGTCGTTGTCACACACTTTATGCTGGGGCGTCTGAACGGATCAATACATCATCAGATAAAGGCTTTGATGGGTATTTGAACGAACGGATATCGGCATAGAAAGTAGTATTGTGTTCATTTCATTGATGCTGGCCAATGCACGTTGTGTGTGGCTTCCGAACTAGCATCTTGCAGTGGGAATTTGTGAAGGCATTCCTATCAAGACGGTATGAAAGTGTCACCATGTAATATCAAATCAGCCATGTTTAAATAGCAAACGTGTGATAAATGACACACATCCCACACTAGAAGAAAAATACAGATTGGTGTTATTGGAACTCTCGTGTCAGATCATCGTTTGATGTTTCCAAATTTTGTTACTTTATCTCATACTGTACGCTTAATGTATTAATGGATAAATTGATGGATGGATGGATGGATATATATATATACGAGATCTTTATTAATTTAATACTCTAAACAACATTTCAAACCTCTGTTGCGTTTCTTTTTATACAACACAAACATACACCGAGTTTATAAACTATTTCTGAAAAGTGCAATCGATATTAATTCTGGTGAGAAATAGCTCGAGTGGAATGTTATCTGGGCTCTGTAAAGTCGAAACTGGCAGACATAAAAGTACAATAGTACGACGTTGAATAACATGTTTTTGCTTCCGATTTTCGAGACAAGACACCTCAGTGAGTCTAGGCCACGGCCCAGGAGACACGGGCAGCGAGACGGGGACATCCAACAATCTGTGGTTTCCTGGGCCTTCTTCGCCCGAGATGCTTGTTACATTACAACTCGCGCATCACGTTCCATGTAATGTCGGGAGCACATACAGAACAGTCTGTACCAGCCGTTACAAAAGTTGAGATTTTGAAACGATCGTCGCCCGATTAAGACACATAAAAAGTCAGATTTTGGCAAAGAAAACTTTACTTGTTTTGCATCGCCATCTGTTTATGGTGATGTTGTCGCAGAGTGTACACAAATTTCCCCGACACTTCGCTTATCAACAAAGGTGTTATCATGCAACAGTTCAACCATTGTTAGGATCTCACCAATTATCCAATCATGGTCACCGTTCCTTCAGATACGTCTGGAGTTTTATCAATACCCATGATGAGCAGAACTGGCGCCCTGCAAACAAAAGTATTAATTTAATATATTCTTAGAAGGCACAAACAGGTCCAGCAGCACGATTTCCCCGTGTCATGGCACAGTCCGCTCTGCCCACTCTCAGCTCTTGGCCTCGACTCATACACAATACTCTTGATTTGACATTTGCAATGTCGAGGCGTCACTGGGATATTCATAATCGTGTATATGTCCGCCGCAAACAAGCATTTGTCCCCCAACACGAGCTGCGACATACGATGCCAGTGTGATTCAACCACCTATTTATACAACTCTCACCATAGGAGATTTGCATAGTAATCTCATTCCCAGGGCTATTCATACATTGTACACCTGATAGATTTCCGATGGTATCCAACCGCCTACCACACAAGAAAGGCAATTAGGTTTCCCGTCACATGAGCTATCAATTAAGAGACCAGCCATTATGTCTTCTTATGGACCGACAGTTTAGTTGAGGAAAGCATCTTGTCCCGGGCAAAGTGTCCACTTTGTTTGTTCTATGGTAGCAAGGGTTGTAAATACATAAAAACTGTATGAAGAGTAAACGTTTCAAGAACAGAAGTAAATGAGTTATACGGAAACCTGTAAACTTTGACATGTTTTGGATAAGTATCAACACAATCTGCCTTGAGCGAACTATAATCCCTACTGCTAGGTGCTTCATCCCTTAAATAACTCTCAAAAAAATGTAGGGGATCATGACAAAAATATGTTTTGATCAGTTTTGAAATATGCCAGAGATAAAACGGTAGCCAATATGTTGCAGACACAAAATGTTTATCGTCGGTCCCCACAAGGCGCCCTAGGTCAGCAACACAATCCCAAGATCGATGAATCAAAAACCAGGCTTAAAGATAGAGTCAAAAGACGCTGTTCACTTGCGCCGGGCCACCGGAGTCCAAGCTACTGACCAGATTAGAAATCGTCATGCAGCTATTTCTCATGCTCGGCGACCATGTGTTGTACCACCGTTACCAAAACGAGTTCTAGCCAGACGCCAATGGTGTGTGCTCATGGCGTAGAAACTGGGGAATTCGCCAGTTGTACCGTGTAATGTTTTCAGATGAATCCAGATTCACTGGGTGGGCGTGGACGTGTCAGGGGAGGCCCTAACGAACGCCGTGCAAACGTCAACGTAAGGCAACGTAACAGACTTGAGGGTGGGTTGGTAATGATATGGGGCTGGACCAATATGACTGTCAGTACGTTACTGTATGTTGTCCATGGAAGGGTCACTGGACAGTACTACCGAAGACAACATAGAGATGCCAACTGGTGTTTGCGTTCTAGCCAGACGCCAATGATGTTTATGGCGTAGGAATGTTGTCAGATGAGTCCAGATTCACTGGATGGCCGTGAACGTGCCTGGGGGAACGTGTCAGATTTGATGTTTTGTTTCTTTGTTCTTTAACGCGACACTCAGCAATAGTATATACATAATGGCGGTCTGTAAATAATCGAGTCTGGACCAGTCAACCCAGTGATTGACATCATGAGCATCGATCCACGCAATTGGGATACGATGACATGCACCAATCAAGTCAACGAGCCCGACCACCCGATCCCATCAATCGCCTCTTACGACAAGCGTAGTCGCTTTTTACGGCAAACATAGGTTGCTGAAGAGCTATTCGGACCCGGATCTTCACGGGTGACAGATTTGAGCGTTGGTTGGTAATAATAATTGGGCTGGACATCTAAGGCAACCAGTACGCTACTGTATATTGTCCAAGGTAGGGTCACTTGACAGTACTACCGAGACAACATACTGGTGCCATCTGGTGTCGTTTGCGAGCCATGCAGGTCCACGTGTTTTCTCTTCCAAGACGATATAGACCATGCCCACGTGTACGTACCGTAACTGACTACCATCAGCAGCACGACAACTTCAGAATGCAATGGCCAGCCGTGAGGCCCCACCTTTACCCCATAGAGCAAGCCTGGGACATGATCGTGAGACGCCAAAGGCCACTAACTGCGTTAACTAAACTGGGCCAGTCGCTTCAAGAGTAGTGGACGAATGTTTGACGAATCGTAGGGGCATGAACCATTATTGATCTTGTCATCTCATACGTTCAATTTGTGAGCCAACATGTTCTGTTGATTGTCATGTTGATTTGATTGTCTAGTGCTTCTGTTTTTCTATCCATCGATTACCATCACTCGATACCTTTTTGTTTTTCTGTAATCATCTACATTTTTTAATGTATATCTTTGGACTTGATTATTACCAGAATTACCTTTCTCGTTTTCAGCTTTCCAAGACACCTACTTCGATGAAGACCCAAGTGACCCGCTGCCTCGTTTCCTGCCTAACCCCAGTAACTATACGTATCGTGTTGGACAAACCGCAGTGTTAAAGTGTGAAGTGGAGAACCTAGGTGAAAAGAAGGTGAGTCAGACATCCACCTTGCCGCGCCAATAATCTGCGTATACGTTATATAACGGGCCTTCCTCACAACAATGCCTGTGCGAGCAGGTTCATGGTGTCCTCCCGTCTTGGGGTCGAATGTCCGGGATGTTTGTTTGTTTGTTTGCTTTTAACGCCGTACTCAGCAATATTCAAGCTATATTACCTGCATATAATCGCGTCTGGACCAGACAATCCACTGATTGACATCTCGAGCATCGTTCCACGCAATTGGGTTTCGATGATATGCATCAACCAAGTCAGCGAGCCTGACCACCCGATCCCGTTTTACGGCAAGCATGGGTTGCTGAAAACCTTTTCTATCCCTGATCTCCACGGGTCTGTCCAGGACGTACACAGCGTACGTTAATCCATGCCAACGACAACAGTACATTATATGAACTGATCATCACAAGAAGTAAAAGCGAACGATGCTGTGTATAGTAGCATGATGTTTGTTTATTTGTTTATTGTGTAACGCCGCAATCAGAAATAGTCCAGCTATATGACGGCGGTCTGTAAATAATCGAGTCTGAACCAGACAATCCAGTGATTGACACGCAATTGGGATACGTTGACATGCATCAACCAAGCCAGCGAGCCTGACCACCCGATCCCGTTAGTCGCCTCTTACGACAAGCATCGGTTGCTGAGGACCTATTCTACCCCGGATCTTCACGGGTCTATAGCATGACGAAGCACTGCGACAATTCGGTGTACATAAACACACAGTACGTGCACAGCTTATTATACATTTTTAGATAAATAGCAATTTCCATAACTCTCATCCCGTATTAGTTTTCTAACTAAACACATTGAGATATTGAGATACAGCACTGAGGTCGATGTATAGGTTAGACCACGAGAATCCGATACTTAATGGTTGAAATGCTCAGTTTAACCACGAACAAATATTTAGACTCATAGTTTTAATTAAAAAATCTCTGGCTTTGCAGCTGTAGCTGAAAACATCTGTTGTCTCCATACAAATGGATGTCCCTAATTTCGCTGTGTGTTGTTTATCGAAACGCTACCAAATCACACACACGTACAATGCATAGAATAACATAAAACCTACTGCATAAACACATGTTTACCGTTCATTAACGGATGAACTATTCCTCCAGTTGTGGGTAAATATTTAGTTGTTCATTTCATAACGGGTCTTCAATGTCAGAAGAATACAATCGTTAGCATCACATGCGAACTTGGTGGGTTCAAACCTGCTGCAACTCACGTTTTCGTGACATGGTTCTGTCATCAAGGAAAATAAACAAGGCAAAAACAACAAGTTCCCTATTTTGCCATGTGGTGTTTAAGTAACAATTCAGTCATGGTTTAAATCTAGTAATTTATTATGCAACTGTCCCGGGGTAATAGGTGTTTTGACGACCTGTTCAACTGATTCTTCTGTGTTATCTACGTGGAGAAACCTACAGTGGTCTCTTAGAAGCTTTCGGTTGTATCTTAATTATTTAACAAAAGGTGATCAATACTTAGTATCTTTTGTCGACTGTTTCAAATTAAATATTGTAGTTGCATTAATCACCAACGAAATAATAGCGTGAAGCTGTCTGTTGGTAGTAATTCTACACACAAAAGTTCTGAAAGATATGTGGGTATTTTTTAAATACTTTTTTTTAATTTGAAGTTGACACGATATACGGCTTTTCCATTGGACGAGATGTTGGTCACGTGACCGTGAAACTGAAGTTCGTAACTGTATGAACGACACATTTTGACGCTCATACGTTTTTCATGAGACCGTATTCGTATGAAATGACGTAAACACTGATTTCTTATACATTCCTTGAGAAACCACGGGGAATTCCCTCGCACAGAAGCGTAGTTTCTCATCATTTAGACACCTTTAATCTTTAAATCATACATTGAGATAACTTCGAGAGTTTGATTGCATGCCCGTTCAAGAAAAGTACATCCAAATTATCATTGTATCGACTCGATCCGTGTCTAGACTACAGTGACAGTCTACCAGCTATCTATGAATTTACCTTCGTATCAATTTGACACATCTTTACAATCACCTTTCAATGATCGGCCAGTTGATGACTAACACTTGTAATAGCCACAGGTTCATTAACAACTTGAGAAATCTCTCCCGTCACGTTTGTCCTGTTGGCCATTTTGGCGTCTTGGACTTGTTGCAAACATACGTTCATACAGTTCGGCCCTCACTCTGTGAAGGTTCATACTCCAATAACTCACTCAAAGTGAACGTCAATTCTTAAATGAACATCCTCATAGTGCGACGTTGATGTTATTTGTCGGGAAATCAGATGCAAACGTTATCCTCAATTAGTAAACATTGCATTGTACATTAATATTCATAATCATTATAACAATCCCCGTTAATAATCCTGTCTTTATATAGAGAGAATCTCACCGAGTGTCTTCTTATCTCAAATATACAACACAGGTCGCTAATAGTTTAAGATTCCGAGACTTGCAGATGTGTTTTAAACTTTTAATGACCTGTGTTGATATATTTGATATCAAAAGACACCCAGCAGTCTGGAGTGTTAACGAATACCGAAAACCAAGCCATCAATGAATTCGTAATTCAAAGGCTGGCTGTTTGTTGAACAATGTAATGTGGTCCAATACACTGAAACTCACGGAGTGATGTTCGTGTGACATGTGTAACATGTTTAGTTGAGAAGTACTTTTGAATAGCGAAACACGAACAGCGCCAGTTATTCAGTTTATTTCCAAATATTCTATGAAATATAAGATAGTTTATCTCTCAACAGCTGTTTCGTTATTCAGTACTTTTGAATAACGAAAACAAGCAAGCACCGGGTTCGTTATTCAGACTTAGTATAACAAATAGAAGATATTTCCAGCGGGTTCGTTATTCAGACTTGGTATAACAAATAGAAGATATTTCCAGCGGGTTCGTTATTCAGACTTGGTATAACAAATAGAAGATATTTCCAGCGGGTTCGTTATTCAGACTTGGTATAACAAATAGAAGATATTTCCAGCGGGTTCGTTATTCAGACTTGGTATAACAAATAGAAGATATTTCCAGCGGGTTCGTTATTCAGACTTGGTATAACAAATAGAAGATATTTCTAGCGGGTTCCATTTAAGTTATTCGTTTTTCCAAATGTATTTTTTGTAATCCCCGCTTGTCCTTACGATGTAGAACATATTGCCACTTATAACACCAAATATGTACATGCATATTGAGTATAACTTATATGTTGTGTTCTATAATGACTAGAATCAGAGCAGGGTGCACGTTGTCAAGTATCTGAAGCACTGTTGAGGATATATTCGTCTCAGCGTTAGTCATGATCAAGTTCATTGTTCCAAGAGAGGGGACATCCAAAGTGAAATAACAGTAACCGTTTTCCAGAACATTTTGTTTGTTTATTTGCTTGTGTGTTTGTTTGTTGTTGAACGCCGCGCTCAAAATATTCCAGCGTTGGAAATATGGTATCTTATATTTGATATACCTAGTCGGAATACCGAACCAGGTGCTGATTAGTGTTTCGTTATTCCAAAGCACTGATTAACTAAACAGCTTGTGGACGATGGTACACCTGTGAGATGGACGAACATTACTGCGTGGGTTTCAGCGAATTTGACCACATCAATGCTATTGTTTAATATACAGTATTTGAATAACGAATCAGCAGCTGGCTTGTTTTTCGTGATTCGAAATACATTTCAAATACTTAGTAGAGGATTTATTAATAAAGTTAGCAGGAGAAATACCTTCGTTTAGCATTTTTGAAAACTATTTCTATTACCTAAAATGGGAGATTGCATATTCGACTTCCAAGAAATGACATCTCCCGCTGCTTTCCAAGAAATGACTTTGGGATTCCAAACAGTGCCCAGAAGGCTGCAATGAAGTTAAACCAAATATCTGTGGATTATGTTTAGAGGGTTGTTTGTCAACTTCTTTTTGAAAACTATGTGTTTGAAACCTTTTTTTTGAAATAGTCAAGACTATGTTTATTTTAGAAACTTTAGTAATACTTGTTACATTTATAACAACTCCTTTTCGGAATGTTCTAGGATAGCGGACCTTTGTGTCCTGTGAAGGTACGCATTGCAAGAGATCACCATTTTATAAGCGTCCTTGCCCTCATGATAGAATAGAGGTAAACCATCATATCCAAAGTATCTTCTCTACAGTGGGACATCAATTTCAAAATTGCCTGAGACTAAAATGTACTGCTAATCAGCCTCAGTAGCAGAGATATTAGTGATGTCATTGTATTGTGACGGGATGGTTACCGATGACGTCACGATTGTCTGCAAAGCATTGTGATGGTGTTTCATTGCAGCCATGTCTTCATTCGTGACCAACTCGTGTTATTCCGGGACAAGTCGAATGGCGACTCGTGTCCCCCTCGTGGCCATTCTTACGACTTGGTTCCGTCTGAGCGCACACGGGCATAACTAAAAGAATTGTCAACTCGTTGCGTAATGATTCACGTATATATCCTCATACATCATATACATGTACTCGTATTTTCCATTGTGCTATTGAAAACACACCAGGACTTACATTATTTCACAAATACGATTGAACACATTTAACAGGTATATTTTTAAATGCAAGGCATAAGTAATTTTTTTTTAAATACTCCTGCGGGATTCTTTGACGGAAGTACTTGAAGTTATATGCGCATTCTGATTGGTTTGTCGTATTTTTGTACATAACATTAATCGATAGGGGGACGAGTCTTCTTGCTGGTTACGGAAAGGGGCGAGTGGTGACGAATGCGATGTCATCTGTTGATGTCAGTTTTGAATAATAAAATGTAACGTTGACAAAGAATATATTTATTTAAAAATAAGAAATTCTAAAACATCCCCGCACGATTATTTCTTTTCAAACAGCAACACAACATGGCAGCAGAGTGCCCCTCGGCAGTCGCAAACGCCTGTGACGTCATGACGTCAACGTCAACATCGAACGTACATCAACTTACAAGGAATGAACATGTCTGTAAACAGACTTCATGTAATCGCAAGATAACAAACTTCGAAGAGGTCTAAAATTGGAATAGCTTATTGCATGACAGAGAACATTAATATTTAACTGAGAAGCCAAATGTAAATATTAAGCCTATCAACAGGGCTACAGGTATAAGTGTATTTTGAAGGAATGTTTATATGGGCGTTGAAGGATGTATTTCAGAGTCGTTCTGCAATGAACATAAGTATTTAGCAGGATGTAAATGTCAAACAAGAATATGAATCATTATACCAAGCGTTGAATGCACACAAGATGTTACATAGGGTTGTGGTGATATAAAACTTTCACAAGTGAAAACGTGAAAACATTTTGACATTATGATGGAATTTAAAAATTGGCATCAGCGTTCATCAATCACGTTGGCTGCTTGGGCAAACACCCAAGCCAAGCTTCTCCAGATATCCTGCATTTATTTTCCGTTAAGGTTTGGGTGATTGACAGTGTATTGACTCGCCATTCCATATCTTGTTTGTGGGCACCCGTCGCAACGTCGCAACCCCTCCAGTCATCAGCAAGGACAATATTGACCCTGATAGCGGACAGGTTTATTGTGTTATAAATATTTACAGTGTCTGATTGGCGGCGAAAGATTAACGAAAAAGAGGTCATTATGTCTTGTTAGCAGGAAATAAAACCTCTCGGAGGTATCGGCTCGGGGATTATACCCCATCAACTATTAAATACCTGTAGGAAAGCTAATCGTTGTCTGAATCTTTTGCGATCGATTTAACATGTTACGCGGAGTACAAACTAAACGTACCGTCGAAGCTGTGACGTCATCGTGACCGAGGTCATGATGAGGTGGTTGTTTTGGAAGACTTCATTTGAGTGTGTAAAATTTAACGCCGAAATGACATTAATGGAGACATTTTGCGACGACTTGATCAAAAAAGCGGTCACAACCAGAAACGCGGTTTAACAGTCTCGCCTTGCGATCATGTGACCACGTGATGGTGAGGTCATGAAGCAAGGTCACGACATGGTTGACAGACCAAACAATGTGGCTTCTTGAATATGCTTGATGTTGCCCTGGTAAAACTTTCCAAGGAAGAAGCTGGCGTTAGCGCAACTCGGTAAGACATGCAGCTGAACAAAGGACGGATTGAGGCGGCTGTAATGGCATATAATCGGAATTCAAATATTCCATAATGTAAACCATTGCAGCAAAGAACAGGTCATTTGCTCTGCCAGTTCCTCCCCTGGGCCTGGGTCAGAAAGGGTTTGGGATCCGTGAAGATCCGGTGTAGAATAGGTCTTCAGGAACACATGCTTGTGGTAAAAGGCGACCACGCTTGTTGTAAGAGGCGACTAGCGGGATCGGGTGGTCAGCCTCGCAGACTTGGTTGATGCATGTCATCGTATCACAATTGCGTGTATCGATGCATGGATCGATGTTATCAATCACAGGCTTGCCTAGTCCAGACTCGATTATTTACAGACCGCCGTTATTTAGATGAAATATTGCTGAGTGAGAAGTTACACAAGAAACAAACAGAACAGGTTTAGAGCACAGGTCCCCGACATATAGCTGGTATATAGCTGCAGGCTGCAGTACAACAACCAAACACAAACTAAACTCCATGCTACGGCTGTTTTTTCCCATGAAGATGGATGTTAATATACATGAGATAGACGTTGCAAATATTAGCTGAAAATGAAATGAAACTATTTCAAAATGTCATTCCACTGGCACGCAGTTGTGAATATGATACTCTTGTTGTTTATCACCTCGTTAACGAAATCTGGTGATGTAAATGAAGCAGCTATTTTGGTTAATTGTTACTTTGTGAAAATGAGGGGGGTGTTAGTATGTCTAGACTTAAAGGCGATGTTTCCAGGGCAGTAAACACTGGGGACCAGACCTATTCATTTTATCTATCGGCGCAAAAATGTTATATTTCAAACAGGGTTTGTGTGAAGAGATGATTTTTAATCGCATAGTGCGAAAACATGCAGTTGCTGTCACGTCTTTTAACACCATGGTGTAGGTTTTAAGCAAACGAAAATGTGTTTGATTTATGTCTGATTCCTGCATCTGACATACGTTGTAAACATCTCATGGTGTCTCATTGTAACATGATTGTGAGAGAGAGCTGCAATCTGATTGGCTGAAAAGCGTTGCTGAATGGTACTGGTCTCGGAAACCTACCGGAATTTTCATTTGAATACTTTTCTTGATAAGATTCTTCTCTCCCAATCCCAAACTTAAAAAAAACCGTGCTTGGTGAAATGGATACCACGCTAATTAGATATCAAGTTTACGCCGTCGGTTCCAAGTGAAATATCCGGGCATCGAATTCTCAATAACACCCTCAGACCTGAAAATACATAATGCTTATCTGTTAAGTGTTACCATTGTAACTGATTATACGTAGAACATACAATGACTGTGACAATAATCGAATTAGGCGTGCGAGGTACTTGCACATCTCCGCAGATTACCACATAGTTACAAAAATCATTGCAGTTAAATTTCAATAAACTCAACATATACTTTCGACGAAATACACCTATGGTCACGACAGACCCCTAATCTGCACTAGTCTCATGGTGTAACTCCGTTTGTATCGAAATAGTGAAAACTATATATATGCCGATGGTGCCGAAGTTTTCGACTTTACGTGTTCTAACTGTGAATCAATAGGACAAGGCTGCAGGCCCTTGTACTGAATGTATCGTGCTATACGCTATGCTGTGGTATTCTTCTCTTAAATCTGTGCTTGAATTTTTAACGGTGACCTTTTTCAACTCAATTTGCGACGCAATATAACCCTGGAGTACGTGTCGTCACAGAGGCGTCATCTGCAAGTTCACACACATCATACACCAGTATAACTTTGTACACTCTAATGAAATACATATAGAATGATATTTAGATTGAACATCATGAGAAACACTAAGATGGTACTTGATTGATAAATGTATTGAGCATTTAAATATTTACCGTAGTCACCTCATTGGCGCCGCGGGTACCATAACCTCCAGGCTGCTTCATGCGTAAAGAAAGATGATTTGTTTGGTTCCGTTCCTGGTCATATTACAGATTATATGCATTGTCTTTGTTCGCGATACAATGTGCTCAACGCAGGCTTGTATAAGAATACATTGGCTGATATCAGCACGCGTGTTGTACAATCACCGTTGTTGTAGTTGGGTTAAGAGTTTCGACAACTTCAGGGCAGACCGTCGCCACGTCACCGTTGCCACCAGGGCCAGATGGTACTTAGTCAGCATCCGAAAATTACCCATCCTCTGATCACAACCCTGTTCCTGACCGTTCAGTGGTCATACAATTACATGAAATCCGATTCCACGTGTAAATTCAGATATTAAAAGTAATGTCTCTCAGACAGAAAACAATTTTCGTCTCGATTGATTTCTAATTGGTAGCCAGAACGGTCAAGGGAACGTGAATATAGCTTCATTCTCTGACCAGGGCCAATCAATAGCACCATTACAGGGTCTTGGAGACACGTTCGGCTTCATAATGCTTATAACTTAAGTTAATTCGGTCCAGGAATCTGCCAGAGTTGACACGAGTAACGGCCAAGCCTTCACCAAACCGTAAAAGCTATTTCGTGTTGACCGGCATCCTTATATGACTAGAATCCAAAGTACGGTTTTATTTTGTCCCAAGAGGCCTAGCAGATATATTTGCCATTGTTTTTGTTACATTTCGGTGTGTATGTTAGCGACTTTTCCCTTCCGCTAATGTATAAGTAAAAGTTATTGCACGTCTAGAAGGCAAGAAGAAGCGACTGTCTCCGGATGTATTAATGGGCTTTTTGCGTTTCGATTAAGGGCGTAAGTAGCATCAAACGTCTTTCATTCTGGAGCATAGGGAAGTAATTTACCATAAAGATTTTTCACACTTGCTGTCAGTTATCTTTAAACCACTCAGCGGCAACTTGTGGGCTGCAGCCCTCAACATACACATTGCCGGAAAAAAGATTTCACAAGTACAGATCTAATGTGTAGAGAGAAGATGGTTTGATGTGTCGTGTAACTAGCGAAATAGAATCAGCTCTCAGAAGGGTATTTGCGCCATATGTGATGTTATGTCGCAGAATAATTGGCGATGTCTTTTGGAGACTGTTCCTATACACGATGTGAGCCAATAGTACGTGAGTCTGTAGAAGCTTTGTCATCCCTCACTACAGCCGATGATGAGGATAACCTCGGTTTCCTGAACAAACTATCTGATGGCTATGAACCGTTACTACAACCGACCTTTCTAGGCTTTTTACACACCTTTCTGTAGTCATTATGAGTATAAACTTCGATATTTCAATACAATTCACACATCGTATTTGACCCAACATCAGTGTTATGACCGATACTAGTACTTCAATACTATTCACACAGCGTATTTGACCCAACATCAGTGTTATGACCGACACTAGTACTTCAATGCTATTCACACATCGTATTTGACCCAACATCAGTGTTATGACCGACACTAGTACTTCAATACTATTCACACATCGTATTTGACCCAACATCAGTGTGATGACCGGCACTAGTACTTCAACACTATTCACACACCGTTTTGCACCTAACATGATTGTCATGAACGAGGCACAAACTCTATTCACACACCGGCTGTAACTGATATCAGCACACCAATCATATAACCGACGTAAAAATAATATTCAAGCCACGTAGTGTACCTAACATCAGTATCACACCTGACTCACCTTCACTGTTCACACAACTTTGTGTAACCAACATCAGTAGTATAAACGACGCACTAACACTATCCACACAACTTTGTGTAACCAAAATCATTGTTATAAACGATGCACTAACACTATCCACACAACTTTGTGTAACCAACATTAGTAGTATAAACGACGCACTAACACTATCCACACAACTTTGTGTAACCCAAATCAGTGGTATAAACGACGCACTAACACTATCCACACAACTTCGTGTAAACAACATCAGTAGTATAAACGACGCACTAACACTATCCACACAACTTTGTGTAACCAACATCAGTAGTATAAACGACGCACTAACACTATCCACACAACTTTGTGCAACCAACATCAGTAGTATAAACGACGCACTAACACTATCCACACAACTTTGTGTAACCAACATTAGTAGTATAAACGACGCACTAACACTATCCACACAACTTTGTGTAACCCAAATCAGTGGTATAAACGACGCACTAACACTATCCACACAACTTCGTGTAAACAACATCAGTAGTATAAACGACGCACTAACACTATCCACACAACTTTGTGTAACCCAAATCAGTGGTATAAACGACGCACTAACACTATCCACACAACTTTGTGTAACCCAAATCAGCGGTATAAACGACGCACTAACACTATCCACACAACTTTGTGTAACACAAATCAGTGGTATAAACGACGATTCAACACTATTCACACACCGTATTACACCCAACATCAGCCTTATAACCGGCACTCCGGATCCTCACGTCATTGTGTCTACAGCTGTGTGGGGAAGGGAGGTAAGCAGTGACTGGACTCAGAGTCCACTCCCCCATAACCCAACCCGACGGTGGCATCATGCGCGACAGCCTCCGCCGCTGACGTTACTATCGCCGCAGCTATGCCCGCCCAATTAATCTGTCGCTTCAACTGTGTAACATATCGTATGTTTCAAACAACAACTACCCGCATATATTATTTTCTTCCAGGTTTCCAAGAAATATTCAAAATCTCTTATTTACAATTTGTATAATGCGACCAAGACAATTTCCCTTATCGAAACGGGCATACATTTATGTAAATGATAATATATGTAAACAGTTTTAATTCTGTCGATCTGCGGCTTCTCAGAGAGGTTAAACGGTTTTCAAGAAACCCATTGTAACATGCCTGAAAGTCGTTCAGAGCCTGGCAGGATAGCACACTGTTAGGAAACTATTTCCGCCGATATGTTAGTACACACAACATTTTCTCCAAGACACGATTTGTCATAACCATAACATTACTGTATGGGCGAACTTGAAACTGTCTAAAATATTATATCCTCAATACATGAGGCAACATTTCTAGAAGCCACCCATGTTGGATATTGCTACTTGGTACTGCGGGACGGGTGATGATCCCGATGGAAACATGGAGTGCTATCAGGAAGGGAAGCATTGTAGTCTAAGGGACAACACTTCAAGAACAATCCTCAGTTGGGTGCATGAATGTATATCGGGGAATTTCAATAAGTCAACATGTGCTTTAATTGATAAATGTACATACAAAAGCCATTACTTTTCAAGAAAATGTGTGCCTTTCCTAATTTTCACAATTGCCTGTAGATGCCAATAATTTGTGGCAGCTCTCAATCTACAGGGGTGTTAGTGCTTAGCACCTCTCCATCTACAGGGGATTTACTTTGTGGCACCTCTCCATCTACAGGGGCGTTACTTTGTAGCATCTCTCCATCTACAGGGGCGTTACTTTGTGGCATCTCTCCATCTACAGGGGCGTTACTTTGTGGCTTCTCTCCATCTACAAGGGGGTTACTTTGTTGCATCTAGCCATCTACAGGGGCGTTATTTTGTGGCATCTCCAAATCTACAGGGGCGTTACTTTGTGGCATCTCTCCATCTAAAGGGGCGTTACTTTGTGGCTTCTCTCCATCTACAGGGGCGTTACTTTGTGGCATCTCTCCATCTACAGAGGCGTTACTTTGTGGCATCTCTCCATCTACAGGGGCGTTACTTTGTGGCATCTCGCAATCTACAAGGGGTCTACTTTGTGGCATATCCCAATCTACAGGGGTGTTACTTTGTGGCATCTCTCCATCTAAAGGGGCGTTACTTTGTGGCATAACCCAATCTACAGGGGCGCTACTGTGTGGCATCTCTCAATCTACAGGGGCGTAACTTTGTGGCATCTCTCCATCTACAGGGGCTTTATTTTGTGGCATCTTACAATCTATAGGGGCGTTACTTTGTGGCATCCCGCAATCTACAGGGGCGTTACTTTGTTGCATCTCTCCATCTACAGGGGCGTTACTTTGTGGCATATCCCAATCTACAGGGGCGTTACTTTGTGGCATCTCTCCATCTACAGGGGCGTTACTCTGTGGCATCTCTCCATCTACAGGGGCGTTACTTTGTGGCGTCTCTCCATCTACAGGGGCGTTACTTTGAACTTTCGACGAACGCTCAATTGTGCATCCATGAAGGTGCGGTCCACGGATGGTTTGTGCCGTCACTTCCCAGACAATCACTTAGTCACTACAACTCACACACTCTCGCATGAGAAGTGAAAGCATTCTACGCGGTCGTTGATGTCTAACATGTGCAGTATGTACCTGCAACCCAGTATAATGTAATACTTCCCCATGACCATATGACACGAGCACAAACCAATAATTGAGGCAAAGCCAGCATTATCCTTCAATACAATACAATACAGAAGATATCGACTTCTATAGTTTCCAATTTTCGAAGTCATTGATCCATCATGGTAAAATAGGTGCGCATCGTCCTACCAAATCTGTTTTAAAATTAGAAAGCAGAAAAGTAGAAAATACAAACGACTTCACAGAGTATGTTAATATAGACCGTGCATTTGCATAGAAATTCCTTCCATCGCATTTTGAACTTTCATTGATTTTGAATTGCTGCTCAATTGGAAGTAGTGCCGTCAATAGAAATTACGTATGGAGTGAAATGTGGATATGAATATTGCTGCCAACCCGTTAACCTTATGTGACGTAGAAGTGTCAAAGAGTGGAATGTTCGATCACTCCGTGTGACGTTACCGTTATGTCGCCCGCTGAGTGAGTGACATGCACCAATCTTGAACTCTTTCTTAATTGTACTTTTTTTCAAATCACATCTAGTTACATTTGAATAACAATCTCAGACCATTTCATAGTTGGATTTTTTTTCAAAGACATCTACATTCATTTGCATAAATAATCCGCAGAGACCGCGAACATAAGTAGTTATGTGTCCCTGGTTGAAACGACAATAGATCAAAGAATCTGTGCAGGTAGCGTACGTATTCAACCGTAATATTCCACATATGCAGCACTCGCACATTGGAAATATGATTGTTGTTACAGTTGATTCAATCAATCGCATTCTTAGTAATGAACTGGGCATGACAAACGTTTGAGCACCAGGGTTCGGGCACTGGTGTTCCAGTCGTCTAAGGCGCCCCAATTCGCTGTTCAGAGTTGCGTACCTTGGGCGTGCCGGAAACCTAAGATCGTTGGTTCGTATGTCGGTTTGCCCCGATTATGTTTCTACTCGGGTTGTCAGCGCCATACCTGTGCACAAAGGTGTCGCCAGAGTGGCACATGACTGAGACTGCATCACTTTGGGCTTTCCTCTCACACGACGCTGTATATCTGGAATGCTGTTCAAAGCGGCGTTAAACCCACTCACTCACTCGCTCCAATGCTTCTGACTCCTCAGAAACGTTCTTGGTTCATAGTCCGTCGTGGGCATTTACGTCGTTTTGAAGCACAGTCTGCTGATTTTGTTCAACGACATTCAAAGCAATGGGCACATCTGACATCTCCGAAGAAAAAGGCAGTCTGTTCCATCATATAGAAGGTAATGGCTTCTGATTTCTGGGATTCTAAACGAATCTTACTGCTGGACTACGTCCGAAAGGTCAGACCATTATGGCCAGTACTATGCTAATCTACCTTGGCAACTGCGTGGGAATATCAAGGCTTAACGTCACGGATAGCTCACTAAAAGTGTGCTGTTAATCCACGTCGATGCACTTGTGCTGTTGTCACCAATGTATGACTGTTGCTTTGAACTCATCGAACATCCAACGTTGAAACCGATTTGTCGACGTCAGATTTCCACCTCTTCCCAAACTTGAAGAGAGAACTGGCAAGACTTTTACACCACCGAGAAGAAGCCTTTCACACCAGTGGAATCCAGGCACTCCAGCATCGTTGGCAGAAGTGTGTTGTCCTCAGAGGGGATTATGATGAAATAGTTAGCAACTAACATCAAGACAGTCCATCATAGTTAGACTATTTTTTAGCCACACCACGTATTTATTTTTGCCCGTTGTTTACCAAGTCGGTTCAGAAAGAAAACCTCATGATTACATCTTTGAATTTAAAATTGTTTCAGGAGGAAACGGCTTCACTTCACACTTTGCCAAGTTGTCAGTACTAACGCATTTCTATCATATTTTGAAACACGTATTTGATTAAAATGACATGGGTTAGTTAAGCTGTAAGAAATGGTTGTTCATGAGATGACAGACTTGATACAATCTGTGTATCCTGAGGAATTTCTAAATTATCAGTCTGTCTGATGTTCTAGATATATAAGATACCTCTCAAACATTCTTGGGATATTTTGAGATCTGGTCATGTCCTGCGGTTTAATACATTTTATACGTAGGTGTTCCATACGTGCAATGAACAAAATTAAATTCATTCTTTTATTAAATCGGCCTTGACTATGGTGAATACTAGTATTCGCTTAGATTGGTGAATCTGAGGGTTCAGATCACAACAGCACCTGTCTTTTAAACCCCCCAAATTCGCCGTGCAGAGTTGCGCCCCTTAGGCGTGATTTCGTCTTGATTAAGTTTCTAGGTTTACCTTGGCTCTAACCAAAGTGGTACACGTTCGAAACCTGTATTACTTCTCCCTCATCACCAACAACCGATTTAAATATATAAATAGATTTTCAAACATTATTTATCAAAATACTTTTAATGCTCTCATGTTTCTCTGTAGTTAGCTTTCTACAAAAAAAACAAATTTGGCGCAGAAAGTAATTTAGCATAGGATTTAAAAGATATTCTCAAATATCCCTATCGAATGTCAGCTTCATAACACAGCAAACACTCTCCATGTAAACAGATCAAAGTAAAACAGAGCGAGATAAAACTATTCCATTATGTTTTCTACGCTGTAGTCATGATTTTGTGTCTGTATATGGTATTGCAAAATGGCGCCAGATTTCACGCATTAGTGACAATAATGCTATGATCATGATTTAATTGGAATCGTACAATCAACTCCGCCTTTGGAAGACATTTCTTGTGAATATGGAAATGGTTTTGTCATTCTTATTTACAAAAGGGCGTTTTGGAGTGCTTTAGTTGCCTGATAGATACCATTAGGTGTTAGTTTTCCCTTCCAACTGTCCACTGTAGTCAGTAATGAAATTGATATATATCCAGTTAAAGCCAAACTTTGACAGGACGTTGTGATACTAGTTCCGTGTCTTGAGGTGAAATGGGGTTTAACGTCGCCTCAAAGATTATTGCACTTAAATAGCGATGTGTGTGTGTGTGTGTGTGTGTGTGTGTGTGTGTGTGTGTGTGTGTGTGTGTGTGTGTGTGTGTGTGTGTGTGTGTGGCTGCTTGTACTAGTCCGGACTGATGCCAATTTGTAGTGTTAGCTCACTGAGATACCATGCCGCAGTTTAACATGAATACCCCACTCAGACACAGTGTACTGACTCCGAGCCGATCAATCCTTGCTTTAGCCCCTTAATCCCGAGTGCGAGACAGGGTAGCAACAAGTACCATCCTTTAACGTCTTTTGGTATGACGCAGCTGGGGATCGAACCCCGGACCTTCCGCTCTCTCACTAGACCACGGAGGCGGTTCCATGCCTTGAGTATATCTTCCATTGGGCTGCACCACAAACGTTATTCTAGTGCTTTCGGTGTACGGTTAGGTTCCGAAATCGTCGGTGTCATTAGAATGTATGTGTTCCGTTAAGAGTATTTTGAAACACACAATCTACAAAAGGGTCTCGCTAACGAGTCAGTTTATCTAAATGGCGCAATAAGGCCCAGTTTTGATATGGAATAGGTTGTAGAGATGATAGTTTCATTTCAGAAGCCAATTTGATGTCTTAAGGTACGTGTGATGTTTACTCCAAGGGGGGCTACTGATCTTGAGTGTCATCTTCAGATGATGACTTGTTTCTGTTTCTTAGTAGCAGACGCAAACAAGTCGGAGAGTTTGGCAATCAACGATTCAAGCCTTCATATCAGTCCATTTAGAATCCGATTTCAATATGTTTAATGTGAAGCGTGCTCAAATTTGAGGGTAACTCAAAATGGATTCACTAAATACAGTAACAATGAAGTGTTGATTCCTGCACGATGAAGTGGGAAAATAAGGCGGGGTTATACAGTCATATAACAAGTATTGTTCCATGTGAGTATGCTTGGTGGCATCTGTGATGGTATGCCTGTTGCTATGTGTTTTGGTATGTTTGGTTGTATGCTTGATGGTATGCTTGGTGGTATGCTTCATGATGTGAATGGTGATATGCTTGATGGTATGCTTGGCTGCATGCCTGATGGTATGCATGATGGTATATTTGGTGGTATGATTGGTGGTTTGCCTGGTTGTATGTCTGGTGGTATGCTTGATGGTATGCCTGATGGTATGCTTTGTGGTATGCTTAATGGTATGTTTGACGGTGTTAGCCTGATGGTATATGTGGTGGTATGCTTGATGATATGCTTGGTGGTATGCTTGTGGTATGCTTGATGGTATGCCTGGATGTATGCTTGGTGGTATGCCTGGTGGTATGCTTGGTGATATGCCTGGAGGTACTCTTGTCGTTATCACATGGATAAAACGTGGATTTAAAAATAGTCAGGCACACTTATCATGCAGACTGATAACAACATAGACAAATTCAATCAACCTTTGACTTGAAACTTAAGTGGGCAACAAAAAGACCCAGTAATTTCAGTAGGAAGTTGCAGCCCGTCAGATTCATGTAGAATTTAGGTCAATCAATATGCGTTGTATATTTGCTTGCCTAGGCCGAGCCTTCTTTAAGACACTTTTTATACTTACACATGCACTTAATGTCTGGATTGTTTATGGTTTGGAAAACATATACATATACAAACGTCTTTAGGGTTCCTTTCACTACTTGCATTGGAGACTCATCAGAAAAAAAACTATCTCCTTCCACAATGATCCAACCACTGACGGTCGGTGCGAACACCGAGCATTCATTCACGTTTGCAGGCAGGCTTGGCTGCGCAAACACACATCAAACAATCGCTTCAGTGATGCGTTCATATAATTGTCACCGCTATTTTGCTTTTAAAGCCTAATGAATCTGTTTATAGAGACTGGTTATATTTACCTACATGTCCACACTTACATGTCTCATATAGTGTCCTATATACATGTCCACATTTACATGTCTCATATGGTGTCTTAAATACTTGTCCACACTTACATGTCTCATATAGTGTCCTATATACATGTCCACACTTACATGTCTCATATAGTGTCTTCAATACTTGTCCACACTTACATGTCTCATATAGTGTCCTAAATACATGTCCACACTCACATGTCTCATATTGTGTCCTAAATACATGTCCACACTTACATGTCTCATATAGTGTCCTAAATACATGTCCACACTTACATGTCTCATATAGTGTCCTAAATACATGTCCACACTTACATGTTTCACACTGTCCTAAATACATGTCCACACTTACATGTCTCATATAGTGTCCTAAATACATGTCCACACTTACATGTCTCATATAGTGTCCTAAATACATGTCCACACTTACATGTCTCATATAGTGTCCTAAATACATGTCCACACTTACATGTCTCATATGGTGTCTTAAATACTTGTCCACACTTACATGTCTCATATAGTGTCCTAAATACATGTCCACACTTACATGTCTCATATAGTGTCCTAAATACATGTCCACACTTACATATCTCATATGGTGTCTTAAATACTTGTCCACACTTACATGTCTCATATAGTGTCCTATATACATGTCCACACTTACATGTCTCATATAGTGTCCTAAATACATGTCCACACTTACATATCTCATATAGTGTCCTAAATACATGTCCACACTTACATGTCTCATATTGTGTCCTAAATACATGTCCACACTTACATGTTTCACACTGTCCTAAATACATGTCCACACTTACATGTCTCATATAGTGTCCTAAATACATGTCCACACTTACATGTCTCATATAGTGTCCTAAATACATGTCCACACTTACATGTCTCATATTGTGTCCTAAATACATGTCCACACTTACATGTCTCATATAGTGTCCTAAATACATGTCCACACTTACATGTCTCATATTGTGTCCTAAATACATGTCCACACTTACATGTCTCACACTGTCCTAAATACATGTCCACACTTACATGTCTCATATAGTGTCCTAAATACTTGTCCACACTTACATGTCTCATATTGTGTCCTAAATACATGTCCACACTTACATGTCTCATATAGTGTCCTAAATACATGTCCACACTTACATGTCTCATATTGTGTCCTAAATACATGTCCACACTTACATGTTTCACACTGTCCTAAATACATGTCCACACTTACATGTCTCATATAGTGTCCTAAATACATGTCCACACTTACATGTCTCATATAGTGTCCTAAATACATGTCCACACTTACATGTCTCATATTGTGTCCTAAATACATGTCCACACTTACATGTCTCATATAGTGTCCTAAATACATGTCCACACTCACATGTCTCATATTGTGTCCTAAATACATGTCCACACTTACATGTCTCATATTGTGTCCTAAATACATGTCCACACTTACATGTTTCACACTGTCCTAAATACATATCCACACTTACAATGTCCCATAAACCCGGTGTCGTACATAAATGTTTAGACCAGAAAATAATCAGTCTCGATTTTCCATTCAGAGTAAAAGACAAAATTACGGTGACAATTATATGAATGGATCACTGAATATCGGTGCCGGCAGCACCCGCCACTCACACGTTGGTTTTATTTGTTGCCTGACGCCGCACAGCAGAACCTCTAGCTCTGCCGTACGACGGGGCCTGTAAACAAACCAGACAAGTGATGGACCAGATGAGTGTCAACCAGGCGTACCTCTGCCGTACGACGGGGCCTGTAAACAAACCAGACAAGTGATGGACCAGATGCGTGTCAACCAGGCGTACCTCTGCCGTACGACGGGGCCTGTAAACAAACCAGACAAGTGATGGACCAGATGAGTGTCAACCAGGCGTACCTCTGCCGTACGACGGGGCCTGTAAACAAACCAGACAAGTGATGGACCAGATGAGTGTCAACCAGGCGTACCTTTGCCGTACGACGGGGCCTGTAAACAAACCAGACAAGTGATGGACCAGATGAGTGTCAACCAGGCGTACCTCTGCAGTACGACGGGGCCTGTAAACAAACCAGACAAGTGATGGACCAGATGAGTGTCAACCAGGCGTACCTCTGCCGTACGACGGGGCCTGTAAACAAACCAGACAAGTGATGGACCAAATGAGTGTCAACCAGGCGTACCTTTGCCGTACGACGGGGCCTGTAAACAAACCAGACAAGTGATGGACCAGATGAGTGTCAACCAGGCGTACACCTGCCGTACGACGGGGCCTGTAAACAAACCAGACAAGTGATGGACCCGATGAGTGTCAACCAGGCGTACCTCTGCCGTACGACGGGGCCTGTAAACAAACCAGACAAGTGATGGACCAGATGAGTGTCAACCAGGCGTACCTCTGCCGTAAGACGGGGCCTGTAAACAAACCAGACAAGTGATGGACCAGATGAGTGTCAACCAGGCGAAGTGCCATATAAATCGGCCGAGTTTTTCAAGGATAGGCTATCTGAACGACCACTGCATCGAGTTCATGTGCAAGGTGTTGCGAAATTCAGCAACCCTGCAGAGTCGGCTGGCATGAAACGTAAAACAGAAGGCTTTCTGTTTGCTACTCAGGACCAGTCACTTCACAGTCGAAACCGTCAATGTGTGACTTTGCATCAAAATGTAAATATGAAATGTAGATTATGTAATGAATTTAATGAGACTGTCCAACACATTGTCAGTTGATGCCCAGCTGTGGCACAAACACAGTATCTTAACCGACATGATTGTGTAGCTCGGTCATTTTATTACCGTCTTCGCCATGCTTGTAGTTTTGACACAGAGGTCCATCCATGGTACAATCTCATTAAAAACAAATCTAAGTTCTCGCTGCCGCTAAACAAAGATCTGAGGACATACCATTACGGGTCACGTCAGAGACACCTTTCGCGAACTTTTACCGACCACTAAAACGACCAAAAAGAAGTCGACATCAGCCAATTAGAAAGCAGCTTTCTGCAGCTTTACGGCACTCGTTTCAACCTGGCGACTTCCATTCCAGACTACGCTTGAAAAATATGTTGACACAGTTCTCTATTAATATTTTGAAAACTGGACAAACGAACATTCCGGAATGTCTAATATATGGTTGCGATTGTAAGGCAGTGCTTCCCACGCACTGTGCAACGCCTCCTCCGTTCAAATGTTTATCCCGCGGAAACGAGCGATAGATGATAATTTTGACGGAATCAGTCGAACGGGCTGTAACTGTCGTTCGGAATACCCCGTGTTAACGTTTTCGAGGTTACATGATTAGAAAACACATTCCGACTGTCACTGTCATGATCTGGTAAGCGACGCTTTGATTGGTCAGATGAAAGGTGGTTCTGACGTGACCCGTAATGGGATGTCCTCAGATCTTTGTTTAGCGATAGCGAGAACAAAGGTATGATTTTAATGAGATTGTCCAAGGTTTGTAGGAAAATGTTAAACACAACATTCTTTGGAATAAGCCCATTTACAGCCTCAGACGTATTCAGGCCAACAAACCTGATCTTGTCCTTTTTGATAAATCCAATGAAATCATGTATATCATTAAACTTCCTGTCCCCTTTGACACTAATGTGATTGACCAGATTGAGGAAAAACATGACACATATGCGGACCTCGCTTTCGAAATGTCACGCTTGCATCCCAAGTACCAAGTTGTCCGAATCCCGATTGTTCTCGATACCTTAGGTTTGGTACCTTCCAATCTGTTGACTGACATTGGGAGAGTACCCGGGTTTGCTACCAGGAATACAGCCTTTCTGACAATCTGGGTAATACAGAAGGCTACAGTCTTGGGGAGTCTTCACATTCTCCGAAAAGTTCTGGGTGGGTTTGACTAGGCAGCGCTTCCTGGGAGAAGTCCCATTCGCTGCCTGGGCTGGGTGTAGAGGGGGCAAGGACCCTGACTGTGCCGGTATCACCCAAACTCTCTTTGCTGCATTTTTTTATTTTAATCTGTAAATAATAATAATAATGATAATAATTAGTTTTTAAATCATGCGGTCTCACACATATGCTCTCACATTCGGTGCATACCTCTCTTGTGATGACAACAACAACATTCTGTCACACACATTTTCCATTAGGTTCTGACTCATTCATAGTCTAATGTTCATATTGGCTGATGCTTCAACAGATCGATAGTTAGATCACTGCATTTTCTGGGCGCCTGGTAAGTTACTTCTTGAATCTGCCCCGAGATTATCCGTCATCCACCCATAAGCTTTAACATCTTCAACTTGTGACTCGGGTAGTACAATAGCGTGTGAATCCATCCCCAAGTGGAAGTATGACGCACTATTACCATAAACCGTTACTGTTTATGAGCATCTTTCATGGATATAATTTTCAATAATCAATTTAATCGTCTGGGCCTAATCAGGACGTACTGTCGTTGACATTACTAGGGATCTGGTATGGTCGGGCGTTTTTTCGAAAACCAGATCACACAACGGTAACGGTGTACAGCTCCGAATCTGAAGTTATTCAGAATCCTGTAATAAACTGTCTCAGAACCAACATTATCTGGTTAGGAATAACATGTGACTCGTGCAATTGAAACATCGTTGTAGATAATTTTCAAATGAAATAACTATTTCTATTGTATATTTTCCTACTCACAAACCGAAGAGCATATCGACGCCTTCCTGAACCCCCCTCTGCTTTCACCCTAGTTTCCAGCTGCACTCCTTGGCGCCCCTTCAATAGGGCATTCTTGCTGTGTCGATGAAGCAAATTGCTCTCCTTGTTATCGCAGAGCTCCAAAAAGAGGATTCTACAATCAGCCTGGTCAAAAATCAGTTTTGTCAACGGACTTAATCGATCCTAATATTGACATTTCCGTAAGTTGATATTTGCCCGCTAGTCATTATGTTCCGCCGTACTTAGTCCAGTTCGTTCGCCTTAACAAATTGCTAAACACGCAGTTTGGTCATGCACAAAGCCATATCACATTCTTTTCATAGTGTCTTCCGACCAAAAAATTATTTCTACATTACCAGCATACGCGTTCTTTCTTTCCTGCAAGTTTCGTAATTATATTTGTTGACGCAATGTCAAACTTGCTGTTCTTCACGGGGTCGACAATCCCCGCAGGATATCTACTGCCGTCACTGATGATGACGTCCTCTGGAATCACAAGCCTCATTACACACGTATACTAGTAATTGACAAAACTCAAGACAAGTGAGACTGAAATTTTAATCTGAGATCTGCGAGTGCATCACCCTTTTCGAAAGCACCGATTCATTAAAAATTGTTTCGTGACATTATCATACGTTAAGACAAATCGAACGGCGTGTGGCGGACTGTAAAAAACATGTCTGGACCAGGCATTCCAGTGATTGATATCATGAGCATCGATCCACTCAATCGGGATACGATGACATGCATTAACCAAGCCTGACCACCCGATTCCGTTACGACAAGCATAGTCGCCTTTTTCGGCAAGCATGTGTTGCTGAAGACCTATTCTACCCCGGATCTTCACGACAAGCATGGGTTGCTGAAGACCTATTCTACCCCGGATCTTCACGACAAGCATGGGTTGCTGAAGACCTATTCTACCCCGGAACTTCACGACAAGCATGGGTTGCTGAAGACCTATTCTACCCCGGATCTTCACGACAAGCATGGGTTGCTGAAGACCTATTCTACCCCGGATCTTCACGACAAGCATGGGTTGCTGAAGACCTATTCTACCCCGGATCTTCACGGGTCGGAAATGGAACTGAGAAAACCTAGTTAAAGATTAACAACAAGCAACAGGCTTCCGCAGTGGCTGCTTTGGTATACTTCACAGTTTTGTATGTTAGTTCCAGTTGTATTCAAGCAACGATATCGGACTTACACTTAGGATGTTCCACACACATTGTACCCGTATTGGGGAACGGACTGGAATAGAGCCCAAGTTTCAGATGTGACGAATGAACGTTCTTGCCACTAGCCTACCACGCCGCCGAGTTGATGCTAAACTGGTTCCAGTGCTGATTCGCACGGCAAGATTAGCATTTAAAACCATCAGTCGGCGGCCACAACATGAGGTACAAATCAGTACCATATCCGGTAACAGTTGTGCATGCGCAGCGTCCTTAATTACGAACGTGAATAAACATGGAGACATGTCTACAATCGAAAGTTATACAAACTGTTCTGCTAATGTTTTTACTTCTGCAGTAAACTTCATGCATTTCGCTTTGTGTTTTCATTTGATGCCTTCATTTGATGATTTTCAATGGCTGCTATGTTTAGTGTCGTCCAATCGGAGTCTTCGAGAAATCGACCACCGCCTATTTTATAGTTTGGGTAGACTGGACCCCATTCACACTTAATGCGAGTCATGTCTCTGGTTGACTTCGTAGCGTAACATTGATGCACCAGAGAGTCTGATTAACGCGTAGACGCCACGTGGTTAGTTTGTGACAAA
Organism: Haliotis rufescens; assembly: GCF_023055435.1. NCBI lineage: Eukaryota > Metazoa > Mollusca > Gastropoda > Lepetellida > Haliotidae > Haliotis > Haliotis rufescens. Next base: position 91,720,058 of record NW_025963779.1, on the reverse strand, counting down.
TGAGTTAGTTGTGACGTCATATAGAACGCAAAACAACCGTAGTTGGTAGTACATGTGGGGGGAAATAGTACCATTTTGAATACGTAATTGCTAAGCTTGATGAGGGAGTGTAGACACGTTCATATGCGGGCCTGTTTACATGTGATGTTATTGTAAGATGTGAAGAACTGCTTAGTAACATAGAGCAGAGTTCATCAGATTAATCTTGTAAAGCTAGAAGTCCTAGTATTGTTTCCCGTTCTTAATTCATTAACTATTATTTTTATATATAGCTCTGTTCGTGTTTCTGCCCTGGGCAGACCGGCGTTTTAACTCGGCATAATTTACATTAGATCAGCCTGTTTCGTTTGAAAGTAATGAGTTTTGCGACATTTCCATTCGATTTCGATTTAGGCTGCCAACTAGCATGTGGTCTAATCAGACTCTCATTAAATCTACAGAAACTTTAATTTGGTGCTGTCCTACACTGTGTATTGATCAGGGCATCCAACTCAGGCTCTACTATACCGCCAGACCTTGCCTCACTAAGCCACCTTGTGAAGCTCTACAGTCTTTGATGCATATTCACTCCTCATTTACCGCTACAAATATTTCATTCAGTCCGTCCTAAGCCATTACACTCTGCGTTTGTAGACGCCGACAAACTGTCCGAGAGTTTCTGTTTGATGTGAGAAGTATTGCTGCGGACATACACTGCCACAAGAAACACCATAACACGCATTGTCGGATGTGTTTAGCTTGCAGATGCAGTCCAAATAGTCTGGAAATTAGGTCGAATGAAGAAAAACAATTGTATATTCAGTGAATTTAATAGAGACTTTTTTACATTTCATGTAAAGTCAATGCATGTTTTTTTCCACCCGCGATCCAATTGCTTCACGCCATTGCAAAGCATCCTGGATCAATGCTGCAGGAACTTTGGTGCTTGCCTTCATCCGGAGGCCGCCGCCATTGTAAACACTTCATAGACCTTTGGCTTGCACCGTGATGGCTATTATTGTTTTCAGCGACCTTTCAGATTCCTTTTAAAGGTGCAGACAATCACGCTGGGCAATTTTGACCGCCTACTGAAGGATATGGAAGACTATGTTTACTTACGGAGAACATATTATAGGATAGCTTCCGATCACGGTGCTTTCAGTCGACAATGTCAGCCGATGGTCTTTTTCCTCCGTATGTAGGTCGGTGTGAGTCAGGACATTGGGGATGAGGGAAGTCGTTGTTGACTCAGTTGACCCGGATGTAATATATCAAGTACACAAATTGCTGACTTGTATCGCTTTTCATAGAAAGATGAAATTATACAAATATATTGATAATTCAGGCCATAAATAAAATACAGTTATTGCAAAATCATTTTCAACAAACATTGTCCGATTTTCATTCTCTAACAGTTGAGGTAAAGACTATCTCCGCCTCGATCCAGCTCGAATGTATTGAGTTAGGTCATACTATATCATCAATTATATCCGAGATGCAGATGGACTTCTATGCAGTAGCCTTTCAAAATGTTTTATTCATAAGTTCGACATAAGTCGTAAACAAATGAACCTGTTCTATACGTCACAATATATGGGACATGGTGATATTAAAACATAGTTTACCAATGTCAGAAAAGCAACCATGTTCCAATCAAAGTATCCATGATGCCTATTTTGGTAAAATATTCCATTTAGTCTTGCTACGATGCACTTTGCCCAGATTTATCACATATGTTCACATGTTTTATTACAATGTGGAGACGTGGCGTGATTTTGAACGTCTTAACAACAGAATAATGGATATTGTGTTTGCTTGTGTTGGCTGGGGCCGTGCAACAATTCCTGGTATAATCTTTTTCTTCCCGCCCCCGATGCCAAGTTGCTTGTTATGAACGTTGAACGCAGTTTGATAGCCCCATCCTTCATGTGTATATTATTTAAAAAAACTCCCGAGGCAGGATTATCTATGATGGTAATTAGCCCTCGATATATATTAACAAATCTGTAAAGAATTAGTTCTTTTTAATGTGCAACAAGGATATATGTAAGTGTTGGAACAGGGGACAAATAGATGATGCATTATCTGTGGCGAGTCATTTCGCTTTGGCTAATCATGTGCAACATATACCCCCTCGCCCGTGCACAACATCGATTATAATGTTAAATTTAGCTTCTACAAGTTGGCTTCTATTTTTGTTTTACCCCCTGAAAATGATATTCATCACAATCTGTCTGACATACGTACTGAAGCTTCAAAATCTTGAAAAAAGTGTTCCGTCACGCCTACGGGTAGTTGTGTCGCCTTCGCGTTTTCTTTCAATTAACGGGTTTTTTTGTGTGTGAGTTTTTCACTTTCCTGTGTGTGGTGTTTGTTCCTTGTTGTTTGTTGGATGAATAGCTTGGGTAATACATTCACCTGGTTAAACAGATGGAAGGCGTCCATTACGTGCGTGTACATACACAAAATGTGGGATACATTAGGAACAATACCGTTTTCTAAAGTTGATGTGTATATAGAAATACTTGTCTTTTAGATCCAAAACCTCTTTATATTTTGAAAGGCTTTAAACTTGAGTTTTCAACAGTGTTTGAATCAATTTATGTTGGCTCAAAGAGGTTTTGGGTTTATGGGGGTTAAAGTTTCCATTGCTGGAGTCATTAAACTCTTATGACATGAGCTCACTGCTCCAGGAGCCAACACAGAACGGCGTGTGAGAACAGCGCTTCTTTCATATGTACCTCAGGTTGTGAACATTTGCCTCACTTAATGGTGTCAGTATCACCAGCTGATCGTGGGTTCGAATCCAAACTACCCGTCAGTCATACTCCGTGATTAGTAAGCACCTCTCCATGTCAGGCCACTGCTTGTCGTAAATGGCGACTAACGGGATCAGGTGGTCAGGCTAGCTGACTTAGACGATACATGTATGCGTATCCCAATTGCATGGATCTATGTTCATGATGTCAATCACTGGATTGTCTGGTCCATACTCGAATATTTACGGACAGCCGTCATATAGCTGGAATATTTCTGAGTGTGGCGTTAAACAACAAACAAACAAACCTCTCCATGCCCGTTTGTTTTTGCCAGTTTGTAGTAATTTGGCTGTGTGAAGACTTGTTTAATCGATTGTTATATCGTCATAAAATCTTTCATGGATTATTTTATATTCTCGAATTGCTCCGTGTTACCGTTAGTGGAAAAGATTGTAAGAAAGGTATGTCAAGAAAACAGCTGTATGTTTGAAGTTGCTCCGGCTTGGTCTTGCAGATCTGAATCATGTACGTAATTAAAAAGAAAATCACACGGCATCACTGAACGCTGATGTCATGATATGGCATAACGAAGTTTGACATTGAATGTAATCTCACGTGTCTGTGTAAGCCATTTACAAATTAATGATCCCCTGTTGTGCCTCGGTTTGGAAGCGTTCTGCTGACTACAATCGCATGTCAATACCCATTCCATTACGGATGCGGCGAAGCAACCTGGGACGTTCTGCAGGTATTCCAAGGAGCTATGCATTTCCCAATTAAATCACACAATAATCTCGCGCGTTCGGAAAGTTACACGTTTTCACGAGTTGCGGATCAAAGTCAGATCCCGTAATTTCGGGAGATGTGAATGAAGTGTGACACGTTATTGACATTTAGCGTCAGTAATTCTCAAGTATTGTCGCTTCGTCTAGATCTCCGCGCCCTAGAACGGACCGTGTTCGCAATCCTGACAAGAGACGTCAAAATAGACGAGGAAAACTTATTTACTTTGAGTGGACAGAACTCCTCGAAACACGACGGCAATCATTTCATCCCTTTTGTCACATTGACAGTGATAGACATATGGACATGCACCTCACATTCGACTTCCATGTGGACACACACCTGGTGTACGTATGTATGTACTGGGGGGGGGGGGGGGGGGGGGGGCTGATACGCGTCACCTTATGCTATGTACACACCCAACATCCATACACGCTGTTACTGTATATGATCTGTGTGTTGACTGAAGAACAAGAGGATCAGTGAGAAGATGCACAACTATGACGTCAACTCGGTAGTGGTGTTCTTTTTTTATACCGCCGAGTTGCGATAATGGAATCTATAAACTATTTAGAAAATTGAAATTCAAACCATGCCGACTTGATAAGTTTGGATACATCAGAGGTACTTATTTCACCAAAGTTCCATCTTCTGAGGTTTTAATAAGTCTATGTTCATTTCGAGTTCGGATTCCAGATCCCCCGATTTTGACCCTTGATTTGTGGTGACGCGGCCGCTGTAGTTAGTACCACTACAGTTGCAGCCCTCCCGGTCTAGTCCCGTCTAGCTTACGGACTTAAGCCGACATTCGTGATATGGCTGAAATCTTATTGAAAGCCGAGTTCAACATCAAAGCACCAACATCCCATGTTTATTTTGAACATTTCCATTATTATAGCTAAAGATAACTGAGCATACGCTTTCCAGTTTCATGTTCTGATACTTTGCTTATTAATAATGGATATTTCTGTTATGTATTAGGATTCCAAAACATAATTAATCTTATCTTGCGAATAACCAAGCAAAGGTGTGTTGTAACTTTTCCTGTTGGTGATTGTTCTCCGTGTCCTACTCCAAGTGGATATACGAATCTCAGTTCACAGTGTTGATGCTGTTTGTTTACATTGCTTCTGTTGTGTCTGTAAACAAAATGCGGTTGTGTTTAGAAACAAAGATAACAAAGAGTAGGTGTTTGTCACACCCGGATTCTGGTACTGGTCGTAATTCAGCGTGATAAGAAAAGCAACTGCGGTCGATGGTAGACAGATAGGACGAAACCATCGCCGAATACACATAGGCTTGTAAAAAGAAGTCACCGTGCATGTGTGCTTATTTATGATATTGCAGTTGTTTAAGCACATACCTTGTGCTTTCTTTAAACATTTAACTGTGTTACTGTTTAGCTTGGCCTCATAGCCGTTGATTTTGTAAAAGTCTTTCACTCTTTAAATCAACATACTGCCAAGCAATTTTCAGCAATATAGAAACATTTTGTGCGGGAAAAATCAGACATGATGTCATTCTAGTATTGTCAACAACCATTTCAGTGTACCCATAGCAATGTTTAGAAGTTCTCCTTTTGGCCCTGTGGCTGATGGGACAGTTATTAAAACACTGTGGTGTATATGATAAATCATAGTATTTTAAAAATTGACACATTTATGTTAGAAAAGTTACGTTCTTCCGAACATAAACATTGCACCGTGGCGTGGCGTTTTACTACCTGTTGCTGTGGGGAGAATTATACCCATCTTGCCCCCAACTGTTTCTATATACTCCGACATATATGACTTAAGTTGGGTATTCCTCCACTCGTTGCCAATTTAAACCTACTGATGACAAGTAATGGTGTAAGTGTGCAGGACCCAGACCGAAGAGACAGACCCTTATACAAAGGTGGCTGTAGGCTGTCTGCATCCCTTATGTTTCTGTCAGACCGGCCCGGATCTGTGTCGCCGCCTTCTGGTGCACGCTTCTACATTCATTGTGATTCCGGTGTTTATTTCTACAGAACATCGTTGGTAGTACGGTGATGTTGTTCTAGACAGGTGAAACCTCGGAGTGGTTGAAACAATTGAATGCTAGCGTTCCTGACTTGTCTGGGGAATCTTTTTGAATGCGAATCTATTCAGTATGCACTCCTCATCTGGAACATGACACGACGAATGTATATAGAGACATAGAGATCTGGGTCGTGAGGAACCTAAAGATTTTTATGGATAATTATGCGCATGTGAATATGTTTTAGATGCATCCTGAAATCCTTTAAAACATCCCTTGCTGCATCATTAATTGTTAGTTAAATAGTTTTGTTTTTTTATCATAAGTACTAAAGAAACACCATGCATCATTTCGGATGAAATAAAGGCTAGGCAGTGTAAACTTGTGCTTTTCTAAAATAATGTTAGGTTATATTAACGGCTGAGTTTGCTGTAGTAGAGACATTTACCCACATAAACAACCTTGTTTACATTCTAGCACATGTACACACCAACTTCATCTGCAGGCATTCATAAAATCGAAGGCAAGTCATTTCATTCTTACAGTATCACTTACTTAGTGAGGTGACATGATCTTCTCTTGTTGATGGATGACTGAGAGAATATATTGAAGATTGGCTTGCATTCATAGCTCAATGCTAGATGGTCCGTTAACAGTGTATGACTGTTGATGACTAGTCTGTCAGTGGACATTGGGTATAGCTGTTGATGACTAGTCTGTCAGTGGACATTGGGTATAGCTGTTGATGACTAGTCTGTCAGTGGACATTGGGTATAGCTGTTGATGACATGTCTGTCAGTGGACATTGGGTATAGCTGTTGATGACATGTCTGTCAGTGGACATTGGTATAGCTGTTGATGACTAGTCTGTCAGTGGACATTGGGTGTAGCTGTGGATGACTAGTCTGTCAGTGGACATTGGGTATAGCTGTTGATGACTAGTCTGTCAGTGGACATTGGGTATAGCTGTTGATGACTAGTCTGTCAGTGGACATTGGGTATAGCTGTTGATGACATGTCTGTCAGTGGACATTGGGTATAGCTGTTGATGACATGTCTGTCAGTGGACATTGGGTGTAGCTGTTGATGACTAGTCTGTCAGTGGACATTGGGTATAGCTGTTGATGACATGTCTGTCAGTGGACATTGGTATAGCTGTTGATGACTAGTCTGTCAGTGGACATTGGGTGTAGCTGTTGATGACTAGTCTGTCAGTGGACATTGGGTATAGCTGTTGATGACTAGTCTGTCAGTGGACATTGGGTATAGCTGTTGATGACATGTCTGTCAGTGGACATATGGTATAGCTGTTGATGACATGTCTGTCAGTGGACATTGGGTATAGCTGTTGATGACTAGTCTGTCAAATGACATTAGGTATAGCTGTTGATGACTAGTCTGTCAGTGGACATTGGGTTTAGTTGTTGATGACTAGTCTGTCAGTGGACATTGGGTATAGCTGTTTGTGACTAGTCTGTAGGTGGACATTGGGTATAGCTGTTGATGACTAGTCTGTCAGTGGACATTGGGTATAGCTGTTGATGACTAGCTATAGCCTGTCAGTGGACATTGGGTATAGCTGTTGATGACTAGCTATAGCCTGTCAGTGGACATTGGGTATAGCTGTTGATGACTAGTCTATCAGTGGACATTGGGTATAGCTGTTGATGACTTGTCTGTAAGTGGACATTTGGTATAGCTGTTGATGACTAGTCTATCCTTGGCCATTTGGTATAGCTGTTGATGACTAGTCTGTGAGTGGACATTGGGTATAGCTGTGGATGACTAGTCTGTCAGTGGACATTGGGTATAGCTGTTGATATCTAGTCTGTCAGTGGACATTTGGTATAGCTGTTGATGACTAGTCTGTCAGTGGACATTGGGTGTAACTGTTGATGACTAGTCTGTCAGTGGACATTGGATGTAGCTGTTGATGACTAGTCTGTCAGTGGACATTGGGTATAGCTGTTGATGACTAGTCTGTCAATGGACATTGGATGTAGCTGTTGATGACTAGTCTGTCAGTGGACATTGGGTATAGCTGTTGATGGCGAGTCTATAATTCAACATTGAGTATAGCTAGCTGTTGATGACGAGTCTCTCAGTGAACATTGAGTATAGCTAGCTGTTGATGACGAGTCTGCCAGTGAACATTGAGTATAGCTAGCTGTTGATGACATGTCTCTCAGTGAACATTGAGTATAGCCAGCTGTTGATGACATGTCTCTCAGTGAACATTGAGTATAGCTAGCTGTTGATGACATGTCTCTCAGTGAAAATTGAGTATAGCTAGCTGTTCATGACGAGTCTGTCATTTAACATTAAGTATAGCTAGCTGTTGATGACTAGTCTGTCAGTGGACATTGGGTGTAGCTTTTGATGACTAGTCGGCCAGTGAAAATTGAGTATAGCTAGCTGTTGATGACGAGTCTACGAGTGAACATTGAGTAAAGCTAGCTGTTGATGACGAGTCTGTCATTTAACATTAAGTATAGCTAGCTGTTGATGACGAGTCTGCCAGTGAACATTGAGTATAGCCAGCTGTTAAGGCGAGTCTACGAGTGAACATTGAGTAAAGCTAGCTGTTGATGACGAGTCTGTCATTTAACATTAAGTATAGCTAGCTGTTGATGACGAGTCTGCCAGTGAACATTGAGTATAGCCAGCTGTTAAGGCGAGTCTACGAGTGAACATTGGTATACACGTAGCTGTTGAAGGTGTACCATTCCGACTAGAGCAAAGCCTGCGTTTATAAATCATAATCAAATGGTGTCTGCGAAAAGGTGAGCCTAAACTGTGGCACACGTAACAAACACAGGTAAAGGCAAGTCAGTTGTTCACCTGAACAAACCCGGGAACTTCTGGTACAAGTAATAAAGGGGAATTCAATCGGACAAGTTGGTCACTAATTTGTCAATTTGGAAATGTTCTCCCCATACCTACCACAAAACCTAGTCGAAGATTTCCGTGAATCTTGTAACACTGATCAAGCATCTCTTGAGCAAGAGTCATATGAGGTGGTTAAGTGTGTACACTCGAACCATTTAAGTATTGCTCTTGCCATTAGGGGAAAGTTGACTAATGTAAAGTTGAAGACATTCCTCTTGTCATACAGTCTTCTGGATATGTTTCTGTTTGAGCGAACATTTTGAGAAGAATACACGTTACAAACATGATATGAGTGAACACAACCACAGCATTTTAAAACATGCAACATCTAACATAAGGAAACACACCAACCAGGCAACATACATACTGGGCCATGGACGTGTGCCACTAAATCAATGTATAAGTGACCACTACTATTGAAATCCATCAGTTACCACTACATGGGGCTAGAGAACTGAAGGCAACACTCCAATCTTACTGGTAACATGCTTCAGGGAACATGCTACTTGGCTACTGCAACCATGCATGGGCGATCACGTTACTGGGGTAAACACAACAAACATCAGGGAACATGTATGTAGGGTAAACACACCATGTGTCAGGGATCACGTTACTAGGGTAAACACAACAAGCATCAGGGAACACGTTACTAGGGTAAACACATCATTCACAAGGGAACACGTTACTAGGGTAAACACATCATGCATCAGGGAACACGTTTCTGGGGTAAACCACATCATGCACCAGGGAACACGTTACTAGGGTAAACACAACATGCATCAGGGAACACGTTACTAGGGTAAACACATCATGCATCAGGGACCACGTTTCTGGGGTAAACACAACAAGCATCAGGGAACACGTTACTAGGGTAAACACAGCATGCACAAGGGAACACGTTACTAGGGTAAACACATCATGCATCAGGGACCACGTTTCTGGGGTAAACCACATCATGCACCAGGGAACACGTTACTAGGGTAAACACAACATGCATCAGGGAACACGTTACTAGGGTAAACACATCATGCATTAGGGACCACGTTTCTGGGGTAAACACAACAAGCATCAGGGAACACGTTACTGAGGTAAACACAACATGCATCAGGGAACACGTTACTAGGGTAAACACATCATGCATCAGGGAACACGTTACTAGGGTAAACACAACATGCATCAGGGAACACGTTACTAGGGTAAACACAACATGCATCAGGGAACACGTTACTAGGGTAAACACATCATGCATCAGGGAACACGTTTCTGGGGTAAACACAACAAGGATCAGGGAACACGTTTCTGGGGTAAACACAACATGCACCAGGGAACACTATACTAGGGTAAACACATCATGCACCAGGGAACACGTTACTAGGGTAAACACATCATGCACAAGGGAACACGTTACTAGGGTAAACACAACAAGCATCAGGGAACACGTTACTAAGGTAAACACAACATGCACCAGGGAGCACGTTACTAGGGTAAACACATCATGCATCAGGGACCACGTTTCTGGGGTAAACACAACATTTCTTCCAAATCTCTACTACTTGTTTGGGGATGTCTAACTAATTCGTCGTGGAATATCAATTTCAGCTGGGATCAACACGAAGCTGACCTTTTAAAGTTATTAGTTCCCTTGTTAAAAAGCATCAACATTCATCTGAATCGTATTAGATCTAATCTTTATGACTAATTAAAGGACATTGCTTCCTGACAGTATTAATAGATGTGTCTCAAAAGTAAACACGCATCCTTTTTATCAGTACATAGTCCTTTAGTTATTAAATACGTTCATTCCTTTAACTTTCAATTAACTTATTGCTTTAAATGTAATCGGATTTGACTTAGACGCAGATGAAAGAAAATACAAAATAACCTTATGATTTGTGACAGACTGTTAATCAAATTCGTTCTCGGACTTTTGAAAAGACGTTTTAAAAGCTAGCTATCAAAAACCACCATGGTCATCTTCTATCACCGTACAGCTCAATGCATCCCCCTTTCAGTGCTGCCCTGTCATTTTGTGATGTAATCCCCACAGGGATTGAGATCAATGTGGGATTTTTTTTCTGGAGACATTTCTCCTTTTAACTGTGATGTGACCTATACAACCATGTAACATTTAGAAAACTTACTTATTTGACACGTTTATCAACATGATCCGCGTAGTTCTCTAACACTGGGACACCAGGTGTTTCCTTACCCCCCTACTGACTGGCACGTTTACACGTACATTGTGTGAGCGGCTTACCTTACCTGGTGTCTTCACAGGTTTTTGTTGATCTGTCAAAATAATATGCATCACTGTTTTGCCTGTACCGAGCGATGGAGCCTGTTTCAGCAAATTCGAGACTGCTTATTCTCTGGAGTTGAGGTACTGAATATGATTACGTTTACAAACATCTGTGCTGAATTCATAATAAATCGATCGTCTTTATCATGAACACACAATGACCGCTTTCTAAATGACATTGTGTATTCATCGCTTTCGGCCATTTGGGCCGTGCGAATTTACACTTGTCAGAGGGGTACACAACGTACATGATCTAGACTACCAGTTGTCGGGCTTTCATTTTTGTGGAAGCTTCGGTGGCTGAGTGGGTTAGATCTCTTATTTTGAGTGCTGGCGATTAGGTGCCTTACTCTGGCAGTGTGGGTTCGAATCCTGGACCGGACTCAATCCAAACAAGTACGAGAATCTGCACTTCACAAAGAAAGTGTTATCCCCAATAAAACATTTGTTACGTCTTAAGCATGCTTTAATTTGTGTGGCGTTGAATATAAATTACGATGGAGGAATTTAGAAATCGATCAGAACACTTCACGCCTGACAATATACACGTCCAATGTAAGTATGTAGGCGTCATGTTGTAACCCTAAGCAAACAACTTTTGACAAGAGTCTACGTGACGCCTTTTGAAATCTTCTTTGAAAGAGCATGCTCGGTCGTCGACGTCGTACCGCAAAAGTTGTAAAATGTAGACGCCGAAGGCTGGAATATTGCTCAACATAAACTATACGAGTTACCACCTCTTTTGCCTCTTCGTCGAGTCTGCTAGGTTTTTAACACTTCCTAATGCCAGAAACTTTATGGAATCTATCTACACTGTTTCCACGTATGTTGGACTCGTTTCATCCCTAGATGAAGAGGAAATATTTCCTTGTCCATATAATACCCGTGGTATTTCTACTGTTCGTCCCATATCTTACCTATTATTCCAACATTCTTAACGTACTCGTGGCTGGCGGTAGGAGACAAATGCTTACGCCATACATTGCGGTGCGGAAGAGAAGCGTGTCAGAATATCAGTGTGAATATAATGGTTTTGCGATGTACTGAAATATCTATATGGAATAATATATGAATTATGATATGCTTCCAGGACTGGCCACGAAACAGTTTATATATAAAGTAAATATATAGTTTGATGTACAAGTATATAACTAGTTCTTTATGTAAATAGTGTCATTGAAGATCCGGGGTAGAATAGGTCTTCAGCAACCCATGCTTGCCGTAAAAGGCGACTATCCTTGTCGTAAGATGCGACTAACGGGATCGGGTGATGCATGTCATCGTATCCCAATTGCGTGGATTGATGCTCATGATGTCACTCACTGAATTTTCAGATCCAGACTCGAATATTTACAGACCGCTGTCATATAGCTGGCATATTGCTGAGTGCGGCGTTAAACAACAAAAAAAATAAACAAACCATGAACGGCCATGTTAGTTCCACAACGCATGCTCATCACTCTTGTTTCATACGTAACTCTGTGGCAAAAGCGTCTAGGTAAAATTGTAAAAATCTTTAACTTTTCCGTCACGGTTGTTATTTATCGGTTTAAAATAACCAGTAAGCGTTTTGCTCAGCGACAAAAAACACTGTTGACTAGACAGGATATCACGCGTAGTGGCAGCTGTAATGGAACATTTGGCATAAAAATAATGAATTGCTTGTATATAATGAAGGCCGTTAAACCTGTTGAAATAAGCTGCTTGAAATAATCTTGTCTATTATTTCATCTCTTTCTCCCGACAATGATGCAATACAATAGCTCCTCTGATACGCACCAACGTTTTTTTTTACCTCGCTCCATCTGCAATGTTGAAACTGACACCCAAACCAGCCATAACAAACATAGCGACGTTATTACAATAAAGCTGAAATACATTATGTAAGCTTGTGAACTCAAATATCATAACGAAATGCATACATGCCATATTACCATGCTGTGCCCCAAACATGGGTTTACGGCGATAAGAAGTGAAGGATATTTGTTTTCTTTGGCCTTTGAAACATGTTTTCCTTCGATAAGGATTCAGAGGTGGAGGAATTAGGCTCTTCTGTCGGCAGTCAACTCAAAATAAATTCGAACAAGTGAAGAAATATTTGTCAGTTTATTTAGTTCAACGGGAGCTAACTCCGTCTCTGTAAATATGGATGGAGGTCTGATTTCAACCACAACTGCTGTGGCAGGTATCATTCATAAGCAGCTATCACCAGCATCAGCAAGAACACCAGCAAGAACGGCGAGCGTTGATTCAGGAATTATGATCAAGTACACAACGCTCTTTGACATTTTTGCAGATTTTTCTGTAAGGTTGTGTTTCAACCTCAGTGGTTTCTGTATTTAATAATTGTATTAGATGGATGCTTGGCTTCAGTCGTGTTTATGTTACCAACTCACTGGTTGCCATAATTTGTGAATGAAACAGTCTCATGCTTTACGTGATTCTTGTGCACCGTCCTACATTGATATATCTACACGCTCAGATGTATGCAACTTTTTCCAATATGTTCATTAATAAATATAGAGAGGTTATCTCGCGAGTGTGTTTGGGGGTGGTAAATATCCTATATTAGGAATAAACATTGCATTTAGCGAGACTTGGCGAGCTACATACATCGTGTTTATTCTTTAAACAGAATATTTACCACCCCCCAAACACACAAGCCTGGTATCCTCTTTATCATATAATGCCATTCTTCAATTCTGTGAAACATCTCTTCCCATCTCTCACATTCATCACCAGAACATGTCAAGCTTTCCTGGAATATGCGCCTTAAGATTTATAACGTTAGAAGGTAGGCTAGTGGTCTTGTTGAATTGTTTCGCAATCTCCAAAGTTGCCAAAACTTGTATAATTACTTAGAAAACGTCACAATTAGACATTGCTTTTAGTATAATAGACTATTCTTTTGATAATCATAGCAATTATCCCAGTAGTTTCTCCAGATTCCCGATGGTTAATTCTGACTCGATAGCCGAATGACAAGGGCGACGCCATGTTTGTAAACACTGACAATAGTCCGCACTTGACCTTTGATATTTTCATCTATGTCCGTATGTTACCCCAATGGATATCGTTTTTCTCCGTTGCCTTTGTCCTGCCGAGAAACCTTACCCATTATATGACAATATAATTTACAATGTCAGTTTTATTACAGAAAGAATAACTGCTTATACTACTTACAAAATATATTTTTTTTATTGGGAGAAATTTGTAAAAAATATCTATAACGTTTGTAATTGTATTTCCCTTCGAAAGTTGATGTCAGTAATTACATTTGACAAGATAATAGAATTTAAAGTATCCTTTTCCAACATGTAGTTGTCCATATGGTTTAGCAGGATCCTTCTTCATCGACTTTTTTTCTGGTGAGAACCAACAATTCCCAGTTCTTGGAAATATACACCAACTTGTTTAATTGCACCTGCGAAGGATTGTTTTCTGTGTAAACCGAAGCGGTAATGGTTTGTTTTCAGAGTGTAACATGTTGCTAATGTAACACATTTCACTGGCGTTTATTTCGCTCCTATGTGCATGCATCACAGGGCATCTCAACAGCTGGCAAATGTCGAAGGTGAGTAGGATTTCAAGTGTGGTCGTTCCCAGAGTCGATTGGTAGTATCGAGGCCGTCAGACGAGGTACATTCTGACATCAGTTGTTCACTTCTAATAGTTGTTAACTTAAGATCTGTGTTATATGTCTGTTGCAATATGAAGCGAAAAAAGCATATCATATTCCTGATTATAACGATATACTTACCCTATGGCCGACGACAATTATTTCCAATTCGTAACACAAATTTCCCAAAGAAAACGGATGATTAACTGATGATTCAGACGCTATGTCTTCAAGACACGAGTACTATACGATGGCTTTATCACTTCCGATTAGAAAAATGGTGCCTGTGCAAATGTGGTCTTGACCCATCCATCTGGGTTGTAGATATGTGATACAATAGTCATATACATGCTTGTACAATATGTGTGATTATAGACAGAGGACCGGTGATGTAGCCTAGTGGTTAAAGTGGTTGCTCGTCACGCCGAAGGCCCGGGGTCATTTCCCCACATGGATACAATGTGTGAATACTACTGGTGTAGTACAGTCATGCAGGTGCTTGTATATGTGTGATTATACACACAACTGTCATGCAGGTGCGTGTATATATGTGATTATACACTCAACTGTCATGTAGGTGCTTGTATATGTGTGATTATACACACAACTGGCATGCAGGTGCTTGTATATGTGTGATTATACACACAACTGGCATGCAGGTGATTGTATATGTGTGATTATACACACAACTGTCATGCAGGTGCTTGTATATGTGTGATTATAAACACAACTGTCATGCAGGTGCTTGTATATGTGTGATTATACACACAACTGTCATGCAGGTGCTTGTATATGTGTGATTATACACACAACTGTCATGCAGGTGCTTGTATATGTGTGATTATACACACAACTGTCATGCAGGTGCTTGTATATGTGTGATTATACACACAACTGTCATGTAGGTGCTTGTATATGTGTGATTATACACACGACTGTCATGCAGGTGCTTGTATATGTGTGATTATATCCACAACTGTCATGCAGGTGCTTGTATATGTATGATTATACACACAATTGTCATGTAATTGCGTACACACAGGGGCGACCAAACCAAATTCATTAATCCGATATGATTGACACGGATGCTATCAACGTTACCGGTCCACGCGTTGAGGGATACCATGACATAACAAACAGGTAATCCTAGCAGCCAACCTCTTGCTTATGTTGTCTTATGTCTCGTATTTATCACACGCTCGAAGCGCCATGTACCGAACATTCAAACTCTCCAAAGGCGTTTAAAAGACATCTTGTTCTGTCTCTGTCAAAACGTTTCTATATGACGTGAAATCGTCAAACTAATAACAAAGCCAAAGCAACCAAAAAAACTCGTCATTCAAACGTTGAGGAAACGAATTTATACGTCTTAAAAACGACGACCACCTCATTTTTCATTTCTCGGATGAAATTTCCTTATTTCCGCTTCTCAATCTAGTAACTCGTTATGTCGAAGTAACACCCATTCGGTGTGGATAACTACAAGTCAGCGACACTCTAGTGATGAGGGAACAAAGGTTCGTGACAAAAACTTACTGACAGTGTGCTAGCATCACAGACAAGAACTGTATTAGAACTAACAGAGTAACGCTGAAACACAAATTAACACAACTGAGTCCTAATGCTTCCCCCGAGACCCAGTGAAGCATGCTGCAAGGAGTTGGTAATGATCGCTTCACAATTCCACTGAATGCTGGTCAGACACGGTGCAGATCCTGCCGGAATTCCATTGAATGCCTCACTCGGGGGGGGAAATGCCAAAACCTCAATGTGAGAGTGTTCTTTTTTGTACATGTTGTAATGGCAGCACGTCTAACGCTGTAACATGGCTTCATCAAAAGGAGTTTTCATCAAAGCAAAGATATTTGTAAGACAATCCGGACTACGTATATACGAAAATTGGTTTGTAAGTCTATTAATTTACTCTTGACACAATATGTATTACTGCAATATTCTCCAGAGATGGCCCGCCCTTCACGGAGAGAAAACCTGTATTGTTAATTTGTGTAACATATCTGGATTTGGTACAAAGTTGTCTTTTACACGCTTGATTGCTAGGTTTGCCTCAAAACAGGCAGACAAGTTAAATAATAATCTGTATTTTGATCCTTGTCTTAGGAGAAGTGATCATAGAAGTGCCAATTTACATTACTCAGTGTCAGTGATGCTAATGTGGTCTTACATAACTCACAGGGGATGTTGTTTGAGGAAGCCAGGGAACAGTTGAGATATCTGCATTCGGGCTCTGTAATCTCATCTTGTCTTTTCACATTGCGACCGTTCCGCATAGTGCTTCAAGATGCAGGGAATATAGAACAGAGACAACATTAAAACAATGTCCATGATTTTGTGCGGAATAGCATTACAGCCTTTCTTATAACCTAATAGGGAGTCGTATTATCATTGCCTGGAATAGCAGTAACTTCTTATAGTTATTACACCGTAAGGTAACAAAGGTTAATAAGACTGGAGCAGAATGGCGGCCACCCTCATAGCCCAGCCCCATCAATCTCTTCCTGATCTTCCTTCCTTGCGTCCGAGTCACGTCACGTGTCGTTCCATTGAATTGGAATGGTGACGTGCTTATACAGAATACACAGAGCCAGATCAACCTACATTTCAAGAGTTTTGTTATGGCCGGCTTCAGGGCAGATTAATGCCGCTGTGTATTGCCCCAAAAAAATATTGTCGAGAGAAATCTCTTGAAACAAAGTGACACTCTTGATGATCTGAAGGTGTGAAGGTCCAGCACTGACGTCACAACCAGAGATCGGGGGTAGTATATTTGGGGCATATCTTAGGTTATTTCTTAAGGGATGTTGTTATTATGTTTAAACTGATTTTAAGTTTCGAATTATAAACATATTACCGTTATCAAGTCTTTGAAGGGCATTTAGAAGTGATACACAGAGGGGAGAGAAGTTATGGATGTCAACATTTATGAGGAACACAACGTTTCGAAGTGTATGCTTACTCTTACATCAGGTGAATGAATTATATCAGGCAGAGGGCATGTACATACCTGTAAAAACAACAAGAGTAATAAGATAAGAAAAGGTAGAAACTTGACAAAGGAGACCAACTGATATTTGCCGCTGATAGGTGATTAGCAATAGACAATGAAGCCAAACAATTGTGTTCTTCATAATAAAGAAGTTGACATCCATAAATTTCCCTCATTATACTACCCTTATGTTATACAGTCTAGTCAAACATAGCTGGATATATCCACATTTCTCATAACTAAAGAAACATAATTGTCTCATATCCATGTGTGAATGGCTCTGGAATTGGCTTTCTGTATTGTGTATTTACGTAAGGTGAAACTTAAATACATTACCTACATTGCCCGTATGCGTGTGTATATTAATGAATGATTCGTCACAAGGATCAGAAGCGCTTAACATCAGTATTTGATCAGAGTATTAACACAATAACATATAAACATTGTTTGTTGTTTAACGCCTCTTTCCATGTATGTGACGTACCCTGTAAATAATCGAGTCTCAACCAGACAATCCAGTGATTGATGTTCGCAACGCCGTCGGGGTACGAGGGATAACATGCAATGAACAAAGTCAACGAGTCTTACAATTCGTTCTACTTGGCCGCATTAGTTGGTTGGGACCGATTGTAACCCGGAGTCCCACAGGAATACAAGACTTAAGATAAACAGACAAGACAGGTGACATTATTACAACAACTGACTATCTATCATCATCATGTATATTGTATTTGTGTTTATTGTTCTTCAGGTTAGCTGGCGAAGAGCCTCTGAGTCCAGTCCTCTGACGGTGGGAACTCTGACGTTTATAGATGATAACAGATTTAGTATACGTCACCCTCAGGGGTCGTCAAAATGGCATCTTGTCATTGACAAGGTTAATCTGGAAGATGCGGGTATATACGAATGTCAGGTTCCATCAAAGGTTCGACATTTAAGATCACATATCTTACTGATTGTAAGAGGTGAGTATTTTATGGTACCGATGAAGGGGTACAAGAGGTTTCATGATTGCTAATTATTTGTTTCGGGGGATATATTTGTACCTTTTTTTTATTTACACTTGTTTATGAAATGTTGTTTTAACGAAATCCTAATTTTCAGTTATTACAACTGATTACCAAATTTAGCACAGTAACTGTTTGAAAAGTAATATGAAGATGGCTTCGTATTTATGTTTGTTGCTAGACAACACGCCTATTTCGTTAACGACCTTCAATACTCAATATCTATGTCTTGGGTCCATTGATTGGGGAGCCAGTTAAGTTATCCCCCATGTAGATCAACATCAAATTTTTTTGCGGGTTCTAAACCAAGAATGTCTTGTATCGCTATTTAGTTCTATGCCCTGATGAATGATAATCTTTAACACCGACTATAATTAATGTACTTCATCCCTATGTTTCAGAGCGTCGTACGACAAAAACAGCGTTGGGTAAGTATTTCATGTATACCAGAACCGCATGACCTCGAAGTCACTTTCTCGTGTGCTGTCGGTAAAACGTGCTTTCTTTGTCAGTTGTGTTTAAAGGATAGTGGACATTTATCTCGGTATGATATGACTTGATGTTTTGCGGTATATACAACATCAAGACACGTTGACGTAACAGAATCAACTTCAACATGGTATATACTACACTCAGACACGTTGCCGTAACAGTATCATCGTCAACATGGTATATACTACACTGAGACACGTTGCTGTAACGGTATCATCTTAAACATTATATATACAACAATAAGACACGTTGCCGTAACAGAACCAACTTCAACATCGTATATACTACATTGAGACACGTTGACGTAACAGTATCATCGTCAACATGGTATATACTACAGTGAGACACGCTGCCGTAACAGAACCAACTTCAACATTGTATATACTACATTGAGACACGTTGACGTAACAGTATCATCGTCAACATGGTATATACTACACTGAGACACGTTGCCGTAACATAATTAACTTTAACATGGTATAAACTACACTGTGACACGTTGCCGTAACATTATCATCTTCAACATGGTATATACTACACTGAGACACGTTGCCGTAACAGAATCAACTTCAACATGGTATATACTACACTGAGACACGTTGCCGTAACAGAACCAACTTCAACATTGTATATACTACATTGAGACACGTTGCCGTAACCGAATCATCGTCAACATGGTATATACTACACTGAGACACGTTAACGTAACAGAATCAACTTCAACATGGTATATACTACAATGAGACACGTTGCCGTAACAGAATCAACTTCAACATGGTATATACTATACTGTGACACGCTGCCGTAACAGAATCAACTTCAACATGGTATATACTACACTGTGACACGCTGCCGTAACAGAATCAACTTTAACATGGTATATACTACACTGTGACACGTTGCCGTAACAGTATCATCGTCAACATGGTATATTCTGTACTATGAAACGTTGCAGTAACGGTATGATCTTAAACATCATATATACTACACCAAGACACGTTGCCGTGGCAGATTCAACTTCAACATTGTATATACTACACTGAGACAAGTTAACGTTACAGTAGCATCGTCAACATTGTATATACTACACTCAGACACGTTGCCGTAACAGAATCAACTTTAACATGGTATATACTACACTGTGACACGTTGCCGTAACAGTATCATCGTCAACATGGTATATTCTATACTATGAAACGTTGCAGTAACGGTATGATCTTAAACATCATATATACTACACCAAGACACGTTGCCGTGGCAGATTCAACTTAAACATTGTATATACTACACTGAGACACGTTGACGTTACAGTAGCATCGTCAACATGGTATATACTACACTGAGACACGTTGCCGTAACAGAATCAACTTTAACATGGTATATACTACACTGTGACACGTTGCCGTAACAGTATCATCGTCAACATCATATATACTACACTCAGACACGTTGCTGTAACGGTATCATCTTAAACATTATATATACAACAATAAGACACGTTGCCGTAACAGAATCAACTTCAACATGGTATATACTACACTCAGACACGTTGCCGTAACAGTATCAACTTCAACATGGTATATACTACACTCAGACACGTTGCCGTAACAGTATCATCGTCAACATGGTATATACTACACTGAGACACGTTGCTGTAACGGTATCATCTTAAACATTATATATACAACAATAAGACACGTTGCCGTAACAGAACCAACTTAAACATTGTATATACTACACTGAGACACGTTAACGTTACAGTAGCATCGTCAACATGGTAAATACTACACTGAGACACGTTGCCGTAACAGAATCAACTTCAACATGGTATATACTACACTGAGACACGTTAACGTAACAGAATCAACTTCAACATGGTATATACTACACTGAGACACGTTGCCGTAACAGAATTAACTTTAACATGGTATAAACTACACTGTGACACGTTGCCGTAACATTATCATCTTCAACATGGTATATACTACACTGAGACACGTTGCCGTAACAGAATCAACTTCAACATGGTATATACTACACTGAGACACGTTGCCGTAACATAACCAACTTCAACATTGTATATACTACATTGAGACACGTTGCCGTAACCGAATCATCGTCAACATGGTATATACTACACTGAGACACGTTAACGTAACAGAATCAACTTCAACATGGTATATACTACAATGAGACACGTTGCCGTAACAGAATCAACTTCAACATGGTATATACTACACTGTGACACGCTGCCGTAACAGAATCAACTTCAACATGGTATATACTACACAGTGACACGCTGCCGTAACAGAATCAACTTCAACATGGTATATACTACACTGAGACACGTTGCCGTAACAGAATCAACTTTAACATGGTATATACTACACTGTGACACGTTGCCGTAACAGTATCATCGTCAACATGGTATATTCTGTACTATGAAACGTTGCAGTAACGGTATGATCTTAAACATCATATATACTACACCAAGACACGTTACCGTGGCAGATTCAACTTCAACATTGTATATACTACACTGAGACAAATTAACGTTACAGTAGCATCGTCAACATGGTATATACTACACTGAGACACGTTGCCGTAACAGAATCAACTTTAACATGGTATATACTACACTGTGACACGTTGCCGTAACAGTATCATCGTCAACATGGTATATTCTATACTATGAAACGTTGCAGTAACGGTATGATCTTAAACATCATATATACTACACCAAGACACGTTGCCTTGGCAGATTCAACTTCAACATTGTATATACTACACTGAGACAAGTTAACGTTACAGTAGCATCGTCAACATGGTATATACTACACTGAGACACGTTGCCGTAACAGAATCAACTTTAACATGGTATATACTACACTGTGACACGTTGCCGTAACAGTATCATCGTCAACATGGTATATACTGCACTGAGACACGTTAACGTTACAGTAGCATCGTCAACATGGTATATACTACACTGAGACACGTTGCCGTAACAGAATCAACTTCAACATGGTATATACTACACTGAGACACGTTGCCGTAACAGAACCAACTTCAACATTGTATATATTTCATTGAGACACGTTGCCGTAACAGTATCATCGTCAACATGGTATATTCTATACTATAAAACGTGCAGTAACGGTATGATCTTAAACATCATATATACTACACCAAGACACGTTGCCGTGGCAGATTCAACTTCAACATTGTATATACTACACTGAGACACGTTAACGTTACAGTACCATCGTCAACATGGTATATACTACACTGGGACACGTTGCCGTAACAGAATCAACTTCAACATTGTATATACTACACTGAGACACGTTAACGTTACAGTAGCATCGTCAACATGGTATATACTACACTGAGACACGTTGCCGTAACAGAATCAACTTTAACATGGTATATACTACACTGTGACACGTTGCCGTAACAGTATCATCGTCAACATGGTATATTCTATACTATAAAACGTTGCAGTAACGGTATGATCTTAAACATCTTATATACTACACCAAGACACGTTGCCGTGGCAGATTCAACTTCAACATTGTATATACTACACTGAGACACGTTAACGTTACAGTAGCATCGTCAACATGGTATATACTACACTGAGACACGTTGCCGTAACAGAATCAACTTTAACATGGTTTATACTACACTGTGACACGTTGCCGTAACAGTATCATCGTCAACATGGTATATTCTATACTATGAAACGTTGCAGTAACGGTATGATCTTAAACATCATATATACTACACCAAGACACGTTGCCGTGGCAGATTCAACTTCAACATTGTATATACTACACTGAGACACGTTAACGTTGCAGTAGCATCGTCAACATGGAATATACTACACTAAGACACGTTGCCGTGACAGAATCAACTTCAATATTGTATATACTACACTGTGACACGTTGCCGTAATAGTACCATCGTCAACATGGTATATACTACACTGAGACACGTTGCCGTAACAGAATAATCTTCAACAGTGTAAACATAACACACAGACACGTTGCCGTAACAGTATCATTTCAAAATGGTATATACTGCACTAAGACATGTTGCCGTAACAGTATCATTTTCAACATGGTATATTTTGCACTAAGACACGTTGCCGTAACCGTATCATCTTTAACATGGTATATAATGCACTACGACACGTTGCCGTAACAGTATCATTTCAACATGGTATATACTGCACTATGACACCTTGCCGTAACAGCATTATTTCAAAATGGTGTAAACTAAAATAAGACACGTTGCCGTAACAGTATCAACTTCACCATAGTATATGCTACACTAAGACACGCTGCCGTAACAGAACCAACTTCAACATGGTATATACTACACTCAGACACGCTGCCGTAACAGAACCAACTTCAACATGGTATATACTACACTGAGACACGTTGCCGTAACAGAACCAACTTCAACATGGCATATACTACACACAGATACGTTGCCGTTACAGTATCAATTTCAACATGGTATATACTACAGTGAGACACGCTGCCGTGGCAGATTCAACTTCAACATGGTATATACTACACTGAGAAACGTTAACGTAACAGAATCAACTTCAACATGGTATATACTACACTGTGACACGCTGCCGTAACAGAATCAACTTTAACATGGTATATACTACAATGTGACACGCTGCCGTAACAGAATCAACTTCAACATGGCATATACTACACTGTGACACGTTGCCGTAACAGAATCAACTTTAACATGGTATATACTGCACTGTGACACGTTGCCGTAACAGTATCATCGTCAACATGGTATATTCTATACTGTGAAACGTTGCAGTAACGGTATGATCTTAAACATCATATATACTACACCAAGACACGTTGCCGTGGCAGATTCAACTTCAACATGGTATATACTACACTGAGACAAATTAACGTTACAGTAGCATCGTCAACATGGTATATACTACACTAAGACACGCTGCCGTAACAGTATCATCGTCAACATGATATATACTACACTGAGACACGTTAACGTTACAGTTGCATCGTCAACATGGTATATACTACACTGAGACACGTTAACGTAACAGTAGCATCGTCAACATGGTATATACTACACTGAGACACGTTGCCGTAACAGTATCATCGTCAACATGGTATATAGTACACTAGGGCACGTTGCCGTAACAGTATCATCGTCAACATGGTATATACTACACTGAGACACGTTAACGTTACAGTAGCATCGTCAACATGGTATATACTACACTGAGACACGTTAACGTAACAGTAGCATCGTCAACATGGTATATACTACACTGAGACACGTTAACGTTACAGTAGCATCGTCAACATGGTATATACTACACTGAGACACGTTAACGTAACAGTAGCATCGTCAACATGGTATATACTACACTGAGACACGTTGCCGTAACAGTATCATCGTCAACATGGTATATAGTACACTGAGACACGTTGCCGTAACAGTATCATCTTCAACATGGTATATACTACACTGAGACACGTTGCCGTAACAGAATCAACTTCAACATGGCATACACTACACTAAGAAACGTTGCCGTAACAGTATCATCTTCAACAATGTCTCTGTTGGTGGTCAATGTCATGTTCTTCCTTTGTTAGACTTCTTCACCTTTATCTCGGTTATTATATATATATTATAAATGTGCTTGGTTTCGAGGAATCGTCTATATTACTTTAGTTGTCAGTATGCATTCTCGGGGGTAGTGTGTTCTGAAATCTGTTATTCACAGTTTGTGAGTATATTTTATAACATGTTAAATGGTTTCTATTACTCACTGACTAAAATAACCACGTTAGCCATTACCAATTCATTCTGAAACCAACATTTACAGATCTGTCTGGAAGACCTGGCATAATTCTTGGTGATCTTTACGGTAATTCATCATTGTCGTCTTCAAGTTTCTCTTCTTGTGGCATGGCAATCGGCATTTACACCAAATTTCCATCACGTTTGCAATGAGTCGAACATAGTTTTCTTAACACGGAGAATAACATTCTCGCGTGGATCCCGTTCTTGCAGCTGCAGTGTATCGTCATTGTGCTGTACTGCGTTTCTGCAAAACATGTCATCGTTGTATGTGATTGCATTTTGTCGTTAGAGGCCCAACAACAATATACTTGTATTTTAAAATCGGCAGAGAAACGTCATTAAACATTGTTGTCATTCCTTCGTGTAGTTTGTGAATGGTGATTGTTTGATGGATTCTTACAAGTTGTCTTTCGTATTTCCGTCTTTGGCTTGATGTGTTTGTCAGCGTAACAATACATTTATCTTCGGATTTTATATCATTTTTTCTTATTTGTCACTGTGTCATGTCTTTATGTTAGAGGGTTTAATAGAGTATTTTTTTCTTGTAATATAATAAATAATGATTCGAGGGGAATCAAAATGTTTAGAGCCTAGCATACATGTCACTGAAATATTGTCGTGCATTTTTATCACATTTCTACACAGTCCCCTTTCAATTCAATAAAAGCAGTGTAAACCCTTTCTTTAACTGTAAGAAAGCTCTGCTGCAAGCAGTGTACGGTGCACGAGTCTGACGATATAAGGAGAATGTGTTTATGAATCACTATCAAATAGTCATGGTATCAGGTTGTCGCGTGTAGGTAGCTCCATCGGTGACACCTGTCACAACCACATGCAATGGCAAGTAAAGTGTTCATCTAAATGAAGATGGGAACCGTGATGTCATAAGTCAAAATAAGGAATTACATCGGACATCGGTTTCTCACTGACACGTCAAGTTTGGAAATGTCCTCCTCCACATGTCTACCACAAAACGATTTGAAAGCCTAACTTTGAACATTATAACCCTAGGAAAATAGCTTTGGGATGACGCGCGCGGGGATCAAGCCCCCGGGCTTCCGTTCTCGTGGCAGAACGCTCTACCACTACCCCACGGAGGCGGTCATCTTGTCATACAATCTTGTGGAGAGTTTCGAGTCATTTTGCATCGAAATACATGGATCTAAACATCAAACAGATAAAGCGGTTAATCTGATCTTTCTGTCCACTTCAGTCGGGTAAATCAGTGGAAGGGAATTGGCTATTTGACAATTATTGAATATATAACTATTATCTACCTTGACATATACTAGTTCACTTGTTCTATCGTTCCAACAGGTGGGTCATTCTTGTTTTGTAGTAGATCAAATCTGTCATCTAGCCCACACAGATGTAACCATTTCCTGTTCCTTGTTATATGTCTCTGATCATGCAGGTGTTTTTTTGCAAACATTGACATCAGGTAGTGATACCTGGGGTCGGGTCTCTTGAATAAGGGGATGAGACAGAAGCTCATGTCCTCATTTTTGTACAGCAGTCATTGCATCCACACTGTCCTGATGGCGAACAGCCCTTTGACTAACACACGCTTTTCAAAAACCTCACAGGGTCCAATGTGGCAATTGGGCATTATCATGTTGTGTACTGCATCAATGCTTTCCTGTCTGGTGTCGTGGTGGCATTTTCTTATTTCCCCCTCCCATACTGAATTCTTTCACACCACGCTTAATGAGGCAGTCTCCCCATATACGTCATGCAACGATCATTGATATTCGTTGGTGTCTGATCCTTTAGGGTAAACGCAAGCGACACAACCCCTTGCCATTATCATAAGAAATCTACTTAAAACAGTGTCCCCAAAATGGTGCTCTATACCAAGTGTTGTCCATGTCATGGTATGGAGTAGGGTGCCAGAGTGTCTAAGTCAATTATCAGCAAGTCAGTGGACTGTAGCTTGCAAAATTGTGAAACATTACTCAAACACAGGTCAATATCAATATAAGCTAGGCTCAAGACTTTCTGATATCACCTTTTTTATACAGGTAATGTTTTGTTTTAGGGGTGTTCCAGTTGACCATCCTAACGTTGTCACTAAACAACTATTCATTTATCTACACCATGAATCATGACTTGTCTTAAAGTAAATTCCATAGTATAACCTCTTCTTCTTTACTATAATATAACTTAATGCTTCTTCTTTTTTTTAAATAGTTTAACAAAGTAAAACAACGTCATCAACTCATCCGTGTTTTATCTGTATATTTACTTTCAGATATACAAATTACAGGTAAACCTTTTGTAGAGAAGGGGGATACGATCCTCCTCATGTGCAATGCCACAGGCAAAGATCACCCACCCGACGATCTGGACTGGTTCAAAAATGGGAATAAACTTTTAACCCAATATGCAAATAAGGTGTACATAAGGAAGTTTGTTTCCTTGACAACCAAGACAATTGTCAGCATTCTTGAGATAAAGGATGCAACACTGGAGGATGCTGGGATGTACGTTTGCCGGACTTCTGATCTCCAGATTACAAGTGCGAGAGTCAACGTATTAAAAAGTATGTACTGTCCTGCTTCTCTAGTTAAACTATCAACCATTAAACATGTAAAGGAATGTTGCGGTTAAAGAACAGTTATTTCATGAAAACACCCTTTCCATAAGCACAAGTCCAATGAACGACTGCGAATATATCACAAGCATGTGATCATGGATCACTGTTAAAGAGTGATGCCGCAAGGTGTTTGCGAAAGATGAGCGCATCCTGCCCAATCGGTTAAAGCGGTGTACAAACAAACGCTCTCACTATTTGAAGGAATCTTCAGCAACCATTGTCTCGTTTCTATTAACACCGAATTTATTCATTTTCAGCTGATACTTCAAACTGGAAAAGAGGTAGGATGCTTTAATACAGATTTGTTACGCCCAGTAAAGTTCGTTTAGGGTTGGTAACTATAATTAGTGAAACTCGAGGCATGTTCTATATAAGACTAACGATTCATCTATGAGATGTGCCCTCTTCCTCAATGTTTATCAAATACTTTTTACAGATATATTTCATTTGTATTTGTCCTAATCGTAATTGTAAACGAGCAGTTATTGACTAAATATAACGCTAAGGTGTGTCCTGCGAATGTACATATTAACATGTTAGTGTGTGGAGGTGTTTCAATGGGTAATGTTTGTGTTTCAGGTACAGCTCCGAAAAATTCAACAAGTGGAGCAACTAGCTCTAACAACGGGACTTATTCTTCCCACAACTTTACATTTGTAATTCTCATGATTGTTTTGACAGTTTTAAAAATATGCGTCTGGTGTCCAAGGTGACGACCTCCTTTACGACACTACTCCGTCTTTCCTCACCGTCATTCTAAACTTTGTGTTTGTGATATTTTGAATGGATTAAACGGGATAACTCCGACAAGAATGTGCCGACATTTGGGATTACACCGAAAGAGAGCACGTCGGAGTAAGAGTATTCATCGATAACGGAAACATTCACCTGGATATATTTTCACATCATTGTACCTAGTATTTATTCATCCCCATCATCTCTCTATATATATATCAGCATTCGATACCTCATTTTCACTCATTCGTCGTTTAGCGACGTTAGGAACATTAATGGGACCAGAAGAACCGTTGTTGTCAGGATGTACCTTCAGTGTTTGGCTGTAGGGCTTGTTACATCATTGAACCAGCAGATTCTCCTCCATCAGTGTCGTGGATAGAACCCTGATGGAGGGGACATTGTACTCTTTCACACCATGAAGTGATAAATTTAACCGTCTCAACGTCGACGAAGGACTTATTCTTGATACATCATCCCTCTCTGGTAGCGAAAACAGGCCGCGATACAGCATGTACTGGTGTCGGGAAGTGACACCTCCTCACATACCCGGGAAGTGAAACCTCGCCCTGATAACTCTTCTTGTATGTGGGAAGTGAAACCACGCAGTGATACAACATCCTTCCGTACTCGAGAAGTGAGGCCACGCAGTGATACAACATCCTTCTGTACACGAGAAGTGAGGCCACGCCGAAATTCAATATACTTCTGTACTGGAAAAGTGAAACCACGCAGTGATACAACATCCTTCCCTACTCGAGAAGTGAAACCACGCAGTGATACAACATCCTTCTGTACACGAGAAGTGAAATCATGCAGTGATACAACATCCTTCTGTACACGAGAAGTGAGGCCACGCCGAAATTCAATCTACTTCTGTACTGGAAAGGTGAAACCACGCAGTGATACAACATCCTTCTCTACTCGAGAAGTGAAATCATGCAGTGATACAACATCCTTCTGTACACGAGAAGTGAAACCACGCCGCAATACAACATCCTTCCATACTCGAAAAGTGAAACCATGCAGTGATACAACATCCTTCCGTACTCGAGAAGTGAAATCATGCAGTGATACAACATCCTCTGTACTCGAGAAGTGACGCCATGCCGTAATTCAACATCCTTCTGTACTCGAGAAGTGAAATCATGCAGTGATACAACATCCTCTGTATTTGAGAAGTGACGCCATGCCGTAATTCAACATCCTTCTGTACTCGTGAAGTGAAACAACGCATTGATACAACATCCTTCCGTACCCGAGCAGTGACATCACACCGTGTGACACCTTCCTCACAAAGACCTCCTTCAGTGGACCACACAGTACTACACAACTTGTATCACTTCCCGTCATAGGTATGTCAGCTCATTTTGGTCCATATATATCTAGTACAGCAATCGTGCCTCTAAATAAATATATGTTTACCTGTGCGCACGTGTATCTACTGGTAACTTTGTCTTAATTGTGTTGATAAGCCATTGGTGTGCACGTGTATCTGCTGATAATTTTGTCTTAAAGTGATGATAAGCCATTAGTGGTGTGCACGTGTCTCGACTGTTCACTTTGTCTCAAAGTGATGATAAGCCATTGGCGTGCACGTGTATCTGCTGATAACTTTGTCTTAATTGTGTTGATAAGCCAATATTGTGCACGTGTATCTACTGGTAACTTTGTCTTAAGGTGATGATAAGCCATTGGTATGCACGTGTATCTACTGGTAACTTTGTCTCAAAGTGATGATAAGCCATTGGCGTGCACGTGTATCTACTGGTAACTTTGTCTTAAGGTGATGATAGGCCATTGGTATGCTCGTGTATCTACTGGTAA
Source organism: Haliotis rufescens (assembly GCF_023055435.1). NCBI lineage: Eukaryota > Metazoa > Mollusca > Gastropoda > Lepetellida > Haliotidae > Haliotis > Haliotis rufescens. The sequence goes on along the minus strand of NW_025963779.1, from coordinate 91,690,194 downwards.
TTTTGTCATAAAGTGATGATAAGTCATCGGTATGCACGTGTATCTACTTATAACTTTGTCTTAAAGTGATGATAAGCCATTGGTGTGCACGTGTATCTACTGGTAACTTTGTCTTAAGGTGATGATAGGCCATTGGTGTGCACGTCTATCTGCTGGTAATTTTGTCTTAAGGTGATGATAGGTCATCGGTATGCACGTGTATCTACTGATATCTTTGTCTTAAAGTGAACTCGTGAAAATGTCTCAGAAAATTATACTTTCTTCCTTATTTGACGCTCATTTCCAGACCTCCCCAGAGCTACCACCACACGACCGCTGAACCAGCCAGGGACGTCCACTTATAGGTATTCATGTTTCACCAGTACTTGCATAGTATTGATATTGACCAATGTGTGCTTCTTCCCTGCACTATATGCTGGAACAGTGAAACCCCTGGAAACCAGACCCGGTCAATCAGGAAACACTATCCTTCAAGACGATCATTTCCTGCCTGTAATAGTGTAAACATATTGTTGTTACTTTGGACAATAAAAATGGAATTAAAGGCGGTCTACAGTATTCATCGTTGTTATACTAAAGGAAGACAAAAATAATTATAGATAATGAATTTAATAATTTGACGTCATGTGTCAGTGCATTTTACTCCTGTATATTTTAAATAGTGTCATCCCAGCATATGGCCCCAGTGAAGCGTGTTTCCGTGGTGCTTGGTCCCATATTATGTTTTAGAATAGGTCTTCAGCAACCTATGCTTGCCGTAAGTTGCGACTAACGGGATCAGGTTGTCAGGCATGCTGACTATGTTGATGCATGTAATCTTATCCCTATCGCGTGGATCGATGCTCATAATGTCATTCGGGGCGGTCGGGTAGCCTAGTGGTTAAAGCGTTCGCTCGTCACGCCGAAGACCCGGGTTCGATTCCCGACATGGGTATAATGTGTGAAGCCCATTTCTGGTGTCCCCCGCTGTGATATTGCTGGAATATTGCTAAAAACGGCGTAAAACCATATTCACTCACTCACTCATAATGTCGTTCACTGGATTGTCTGGTTTAGAAGCTATTATTTACAGACCGCCGTCATGTAGATAGGAATAGTGCTGAGTGCGGCGTTAAACAACAAACAAACAAATAAATAAATGCTGTAATATGTGCCTATATTAAAACTCGTCACTTTGCTTGCAGCGTATCTCAGCGAGTGAGAGCTGTTCTTCCTTGACTCCAAGTGGTGTCATCTATCTGCACGAAACAACAATCATACCAGTTCGATTCACCAATGAATTCATTCGATGAAAATCATCTTGTCTCTTGTGTGTCGGAGGAACAGTGACACACAGCCGTGGAAATACACACAGTGCTGCGGGGATACACACAGCCGTGGAAATACACACAGTGCTGCGGGGATACACACAGCCGTGGAAATACACACAGTGCTGCGGGGATACACACAGCCGTGGAAATACACACAGTGCTGCGGGGATACACACAGCCGTGGAAATACACACAGTGCTGCGGGGATACACACAGCCGTGGAAATACACACAGTGCTGCGGGGATACACACAGCCGTGGAAATACACACAGTGCTGCGGGGATACACACAGCCGTGGAAATACACACAGTGCTGCGGGGATACACACAGTGCTGCGGGGATACACACAGTGCTGCGGGGATACACACAGTGCTGCGGGGATACACACAGCCGTGGAAACACACACAGTGCTGCGGGGATACACACAAATGCATACTCTGTTAACAGAAATGTAGTGCATATACAATATGACAGTAATATGTACACTGTTACAGTAACACATACACTATATGTTACAGTAACAGAGACACAATGTAGTACAAACAATATGGCAGTAATATATATTGTTGCAAAATACATAAATTACATGTTTCAGTAATACAAACATAATTTAGTACATATACATAATGGCAAAAACATACACTGTTGCTGTGAAGCATACACTGCATGTTACAGTTATATTTTTCTAATTTCTTTATTAATTTCTTTTAATATTGAACTTACCAAATTCTGTTAGTAACAGTGCTGCCCTTGTAGAATGTGGAAGACAAAAGATTTTTATATCATGCCGCTAAAGTAATAAAGTATAATATACAACTTTTCCTGTGAATCCTATTAAATTGCCAAAGCAAACGTATTTTATGCTATTTTGATAGATAAATTTGGTAGATCTGGGGTAACGTTTATATTTGGTTATGCATGGATTATTTAAGACTGCGGGGATTGTAATGTTAAGCAACCTATTAACGATTGCGGCCAACAAACCTGGAACGATAGTTTAACACAAAACTCGAAACTAGCAGCGTATTATACATATACATCTTTATTACGAACAGGAACTTATCTTACTTGAGTTGAAAATAATGCGTTTCGAATGGCACTTTTAAAATGTCGATGCAGCAACCACAATCTAGAACAGGAAAAGGGGAGAAAAACAGGGATATATTTTGAAAACAGTGTCTGTACTTATTTCGAACGTTATGGTTAATTATGTTAGCTCCGATTCATCACAACAATCCCTGTCCAGAAAGGTTCGCATCTATCTTGTCTACTATAAAAGTTAATACTAAATGTTTGTCAGACCCCATCATAGTATATTTTTTTGCTTTTAAGCTTAGAACATTTCTAAATATTCGGACATACATAAACTCCACCTTGGTCAAATATAGTCATATTGTACATTTCATCAAATAGGAAATAAACAAACAAACATGTTACAGTAATACAAACATAATGTAGTACATATATAACATAGCAGTAACATACACTGTTGCTATAATACATACACTTTATGTTACGGTAAAACAAACATAATGTAGTACATACACTGTTGCTATAATGCATCCGCTTTATGTTACGGTAATACAAACGTACTGTAGTACATACACTGTGGCAGTAACATACACTGTTGCTATAATGCATACACTATATGTTACGGTAATACAAACATTCTGTAGTACATACACTGCTCCTATAATACTTACACTCTATGTTACTGAAATACAAACATAATGTAGTACATACACTGTTGCTATAATACTTACGCTCTATGTTACGGTAATACAAACATAATGTAGTACATACACTGTTGCTATAATACATATACTATGTGTTACGGTAATACAAACGTACTGTAGTACATACACTGTGGCAGTAACATACACTGTTGCTATAATGCATACACTATATGTTACGGTAATACAAACATAATGTAGTACATACACTGTTGCTATAATACATATACTATGTGTTACGGTAATACAAACGTACTGTAGTACATACACTGTGGCAGTAACATACACTGTTGCTATAATGCATACACTATATGTTACGGTAATACAAACATTCTGTAGTACATACACTGCTCCTATAATACTTACACTCTATGTTACTGAAATACAAACATAATGTAGTACATACACTGTTGCTATAATACTTACGCTCTATGTTACGGTAATACAAACATAATGTAGTACATACACTGTTGCTATAATACATATACTATGTGTTACGGTAATACAAACGTACTGTAGTACATACACTGTGGCAGTAACATACACTGTTGCTATAATGCATACACTATATGTTACGGTAATACAAACATTCTGTAGTACTGACACTGTTGCTATAATACATACACTGTTGCTATGACACATACACAATATGTTACGGTATTACAAAGATAATGTAATACATACACTGTTGCTTTAATGCGTACACTCTATGATATGGTAATACAAATATTCTGTAGTACATACACTGCTGCTATAACGCATACACTGCTGCTATAATACATACACTAAATATTACGGTAATACAAACATAATGTGGTACATACACTGTGGCAGTAACGTACACTGTAGCCATAATACATACACTATATGTTACGGTAATACAAACATAATGTAGTACATACACTGTTGCTATAATACATACACTGTTGCTATGATACATACACTAAATATTGCGGTAATACAAACATAATGTAGTACATACACTGTGGCTATAATACGTACACTGTTGCTATGATACATACACTAAATATTACGGTAATACAAACATTATGTAGTACATACACTGTGGCAGTAACATACACTGTTGCTGTAATACATACACTCTGTGTTAAGGTAAATCAAACATAATGTGGTACAGACACTGTGGCAGTAGCATACACTGTTGCTGTAATACATACACTCTATGTTAAGGTAAAACAAACATAATGTAGTACAGACACTGTGGCAGTAGCACACACTGTTACAATATAACGTAGACACAATAGAACGTCTAGGGCTTGTGCCCGCGTGGAACAATATCGATATGCTTAAATAATTTGACACCAAGAGCTCGCTGCAACCTTTCCTTGTCAAACTGGATGTATAGCGTGTCTTCTATAAATGTTCTTCTAAAAAATATTTGGGTTTTGAAATGTTTAAATGTTATTTGCTGCTATACGGAGACAGACATGTCATTCTCCGATGACGAGAACGATCAAACGCAGGCTCCAAGTACACACCCAGCTCCATACAGGGGCTAACACTCTCTTCGTTGAATAATGCGCATATGTCCGTCAGTAAATGGTTGTACAAGTGTCGGCCTAGAGATTTATTAAACACTTTTGAGTAAATATGTATATATTACTGACAGTATAACGTGCCTTAAACATTTCCAAAACGCCAAATCCATTTCAGTACTGAAACTGCCCCTTCTTGCAGTGTCGTGTTTCAACCACATGTACTAGTAATTGATATACATGGCATTACACTATGAGGTATCCAATATGAACAGGTGTTCCACCGTAACAACCGTAGCTCATGACGTCATCATTTGAATCCTATGTGTCCACTGTACAAACACACTTGTTCGCTGTTGCATTACATTCATTTACACACTATTCATAATGACTTATTGATTGATGAAACATTTACGGAAATTGATTGAATGAACTGTCTACTTCACGAATATGTGCATTTAATTCAGGAGATAACAACGAATACAATGTTGCAGGACCGGAATACCATGTCTGCAGGATAGGAATACAATGTTTGCAGGATAGGAATAAAATGTGTGCAGGATAGGATTTCAATTATTGCAGGATAGGAATAGAAATGTTCCAGGATAGGAATACCATGTCTGCAGGATAGGAATACAATGTTTGCAGGATAGGAATACATTGTTTCAGGACAGGGATACCATGTTTGCAGGATAGGAATACAACGTTGCAGGATAGGAATTCAATGTTTGCAGGATAGGAATACAATGTTGCACGTTAGCAAAAGCAGCAAACCATTTAAATCCGGACGAAGGCATCAAGATTATCATGTACCCGGATTAACGAATACTGTGTACGGGGTAATGCCATCTTCCATTCAAACAGACTTTAAGACGTTCCAAACGGTATGATCTGGTGTTCCAGAGTCCGGTCTAACGGGGGTTGACTGTAGCTGAGTTCCCTACTTTTCCTAATATTCGATGCGTCACTCAGATTGCTGTACATACAACCTGGGACGATCAACCGTGTTTGTTTTATAAATAAACAGTTCAAAAAGCTAATTCTGCTCGTTGCCTTTTTCTCTGTCTCTGATGGCAGAAGCTGTGTCTTCAACTCTGAACTTCTCCTACTCAGCAGACAAAGGCATCTTTCAAACAAACAGTACGATATTATGATAGTGTGCTGAGACGAGAGGAGAATTATGTCACGATCCTTTCTCGTAATATTAACTGTTAACGTAATATTATCATAGTATCGGAAATCGGAATATACAAGAGCGTCTTCTTATTATAGATGTATTTGGAATGGGCCTTGGTATGTTTTCTGGAATCTAATCAACAGGAGTTTCAGTGTGTTTTTTATCTTAGACTACTTCGCTTCTTTACAGCAGCACCCTGTTTCAATCTTCAACACATTAACCTGTATTCAAATTCTCAATGAATAATTCGGTACCCTGACGGCATAATGAGACACAAGTATGTTCCCCTTGTAACAGGATCTATTGATAGAAGCACAATGTTAATTTAAACGTCACAGTATTTATTCTCAAGAAATTCAAGCCCTGCTTCAAAGAGCACTCAATTTCCTTTGGTGGTTTTTGCAATCTTCAACATGTTCTCCGTAAACAATGAAGCTGCTTGTAGGACGCCATAAGTACAAACGTCCTCCTGTAGTCTAATGAACATTGTTGTATATTTTTAACCTTTAACTACACTGCGTATTTCAAAACTTTAAAGCACACAACACTAGTCCAGCTTACACGTCCCGTCCCTTGTTTATGACTCTTATTTCCGTGTTAATTTCAAATCAACCCCTGCAATAGACACGCAAGTCATGCATTCCCTGTCCCACATCATACTAACTTTCATGACATGGGTCACACAGTGTGCACCATTTCTTGTAGTTTACTACGAAGTCGGAATGAGCTCGCCATTTCTATTGCAATATTGATCAATCCGACTCCTCACGACGTCAGTCGGCTGTACAACAGCCTCATCTGCGCTGACGCCTTAACATGCCAACAACTCATATCTCATGGGAGAATAAAATCTTTAAATTGCTGAGCTAAAGAAATGAAAACAACAGGCTTGGATTTTAACAATATTGTGGCATTTATTAAATCTTTCCCTGGTAGTCTGGTCTATGTTCCTGTCATGAATGTCTATGGATTGCCAGGGGATTGATATTTATACAGCAGAGATGATTTCCATGTTACCTGGCCTGACGTTTTGACTTCCCCGACAAAGACCATATCCTGGGCTGGTGTGTGTCTGCAACATTGATATTGATAGGCGCTCCACACAACCAGAAGGACGGTTTACAATTCAACTATTTACGCTCAATACAAACACTTTAATCTTCACGACATGAGGTAATCAATTATAACAGTTTTGACGGAAATTAGTAAATAATTTTAATAAAGGGTTTCTGACAAATGGGCGTAACAAATTTTGTCAATTAAGGAATCCAGGGAGTATTGTCAGGTGTTTTCTCTGAGACATCAGCGTTGGCTAAAAATGTTGAACATGCTTTAGACGTACTCTTAAAATACCTAGCAGCATTTTAGCGTCACTTAGCAGCAAGAACATTACCACAACTGATCGAGAATTGCAGTCATATGCAAAGACATTGAGAGAGTGAGTTTAACAGTTTGTCACCCTGAATCTCGAATTCGAACCCACGATCATGATTTCTGGTACGTCTGAGGGATACCACTCTGCACAGCGAATTGCGGCGCCTTGGGCGACTGGTCCACACTACAAATACGCTGTTTTGAGACTAGGGTCATACACCCTGTTCGTAATTATGTCATTGTCCTATAATACATGTTTACAAAAAAGGTCCATGTTATCTGATGTCTGCATCAACCAAATAAGAAAGAAACGGTATGCAATAATTTAGAGGTAGTTCCTTGTGAAGTGTTGTTATGAAACTTTGTTGTGAAACGTTGTTGTGAACCATTGAGAACAAACGTTCATGTAATGGACAATTTTAGAGTAGTCATGTTCGATACCTATCCCAGCCAAACAAGATTCCTAGACAGGCATCCCTTCGAGGAGACCATGACCATTATTCTGTGTTAAGGAATCCCGGTTCCAAAACACTTCTGCAGTAATCATGACACCATCCCTGTGGCTCACACAAAAAGCTGGAGTGGTTGCTGCACCCTTGTCCTATAATATTACACATTAACTGTCCGTAGATCACTTGTATACAGTTTACAAGATTGCTTGCCAGTCAGAGGGTTACAATTAGAGACTGATATATGACGCTATTTGGTGGTAAACTCTGACCACGGGGCAACATTGCCCTTTGCTTGATTTATGACGGACTTAGGAACTGCATAATTAGGTTTATATCAGCTCGAGTACGATAACGCCAATGCCATAGACAACTATGATTTTGGAAGTGACATTTATCAGCCATCTTTATATAACGGTTTGGTCTCCTTTGATAAACATTGGGAGGACACTGTTATTTTACTTGTCAAATTAAAGACAACTGATATTTAGTTATAGCGCATCTGTAATTAATTGCATAATTTATGTGCTTATGGTATAGATCTGCAAACACACACACACACACACACACACACACACACACACACACACACACACATGTATGAGAGAGAGAGAGTGGGGGTTTTGCAATATTCCAGCAATATCATGTCGAGACACCAGAAATAGGATTCACACCTTAGATGTATGCATACCTAGATTGTATACGCATACTTTGACACAAAGTTGACCGTTAGCCTCCAGTTAACTCGCATTACAGAGGGCTGGATTTGTAATTTAAGAATTGATATTTAAGAATTGTAAAATATGCCAACTTTGAATTTTCCAAAACGTTCTAATAACTTTGAGACCCAGTAGTCACTATTTGAAACCGTATTCATTTGCCTAGTCTGAGATGTTTGAATGACGTCAACGGGCAAATGTGTTTTCAGAAGAACTTTACAGCGAACACAAGTTGTGTAGTAATTGTTGTAACAACACTTGCAAAGCATTCTAAAACAAACAATGATGGTAATTGGCAAGATATTGAACTTCAAAGTCCATGAAAAGTAAGATATGAAATATGTGAAACAAGGTTGTCAAATATTGCTTTCTAACGTAATGGCCAGACAACGACGAATGTGCTTTGAAGCTGCAGTGAAGTCAAGCAAGAACACAGCGCCACACATTAAACTGATCCACTGGCCTTTTCTATCCCCATGGCGGGTATACTGCTCGTAAATTGGCTCACTAGTTTGACTATTTAAAGGACAAAGGACACATGGTGGCAACATCGTGAGTTGCTTTTCAGTCATCAACATAGGGGAGTTGCGAAAGATGGTACTTAAATGGACAACAAATTAATGTAGTTAATGGTTATAAGTATCTCGGCATAATGTTTAATTCAACACTAAATATGAACAAATGTGTATCTGACTTATCACTGCGAGGGAAACGAGCTTTACTTAATATAATGTCTGTTTCACATAAACTTGGAGTTATTACTCCAAAAGTATTTTTCAAATTATTTGATACTCAAATACAGCCAATTTTATTGTATGGATCTGAAGTGTGGGGTTACCGAAGATATGAATGTTTAGAAAGAATTCACCTACTGGCATGTAAAAAGTTTCTTCGCGTTGGAATAGCAACACCAAATAATATGATATATGGAGAATGTGGAAGATACCCACTTTACATTAATTCACAAATAAAGTGTTTAAAATATTGGTTTAATATCATCCGCATGCCAGAACATCGGCTTCCGAAAAAAGCTTATAACATGCTCTTTCATTTAGATAGTATCGGTAAGGTTACATGGGTATCGCATATTAGGACACTATTATTCTCACATGGATATGGGTATATATGGCTTAACCAATCTGTTGGTGATCAACATTTATTTCTAAATGATTTTCGTAAAATAGCAATAAATATGTTCTATCAAGGGTGGCAATGCAACTTGGAAAATAGTTCACGTTATGATTTGTACAGAACATTTAAGACTCTATTAGAGCCAGAAAAATATCTATCAGTTTTAACAAATAGTCACCTAAGAAATGGATATATTAAATACAGACTTGGCTTGTCAAAACTTATGATTAACTATGGACGGAATATATCACTTGAAAGAATACAAAGAATTTGTCCATTCTGTAACTCTGCAATAGAAGACGAAATACATTTTACCTTTGAATGTCCTTATTATGCAGAATTACGTACTAAATATATACCAGAATGTTTCTTATCTAAGACAAGTAGAATAGCTTTTGTTTCTATTTTGTCATCGAATGATGCCGATGTAATGTTTAAACTGTCTTTATTTGTAAAACATGGGATGGAACTACGAAATAACATGTTGAGTGGAAATTCATAATTTTAATTACCTCACCCTAGAAAGTCCTCATGATTATCACCGATTGTTAAATGAATGTTATATTTATATAATTTTTGTTGTATCTCCCAATCTGTAAATTCTCACCCACTGTATTTATCTGAACTTGTATATGGGCCGATGGCCTTTGATACAATAAACATCTTTGACTTTGACTTGACTTGATACAAGCTGTCCATTGATATAAAACGTCTGATCTCAATTTGTCAAATGATGTAATTTCAAGCATGTAAAACAGCAGTAATCATCAACTTTGAAAATACATCCTCTTCTTTGTTTCCCCGAGTTAGACAATCAGTACAAAACAAAGAGCAATTCATTCTGTTTTCAATAGTCCTTTGGCTTCCTTGGCACTGAAAGAACGTGACAGTATACATCCACCTATGTTTGGAACATGTGTTATCAACAGATGTGTGTTGTAGAAGAAACTAGGATTACTGTAAGGAACAGGACTGAACTCCCTTTCCATTATCTTAACAAGATTGTCTCGTTCTGCAATTCGGAAATACTTGTTCCTAACCCCTGACTCCCCTTGTATGAGTATACGGACCCTTGGAACGTACATTGAGTTAATACTTGTTCCTAACCCCTGACACCCCTTGTATGAGTATACGGACCCCTGGAATGTACATTGAGTTAATACTTGTTCCTACCCCCTGACTCCCCTTGTATGAGAATACGGACCCCTGGAATGTACATTGAGTTAATACTTGTTCCTAACCCCTGACACCCCTTGTATGAGTATACGGACCCCTGGAATGTACATTGAGTTAATACTTGTTCCTAACCCCTGACTCCCCTTGTATGAGTATACGGACCCCTGGAATGTACATTGAGTTAATACTTGTTCCTAACCCCTGACACCCCTTGTATGAGTATACGGACCCCTGGAATGTACATTGAGTTAATACTTGTTCCTAACCCCTGACTCCCCTTGTATGAGTATACGGACCCCTGGAATGTACATTGAGTTAATACTTGTTCCTAACCCCTGACTCCCCTTGTATGAGTATACGGACCCCTGGAATGTACATTGAGTTAATACTTGTTCCTAACCCCTGACTCCCCTTGTATGAGTATACGGACCCCTGGAATGTACATTGAGTTAATACTTGTTCCTAACCCCTGACTCCCCTTGTATGAGTATACGGACCCCTGGAATGTACATTGAGTTAATACTTGTTCCTAACCCCTGACACCCCTTGTATGAGTATACGGACCCCTGGAATGTACATTGAGTTAATACTTGTTCCTAACCCCTGACTCCCCTTGTATGAGTATACGGACCCCTGGAATGTACATTGAGTTAATACTTGTTCCTAACCCCTGACTCCCCTTGTATGAGTATACGGACCCCTGGAATGTACATTGAGTTAATAGTTAATACATATGAATGAGCAATGGCCTTTGAACATGACATGAACCGTTGTGTGTAACGAATTAATCAAATCATCTCTGAACCTTTTTGAACATGTTTTGCGATTCTCTTTTCTATGAGGCTGACTCAAAACATTGCCCAGTTGTAAGACTGTTGATTGTAGTCATTGCCTGTGGTGATAGCTGTTACTTTAGTTATAATATTACAAATATTGAACTTGATAGTTTCTCTTTGAAGTCTAAGACGTATCAAATCAAAGAGATATTTAGGCTATATTGCAGAATCAGATGGACCGAGAATAGATGTTCCTGTGAGGCAACACGTCCTTGAAAGGAATGCCTCATAGATAAAAAGAAATCGCCATTAACGACGGGAAATCAAGAACATAATAACATAACCATTTATATAACATAAAGTACCGAGGATACCGCGAGATATCGTTGGTCTTAATGACGTGTTCAAAGGCAATCTCTATCCTCGTTACAGGGGATCGCAGGAGACAACCCGATGTTTGATGTAGACATTAAGTATGCGGAGGAACCACGAACGAGATGTTGTATTGAAAACGCTCAGTGATAACGTTAATTCTCCCATTCATGTTATAACATACACAATTCACATTTCAGGAACATTCGTGATTGTAAGGGACATTCCCGTGTATTTCGTGTAGCAAATACTATGGCGATAATATCATAAGTCAACAAATTACAAAAGTGAGAAAACCCTTCAATGATCAAAGAAATCTAATGAAGGTGAGGTGAAATGGGGATTATTGCACTTATATAGCGACGTGCATACACGTGTATGTGTGTGTGTGTGTGTGTGGCTGCTTGTACTAGTCCGGACTGATGTCGATTTATAGTGCTAGCACACTGAGTAACCATGCCGCAGTTTAACATGAATACCCCACTCAGACACAGTTTACTGACTCCGAGGAGGCCAGTACTAGTCCTTGTTTAAGCCCCTTAATGCCGAGCGCCAGACAGGGTAACAACAAGTACCATATTTTAACGTCTTTTGGTATGACGCGGCTGGGGATCGAACCCCGGACCTTCCGCTCACCGGGCGGACGCTCTACCATTAGACCACGGAGGCGGTCAAATCTAGTAAGAAAGAGCCCATTCTACAATATCAACAAAATCATAAGCATGTGTTTATGAATCACCGTGCAATGGGGATGTTCGCGATGAGGTCATAAATACATGCAAAGGAAAATCTTTACCTGAACTAACATGGGAAAATGGTATAAGTCAAAATAAGGAGTCGGACATCGTCAATGATGCGTCTACAATAACCCAAAACAACTTTTGAGCAAGAAACAAATAACGGTATTTTTTGGGAAGGAGTATGTTCGTCTGTACCTCAGTAGATATGAAATGTAAACAGCAAAGGCCGGTGCTGCTGGAATAGTTCTCGACAAAAAGGAAAGGTTGACAATTGGAAAGTTGATCATCTCTCGTGTCATACAGTCTTGTGGATAGTCCTTTTGTCCCCCTGAACCTTAACGCGTAGATCTGAATATGAAACAGCTATATGAGAATATGAGTCAATTTTACTGGTCTCTTTATATTTATCTAGTATTGGTGGAAAAGCCATTTGAAGAGCCAAATGAAGAGCCTGCAGTGAACCACTTCTCGCTCTGGCATTAGTCTGTTTCAAAGGACGATTTTGTATACTGGTATGCTGTAGACATGGGTTAACGCTAGTTGGTAAAATTCATGTATTGCTGGAGAGAAGCCAATATGAATGGATGTGCCTACTCGTTGTTCCACGCATTGATACAGTTGTTGCTTCTGGGAATGATTGTGTCTGTTGGTTCTTAGTTGGCATTACTAAAGCATGCGATGGCACAGATGTATGCATATTCTTTGTTTCATGTACAGACAGAAATAAAAACCGTGCGTGGCGTTCGAAAAACGGGTAATCATCCGGATACAGACAGTTTAAGAGCATCTAGAAAATTGAACTAAACTGGACCTGTCTTACCAAACGCAGCAATGCCCGAGCAAGACTATTAAAAAAATTGCTTGTTCAGACCAGGCTAGGATGTCCAAAACAACATTTGGAAAATCCTAACGGAAAATCAATGGTAGTATTCCATTCTTAAATTACAGAAGCTAGTTTCTCCTGGTCAGACGCTACACCTAATTTTAATCACAGGCTTGTCAAAATACCGTTCTTGAATGTCAAGCAGTTTGGGAATTAGCAAATGGCGAGTTCATATTCATTTTCTGGTCATATACCAAATCCAGCCGAAGTCAAAACGTAATCTAAAATTGTAATTAGAAAACTCACATGAATGTCTGCCATGGGAGGACGAGATGTCAGAGACGTGATACCAATCTAGACTGGTTTCTAGGTCTAGCAGGAAAACCTTCCTCTCACTGATGAAGAGATAAACAAAGGGAAGATAAATGGTTGGAAAGGGCACCGAAGATTTGCAGGAAGACACATAAAGTATTAGTGTAGTGGTACCATATACATGGCGATCCTCCTTCATGCGGTATTATAGGGGGAATTACTGATAGTTTCGCGAACGTTAAACACCGACCCTCCTCCATACTGTCTAATAGGACGTACCTAAAGAGCTCCTCTCACATTAACCCAGACAGCAGCTTATTGACTGAAATAACACAGGCAGGACACCCACATTAGTCAAACAAAGGAAAATAGACGTTCTAAATATCGTTCTGTATATCATAAACAACTGTAGTTAAATATTGGTACTTGCCTATGTTGTGGGCTAAACAGTACTCTTTAGGGTTAAAACTAGTTTTCCTAAATGCTCCACAATATTTCGAATTTCAGGAGCCTTTCAATTTCCTATATCAACACGAAGTCATCCAAATTGTTCAATTATAGGAACGCGTTGCAGTACGTGGACTTGGTAGCCATACGATTCCACTACTTGTGAACGCCAATACTCGTCACATTGCTTTAACCTATTGGTTATAATAACAGGTGACTTCTCTGTTGTTGACATTAACAATCTTTGTCAGTGATTCAAATATGGACCAACATATTGTGAGCAGCCTCCTGCCAATTGGGATCACAACTTTAAACTCATTATGGATGTTGCCGCAGCATATGCCAAATACATGGGTCAAAAGAGACGAAGAATATATTGAAAGCCTTTCAGAGTGAGTTAAGTCAGTGCGTAATGTTGTCATTTGTAAAATGCACACACTGAAAAAGAGAAAACAGAATTCGAAAAAATATATGCTACAAAACCTTTTCCATTTTCTAAGGAAATCTCCGCCAAAAGCAGGGTCGATTGTACGATTCCCACTATATCATGAGCTTCAGGTTATGAGTTCAAAATAGAGAATTGCGACGGAAATCTTGTCAGCGATGCTTAAAATTCGGAAATGTAATCCACATGTCTACCATAAATCGTTTTCAAAGCCTTACGGAGGCCATGAATGTTGTAACTGTTAGTGCTATCAGTCTGTGCCAATCAAGCCTATTCTTTCCCATCCAGCAGCCATCTGCTCTCCATGACAAGTTTTTCAGCGTGAAAGGGTGTTTGTTCCCACTGATAACATATCCTTTAAACGTAAGCATCACTAAAATAATTGTTGTCGGTATGAGTGATATATCACATAACACTACGCTTTAGGCCAGAATGATAACGGAGGAAGAAATTTGGCAAACCTTAGCATCAGTACAATCAACTTTTGACTTTTGACCAAACAATACCTTCTTTTGTACAGGATTACAAAGCTTAATAAAATCACCACAAAGCGATTACCCAAAATCTTTAATACAAACAAAGACGCGCTTTCTTTACATTCACATAAAGTATTTGAGACGAATGGAATTAGTACCATTTGTATTTTCAAAAATTCAAATAATTTGCCCGATTGTTTGCCATCTCCAAGCCAGAGCCAAGTTCAATTATGTCAAAACATTTGACCAAGGACTTCGTTCCATGACCTATGGGACATTTATTATTAAACGTGTCGTATTATCTCTATATTCAGATGTTCGGGACAATTTGTCAAACATGAAAGCAAATGTCATCTGAAGTTTATTGTACTTCAATATCATTGTGAAAATATCACCGCGAATTGCAGCAACCTATATCTCTAATTCGATATCATTTAATTGCGATCAAATAGTTAATTCTCTTCCACTGATTTACGAACCTAAACTATCAATAAAGAAGATCAATGAGGCCGTCTTGTCTGTTTCATAGTTCGACCCATACACACATTCAGAGTGACAAGAAATTCTTCACAAGACTATATGACAAGACGGATGACTTCAATTGTCAGCTTAACCCTTTACATCGAGCAATGTTCAAGCAGCTCCCTCCTTTGGTGGCTACATTTTACACCTTTCCTGTACAGTTTGGGAGTACATGTACGCTCTTTCTATGTGGATTTTGGAGAACGTAATATGACGTTTGGCCAAAATTGTCAATCAGGTTGTAACATTCAAAGCCTAAGTAAAGCTTTCAAAACGTTGATGCCGTATTTGTGAAAGGCATTTTCAATTTTGAGGCGTCAGTGACTTGACTGGCCCTTGCATGTGTGTGTGACGTGTGCCACCAGTCGGTCAGGATACGTTCACCTTTTCGCGACCATCCGGTATCATGACATCACATGTTCATGATATAGTTGGAATCGTACAATGTGCTTTGGGTAGACATTTCTTATGATTATTGTCTTTTATTGATTGATCAGTGAAATGCAGAAAAACATATTAACTGGAATAAAAAATCCAAGAGAACATTTTACATATTTGAACGTTAAGTGGACTATTCGCAAGAGTCAGAATGGATAACCTGAGCAAATATTTATATTAGTAAATAATCATTTCTGTGATTTTAATACTACGCAAGGGTACACAAATTAGAGAATATATAGACGAACCTAACTATTTTAGACGTATCTATATTAGTTATAATACTATTGGAAAAATATTACAAAAACGCATTACCGACACGGACAGAAGCGCCAATTATCATATAAAACCTCACAAAATATATAAACTGACGTCCAAAAGAAACTTTACCGACTGAAAATATAAATTTCAGACAAAGTATAAAAAAAAATTCGAGGAAGTCTACCTAAAACACTTAACCTAAATAGTGTATACAGAAAATGTTAATCGTCTGTTACATGTTTGCAAGATAACACGCGAAAAAGTGAAAAACACGTGCACCACGGACAACTGCAAATGCACGGTATAAAACGATTGCAACGGCAAGTCAGACATCCACAGTGATAAAAAAACACAAAAGAAATGCCACGACTCACAGTCGAACAACGTGAACGAGCCTTGGGTATGGTACAGATGGGAGCCACCCACGCCCATATTGCACGAACCTTCGGTTGCTCTCGTGTTGCCGTTACCAACTGGATGCAACGTTACAGACAGATAGGGCGGACCGCTGACAGGCAAGAACAGGCAGACCCAGGGTGACCACGCCCCATGATGACCTGTATTTGCGTACCGTGTACCTCCGAAATTGCTTCCTGACAGTGACGTCATCGGCGACAAATGCCTTAGGTCACAGGGTTAGTCGACGGACAGTGACCAGGAGACTCAGGGCTCATGGAATCAGGGCTTTTAGACCATACAGAGGACAGCTATTGACAGCACAACATCGTCGTCTGCGATTGAGATTGGCCCGGACTGTACGACGTTGGCAACGACGTGACTGGCAGAGGGTTGTCTTCACTGACGAAAGTCGATTCTGTATGTTTAGGGCTGATGGAAGACAACGTGTTTACCGCCGAAGGGGTGATCGAACGGCGGCATGTTGCGTGCAGGAGGTCGTACCATATGGTGGAGGGAGTGTCATGGTGTGGGGAGGGATCTGTGGGCAGGAGAGGACAACGCTGGTCATCGTTGACGGAAATTTTACAGCTCAGCGTTACATGGATAACATTCTTCGTCCAGTTGTCCTACCATTTCTCCAACAGCAGCCACGTGGTGTCATTTATCAGCATGACAACGCTAGAGCCCATACAGCCAGAATTGTCACTAACTTCCTCGCAGCCAACAACGTTAACGGCCTGTCGTGGCCTGCACGCTCACCCGACATGTCCCCCATAGAACACCTCTGGGACTTGATGGATCGTCGTGTTCGACAACGACCACACTCTCCAGTCAACCGGCAAGAACTGATCTTGGTCCTCCAAGAAGAATGGCGTCAAATCCCACGTTACCTCATCAGACGACTGACATTTCTGTGCGTCGAAGAGTTTTTGCGTGTATTGAGGCATTTGGTGGTCACACACGCTACTAATGACTTGTTATTGAACGTGATCGATTGTTTATGTACTCTGCCTATTGTCCATGATTCTGAAAGCTCGAGTTTTGTACCACACCCAACTTTGGGGGGCTCTGGCGTCATTCTCGGTCGCGGTATGATTGTCATTTTCAGTGTTGATTATGTTGATATATTCACCTTCTTAATACACTTTACATCATGCATGTATGTTTTGTTGTTTTAGAGCAAGAGAGATTTCAAACTCTGGTAAAGTTTCTTTTGGACGTCAGTTTAGATATGAAACACAAATTCGTCATGGAAACACATTATGACGCGCAACTGTTTGAATGTTAAACGTATGAATTATAGTACCACGTGAAACCATGTCAACACATAACAATGGGTGTTGTTTACTCTCTTCCCTAGGTCATCAAGATACAAACTCATACGTCAATGTCATCTCCTCTGTATCAATCGTTTACGTGAGGACTGACAGATACGTAACGATGTATGCGATAAGAGCTTGCCTTGCTCCCAGCTCTTATACCCATGTAACGGCATATTCAGCGCTACACCTCAGTGAGATCGCTGTTCTGTACTCGTCATCCATTAGGCAAAAACTACTGATTTATAGACTTCAGCAGTTCTTACAAGTAAACCCAAGACTTTGAAAATAGTAGATTGGCACTCTTGTTCTATTCCTGGACGGTACATTACTGCTGCCATGTTCTGCAAAACTGCATTATACTCTTGCCCTAGAGAGCATTGGAAAATATGCATTTCTTTGCACGATAATTCTTGCATGTCTTTGCATACTGTGGCCGTAGTCGTGGGTTTTCATGAGCGTCTATTTGCAGCCACTTGAGTGCAGAAATGAGCATTCAGTGTATTAACACTTCTGTAATCCATCATTTAATCGACTGCAGACTGTAAGGAGAGGAACGTGTTTCATTATCCATCTTTCATCGGGACAGACCGACTGCATCCCATGGGAGTAACGATGTTTAAACAAGCATCGTTCCTCCGTATTTTTGCTTGCCGATAACACTGCCTTTGTCCAAAATAATTACAACTGTTGGTCGTTTGTGTTCACCTGTGAGGATATTATGTACTGACGAGATGTTTGTTAGATTTCTAATTGACATAGAAATATATAGAGAAGTGATAACATAAAAGGGTTAATAATTAAACGCTATACAGGCAACAAAGATATGATTAAAGCTGCTGGTCAGTAATAAATTAACTTTTAATAATATGATGTTTGCATGAGGGTACTGTCACAGTCGAGCAAAGCAACAAAGCTACGATCGAAACTTACATTTGGTCTGGACCCATCTGAGTCAACTTGACAGAATGGCGTGCAAGACACAAACATAATCTGATTTACTTTCAAACATTGCCGTTACATTTTGTTAAGCTGTATGAATTGACACTTCCACAACACAAACAACGCATAAAAGATCAAGGTCAGAAATACTGTTAATTGCGACAAGCAGTCAAAAGCTGAAAGTACCATTCCCACCCGACTCCTTGGTGAAAGAAGTGTGAAACAACATACCTTTTCGCTAATCAAGGGAAGAATAAAAACAAAAAGGTGTCTGGCACAGTCTGCAAGCTTTTAATAATGACCGTAACCCTTTTGATAACTCAAGGGCAGCTAATCGTTGTAGTTCTCTAGAAAGGAGTGGTTCCCCCAGCAACTTTGCCATCGTCCGACGAGTACTTTCCCAATGTATTAATTTGTAAAATCGCCAAACTTCGCCACAATGCAGAAGAAGTGTTTTCTCGAAATATTTATTTTTCTTATTCCCCACCCATGCATCCTTCACAATCTCTTGGTTTCAGTATTTTGAAAAGGTAGTCATAGCTTCTTTTCTTTTTGCAGCAAAACTAGATCCAAGTTGGATTTCACGAAAAGCTACTCCAAATAGAGGCGTTTTAAAGATTGATCTAATGACAACCATTGCCTGATCAGACATATTCGAGTTGTGTTTTAGGAAAATATTATTATTGTTAATTTCAATAGTAGTTATGTCATTAAAAGTAGAGAAAAAATTATGGATGTGTTCATTCGTATTTCAATATGTTCATATAACATGGATAATGTATTTCTTATGAAATACATCTCACTAGAAGTTAAAGAACACCCACCACTGCAAATCGTGTGTTCTTTAACATATGTAAAGTAATATACACAGAGACAAGTACATGCTGATATGTTAGGTAATTATCCTTCGCTCGGTCATCTAATGACAGACTAAATAACTTAACTAACATGGTCAACCCATTTGAAACTGTGATCTGGCTCTCTCAGTTGGCCTGCGTTGATGTGGAAAACTTGTACCTGGCTCCTATCATCATATTTGATGAATAGCGTCATGTATATCTACAAGCTACTCTAACCTTTGCTATACAACATTGGTAATGTTGGGGGGCTTCCACTTGCGTAAACAGTTCGTTTCATCTACAGTGTTATCAAACAACATTATGCACCAGTGATTAGAATGGTAATAAGCTGACCCCTTTAGACCAGTCCGCGTCGGATAAGATATAGAAGAATACGAGAGAGTTGAATATATCCATTATATACAATGACCGAATATAACATATCATAGTTTCGTCAACAAACAATATTCATTCAAATTCACATTAAATAGAGCTCTGTTTCTTTCAGCTTGTTCCTAGTTCTGTTGCACTCGGATACCCCCGACTTTTAGGCAATCACTCGGATAAGGGCACAGATATTGCGGTAGGCCCTCAGAATTGTCTTGTTGTTGACTGTCAGGTTTCATCAAACTGTTGCAATGTCAGTCGGGTATTACTTAGTCTGTATCTAATGCCACATAGAATGACCTGTCTCCCTCCTTGTTGGGACGCAACATACTCTACACATCTTCAGTAATAGTAAGTTACTAACAACACATTTCCTGATAAGTAATTGCCTCAGAAGTGGTTTTCTTAAATCCGTCTACTCAAAGGGTAGAAGTAAGTTAATCCTTGGCTATGAACGCCTATATGAGTAAATAAATAGTATTTTTGTTATAATCAGTAAGCCACCTCTTCGGCATGATTGTTTTTATTCCAAAATAACTGAAAGCTACTTGAGAGACTACTCGGGAGAAGGGGCAGTGACGCTTCTTAAAAATTGTTGTTTCAGTCAAAGAGTGTTTCCCATTATTTACTTCTAAGCTACCCCTGGGTAGGATATTTCAAATTATTCGGCCATATTTCAAGTTTAAATTGTATTAATTGTTTTCTCTAGTATTATTTAGCTTTGAAATGCCCGTTATTAGGTCTGGGTTATGTTAAACTGAAGCACCTCACCTTATCTCAATAACTGTAAATTAGCTGACTGTTGTGTGTGGCAGTTTGCACAAGGTTTTAAAGCCCATTGAAAAATCATGACCCATTCAGACACAGTAGTCCGGGCCGACCAGTCCTTATTTTATTCCCCAATGCGGCCAGGCAGGGTACAAGTTCAAATGCTTTGGGTATGACATGGCCAGGCATCGAACCACCAACCTTCGCTCTGTGGGTACACGGTCTCTCCACTAGATCAGGGAGTCGGTTACATCAGGTGGTGATGACACTATAAGTAAGCTACACGGTGTCACCTTCCTTTCAGCTGGTCTTTTGTAGGTGCATAACATGAGTCAAGTGAAACCGTTCCTCGATGATCATCGCCATTGGATCACAGGACGAATTTTCAGGGTTACATTCCAGAGAGTAGAATGTAATTTACTCGATATATACCAGAACATCGATATCCTGTGAGCCAATTATGTGTAACAGATTACGGTTTTGCCACTGGTTTTCATCAGAAACGTTCGATGCAAAAATATTGTTTGTTTAGTGAGTTAAATATAATCATTTCAAACATCAAGAACACTAAAACCGATTCTGCAACAGACCATTCTTCCTGCATCTTTGTCAGAAGGACGAGGGTGGAGTTAGGAGGAGAGAAGGTCATTCACCTATTCGTGCACGGATTCGCTGATCATGTGTTTGAATCCCGCATTTGAAACGATTACGGCCATCAGGCTGCCAACCATGTTCCAATCCTCAAATACATGCAGACTTTCATAATCCCCTCACAAGACGCTGGGATGTCACCGTGACGTCAAAACCTTCCTCGCTCACAGCACTCACACCAATGTGGAAACTATGATTCAAGTGTACAGACACTTGTATATATATGCACTTTTTCTGTATACCAAAAGAGATGTTGGTTGTGTCAAGTGTCAGGTTACCATAGCATCAATTTGCATAACACAATATTGACACACATACTTTCTATATTGATAGGAACACGTACTTTCACATATTGATCTCAAATGATAAGCATATGACTCATGGGAAGGGGATGTTCGACACCAGTCAGCGTATACACACACCTTCCTGTCGATGGAAATGATAAAAGTGACATATGTATTTCTTATCTGATATTTCAGACGGTTCCAGAATTTATTCCATTTGTATTGACTCGTCTTCGCGCGACAGACAGCCAACAACCCCCATCTGTGCCAACAAAACCTTAGACGTCAAGGAAAGTTCGTGGAGACACTGTTTCATAACAGTTCCTATCGCAAGATATGTCGACCTGTCAATGTTGAAAGAGAGTCGTATCGCTAGATAGGCCTTTAATGAAGTAATTCACTTCTATTATTGATTCCAATTAATAGTTTCAACAAGATCAAGCTTCTACAATACCTTGCCAGGGCTACAAATATCAAACGTCATCCTTCAACTAGATAGATGTGTAACAGCGTTGGTTGCCCGTGATGTATCCTCACCGAAATGGCTTGGCATCAGTCCCATTGTTAAGTTGATAGATATGTGGATCAGTGTTCTCCAATTTGAAGAGGGGTGTGATGAATGATATTACAATGGTAATGTGAGGCAAATATACTCACTGAATGTTATAGTACTGAGATGGTGATCAACAAAGAAAGTTTTTTGAAAAAAATGCATAGCACTCAGGACGTAGGCACCAGTGGCCCGGCGGTCTAAGGTGCCACTATTTGAGTTGCGTCAACCAGGATCCGATGATGCTGGTTTGAAATCAGAATTGCTTTCATCAGAACCACGGATTGTCAGCACCATTAAAGTACTAAAAGGTGAAGCTTCTGCCTCCTGGTCAGATGCTACACCTAATTTTAATCACAGACTTGTCCAAATAGCGTCGTTGAATATCAAGCAGATTCAGAATTAGCAAATGGCGAGTTCCAATTTATATTCTGGTCATATACCAATCCAACCGAAGTTAAAACGTAATGTAAAATTGTAATTAGAAAAAAAGGACGATAGGTCAGAGACGTGATACCAATCTAGACTGGTTTCTAGGTCTAGCAGGAAAGCCTTCCTCTCACTGATGAAGTGATAAACAAAGGGAAGATAAATGGTTGGAAAGTGTAGTGGTACCATATACATGGCGCTCCTCCTTCATGCGGTATTATAGGGGGAATTACTGATAGTTTCGCGAACGTTAAACACCGACCCTCCTCCATACTGTCTAATAGGACGTACCTAAAGAGCTCCTCTCACATTAACCCAGACAGCAGCTTATTGACTGAAATAACACAGGCAGGACACCCACATTAGTCAAACAAAGGAAAATAGACGTTCTAAATATCGTTCTGTATATCATAAACCACTGTAGTTAAATATTGGTACTTGCCTATGTTGTAGGCTAAACAATTCTCTTTAGGGTTAAAACCAGTTTTCCTAAATGCTACACAATATTTCAAATTTCAGGATCCACCAACCCTTTCATGTTCCTATTCCATTGTTCACTTATAGGAACGCGTTGCAGTACAAGGACTTGGCAGCCATACGATTCCACTACTTGTGAACGCCAATACTCGTCACATTGCTTTAACCTATTGGTTATGATAACAGGTGACTTCTCTGTTGTTGAGAATAACATCCTTTGTCAGTGATTCAAATATTGACCAACATATCGCGAGCAGCCTCCTACCATTTGGGAACACAACTTTAAACTCATTATGGATGTTGCCGCAGCATATGCCAAATACATGGGTCAAAAGAGACGAAGAATTTATTGAAAGCCTTTCAGAGTGATTTAAGTCAATGCATAATGTTGTCAATTGTAGAATGCACAAACTGAAAAAGAGAAAACAGAATTAAAAGAAACAAAAGCTACAAAACCCTTTCCATATTTTTAAGAAAGCTCTGCCAAAAGCAGGGTCGATAGTACGATTCCGACTTTATCATGAGCTTGAAGTCAACTGTTTAAGCGGAAAAAAACATGTAGGATACGAGTCAAAATAGAGAATTGCATAGGACATCAATCTTGTCAGCGATGCCTCAAATTAGGAAATGTTATCCACATGTCTACCATAAAGCGTTTTCAAAGCTTGACGGAGGCCATGAATGTTGTAACTGTTAGTGTTATCAGTCTGTCCCAATCGAACCCATTCTGTCCCATCCAGCAGCCATCTGCTCTACATGACAAGTTTACAGCTTTATAGGGCGTTTGTTCACACTGACTAGGCCTCAAATATCATGTCCTTTAACCGTAAGCATCACTAAAATAATTGTTTGATCATGGAACTCGGTATTAGTGACATATCGAATAACACTACGCTTTAGGCCAGCATGATAACCGAGGAAGAAATTTGGCAATCCTTTGCATCAGTACCATCAACTTTTAACTTGATTCTGAAACCCAAAGATATTTCCATTCCTCTTTTGTACAGGATTACAAAACTTAATAAAATCCCTACATAGAGGAATATATTGCTGAGTCCAGCAAATGTACCATCAAATCCCTGTCTCAAAGCTTAACCATAATCCTTAATATAACCTAGGAAGCGCTTTCTTTACATTCACATCAAGTATTTGAGACACATGGAATTAGTACCATTTGTATTTTCAAAAATTCAAAGAATTTGCCCGATTGTTTGCCATCTCCAAACTAGAGCCAAGTTCAATTATGTCAAAATATTTGACGACAGACTTCGTTCCATGACCCACTAAACATGGTGTAACATCTCTATATTCCGACGTTCGGGACAATTTGTCAAACATGAAAGCAAATGTCATCTGAAGTTTATTGTACTTCCAAATCAATGTGAAAATATCACCGCGAACTGCAGCAATCTATATCTCTGATTCGATATCATTTAATTGCGGTCAAATAGTTAATTCTCTTCCACTGATTTACCAACCTAAACTATCAATAAAGGAGACCAGTGAGACCGTCTTGTCTGTTTCATAATTCGACCTTTACACACATTCAGAGCGACAAGAAACTCTCCACAAGACTTTATGACAAGAGGGGTGATCATGACTTCAATTATAAACTTTCCCTTTACATCGAGCAATGTTCCAGCGGCTCCAGCTTTTGGTGACAACGTCTTACATCTTTCAGGTACAGTTTGGGAGTACATGTAGCTCTTTCTATGTAGATTTCAAAGAAGGACACTTTAAGTTTGTCTAAAATTGTCAATCAGGTTGAAAAAAGAAGCAATAAAGCTTTTAAAATGTTTATGGTGGATTTGTGAGGGGCATTGAGTGACTTGACTGGCCCTTGCATGTGTTTGTGACGTGTGCCACCCGTAGTTCAGGATACGTTCACCTTTTCGCGAACATCTGGTATCATATCACATGTTCATGATATAGGCGGAATCGTTCAATGTGCTTTGGGTAGACTTTTCTAATGATTATTGTCTCTTTTTATTGATTGATCAGTGAAATGCAGAAGAAAAATAACTGAAATAAAAAATCGAAAAGAACATTTTCCATATGTAAACGTAAAGAGTCTAAATGGATATTTCTGAGCAAATATCTATGTTGGTAAAATAATTATTCCTGTGATTTTAATACTACGCAAGGGTATATAAATAAGAGAATCTAAAGACGAGCCAAACTATTTTAGATGTACCTACATAAGATATCATACTATTGGAAAATATTACAAAAACGCATTACCGACACCGACAGAAGCGCCGATTACAATATAATACCCCACAAAATATATAGATATGAAACATATGGAACATATTGCGACGCAACTGTTTAAATGTTAAACGTGTGCATTACAGTACCATCTGAAACCTTGTCAACACATAACAATGGGTGCTGTTTACTCTCTACAACAGGTCATCAAGATACAAACTCATACGTCAATGTCATCTCCTCTGTATCAATCGTTTATATGAGGACTGACAGATACGTAACGATGTATGCGATAAGAGCTTGCCTTGCTCCCAGCTCTTATACCCATGTAACGGCATATTCAGCGCTACACCTCAGTGAGATCGTTGTTCTGTACTCGTCATCCATTAGGCAAAAACTACTGATTTATAGACTTCAGCAGTTCTTACAAGTAAACCCAAGACTTTGAAAATAGTAGATTGGCACCTTTGTTCTATTCCGGGACGGTACATTACTGCTGCCATGTTCTGCAAAACTCCATTATACTCTTGCCCTAGAGAGCATTGGAAAATATGCATTTCTTTGCACAGTAATTCTTGCATGTCTTTGCATACTGTGGCCGTGGTCGTGGGATTTCTTGAGCGTCTATTTGCAGCCACTTGAGTGCAGAAATGAGCATTCAATGTATTAACACTTCTGTAATCCATCATTTAATAGACTGCAGACTGTAAGGAGAGGAACGTGTTTCATTATCCATCTTTCATCGGGACAGACCGACTGCATCCCATGGGACAAACAGTGATTTAACAAGCATCGTTCCTCCGTATTATGTGTTTGCCGATAATACCGCCTTTGGCCCAACTGTTGGTCGTTTATGTTCATCTGTGAGGATATTATGTACTGACGAGATGTTTGTCAGTTTTCTAATTGCCATGGAAATATATAGAGAAGTGATAACATAAAAGGGTTAGAAATAAAACCCTATACAGGAAGCTAAGATATGATTAAAGCTGCTAGTCAGTAATAAATTAACTTTTTTAAGAAAGTGTTTTAAGAATATGATTATTGCATGAAGGTTCTGTAGCTGAGCTTTGTTTCTGTGACCAGGCTGTCATAAGATAAGAATATAGCAAAAATACAAAACGAAGTAAGAGTTCACAATTCTTTTATTATCATCTGAATGTTACTAAAGAGGTGCACTTTAAAGGATCAAGACCGGAATTGACCCCACCTCACCAGCCATTTAATACATGATAAAATATGTGTTAAACCGTTAGAGAATAACATTTACAGACAACAAATTCTCTAACAATAGCCTAATGTGCATAACGGCGACACCGGGATGAGTTGAGAGACGCTGCTGTCAGGGGACAGTGCATATGACTGGTTTATGCAAAGGGATCCGATTTTCTTCTAAACAATCAATTTATATGGTCCGTTTTACTATCAGACCAGTAAACACACCGGGGCCCACTTGTACAAAACAATCTTAGTACTACAATTATATTGTAATCTTCGGCTTCAGCTGCAGTCGCCATCCACAGTCGAGCAAAGCAACAAAGCTACGATTGAAACTTACATTTGGTCTTGACCCATCTGAGTCAACTTGACAGAATGGCGTGCAAGACACATACATAATCTGATTTACTTTCTAACATTGCCGTTACATTTTGTTAAGCTGTGTGAATCAACACTTCCACAACACGAACAACGCATAAAAGATCAAGGTAAAAAATACTGTTGATTGCGACAAGCAGTCAAAAGCTGAAAATATCATTCCCACCCGACTCTGTGGTAAAAGAAGTGTGAAACAACATAACTTTTCGCTAATCAAGGGAAGAATAAAAATAAAAAGGTGTCTGGCACTGTCTGTAAGCTATTAATAATGGTCATGACCTTTTGGATAACACAAGGGCAGCTAATCGTAGTACGTTCTCTAGATAGGAGTGGTTCCCCTCGCAACTATGCCATCGTCCGACGAGTACTTTCCCAATGTATTAATTTGTAAAATTGCCAAGCTTCGCCACAATTCCGTTTGGGTCATATTCGTGTCAATGATTCTGTTTTTAGTTTGTAATAAAGCGTGGATAGATACAAGTCTAAGTGCAAAGACGTAGGGTTTCTTATCATTATTAAATCTAACATCGAGTGGGACGAGCGGTTTTATTATATGAATTTCAGAGATGTACATATATTTATCCAGCAAGGAAATGCACATGAAACATTTGAAATTCATGTTAAATATATAAATAGCAAAAGCAATTTTCATGCTGTTTTATGCTAATTATCAAATGTAATAATTTAGATAACTAAACCCATGAAGAAGAAGTGTTTTCTTTAAATATTATTTATTTTTCTTATTTCCCACCAATGCATTTTCACAATCTCTGTCTTTCTGTGTTTTGAAAAGGTAGTCATAGCTTCTTTTCTTATAGTAGCAAAACTAGATCCAAGTATTTTTTTACTAAACGTTCTCCAGATTGGAGACACGTTAAAGAATGATCTAATGACTTTGGCTGATACATACATATTTGTGTTGTGCAATGTGAAAATATTATTATTGTTTATTTCAATTTTAGTTATGTCATTAAAACGAGAGCCAATTATATTGATGTGTTCATTCGTATTTCAATATGTTCAGATAGCATGGGTAATGTATTCCTTGTAAAATACTACTTACTAGAAGTTAATTTACTGACCATAGACGAAATGAACCCTGTCTGTGGTGTGTGTGGCTGCTGGTACAAGACCGGACTAATGTCGGTTTTAAAGTGCTAGCCCACTGAGATGTCATGTCTCTCTCAGACACAGTACTCCGAACCTAAGAGTCATTGTCTTACCCCCTCAATGCCGCGCCAGGCAGGGAACAAGTTTCAACAGCTTTTGGTATGACACGGCCAGGCATCGAACCACCAACCTTCGCTCTGTGGGTACACGGTCTCTCAACTAGATCAGGGAGTCGGTCACATCAGATGGTGATGACACCATATATAAGCTATACGGTGTCACCTTCCTTTCAGCTGGTCTTCTGTAGGCGCATAACATGAGTCAAGTGAAACCGTTCATCGACGGTCTTTCTGGTAGCATTGAATGCAACTTACTCGATATATACCAGAACATCGATATCCTGTGAGCCAATTATGTGTAACAGATCGCGGTTTTGACACTGATTTTGGTCAGAAAACTTAAACGTTTACTGCAAAAGATATTGTTTGTTTAGTGAGTTTACTCATTTCAAACTGACTACCGGGAACAACACCAAAATAGATTCTGCAACAGAACACTCTTCCTGCATCTTTGTCAGAAGGACGAGGGTGGAGTTAGGAGGAGAGAAGGTCATTCACCTATTCGTGCACGGACTCGCTGATCATGTGTTTGAATCCTGCATTTGAAACGATTACGGCCATCAGGCTGCCAACCATGTTCCAATCCTCAAATACATGCAGATTTTCTTATCCCCTCACACAAGACGCTGTGATGTCACCGTCACGTCAAAACCTTCCTCGCTCACAGCACTCACACCAATGTGGAAGCTATGATTCAAGTGTACAGACACTTGTATATATCAGCCCTCCATGTCCCGCGTTTCTGGGTACCAATAGAGATGTTGGTTGTGTCACGTGTCAGGTTACTGTAGCAACAGTTAGCTCAACACAATATTGCCACTCACGCCTTCTATATTTAGGAATACGTACTTTCACATATTGATCTCAAATGATAAAAATATGTCTCGTGGGAAGGGGATGTTCGAGACAAGTCAGCGTATACACACACCTTCCTGTCGATGGAAATGATAAATGTGACATATGTATGACTTGTTTAATATTTCACAGACGGTTCCAGAAGTTATTCCATTTGTATTGACTCATCTTCGCGCGACAGACAGCCAACAATCTCCATCTCTGCCAACAAGATTTAGACGTCAGGGAAAGTTCGTGAAGGCACTGTTTCATAACAGTTCCTATCACAAGATATGTCGACCTGTCAATGTTGAAGGAGAGTCGTAACGCTAGATGGCCTTTAATAAAGTAATTCACTTCTATTATTGATTCCAGGGAATAGTTTCAACAAGATCAAGCTTCTACAAGACCTTGCGAAGGCTACAAATATCAAACGTCATCCTTCAACTAGATAGATGTGTAACGGCGTTGGTTGCCCGTGATGTATCCTCAGCGAAATGGCTCGCTGTCAGTCCCATACGTGTCCTGTGTATTGGTAAGAACTTCAGTAAGTTAATGGATATGTGGATCAGCGCTCTCCTATTTGAAGAGGGGTGTGATGAATGATATTACGCTGGTAATATCAGGCAAATATACATAATGAATGTCATAATGCTGATATGGTGATATATTGACAAAGAAAGCCTTTAATCAAAACTCGCGTAGCACTCGGCACGGAGGCACCAGTGGTCCAGCAGTCTGAGATGCTGCTATTTAATTCGCGTCGAACCAGGATCCGATGACTGTGGTTTGAAATCAGAATTGCTTTGATCAGAACATCAGTTTGCCAGCTCCATTCAAGTACTCGTGGGTTTTATTGAACTTCTAGACGTCTAAGGCCTTCCAGACCCGTGTAGATCCGGGAGAGATTAGGTCTTCAGCAACACATGCTCGTCGTAAAAGACAACTATAATTGTCGTAAGAGGCGACTTACGGGATCGGATGGTCAGTCTCCCTGACTTGGTTGGTGCATGTCATCGTATCCCATTGCGTGGATCGATGCTCATGATGTCAATCTCTGGATTGTCTGGTCCAGACTCGATTATTTACAGACCGCCGTCATATAGCTGAAATATTGCTGAGTACGGCGTCAAACAACAAACAAAACAAAACAAAACAAAACAAAACTGCCCGCCCACAACAAGCTGTAGGTTAGGATGTAGCTGAAATGGTGTCCAAAGCGGAGTTTAAACCAAATCCACTCAATCAACTCGGTTATACTGCGTACATGTGTGCTGGGACCAAAACCAGTATGTTGACGCCATTTTATTTGTAGACTAATTGTTTTGTTGAGAAAGGGCATTTGCTATTTGTATTACTTATTTTTTTAATTTAGACATATAAATTAGATTCTGACTACTTCTATTGTCGCTATTGTGACAACGAACACTGCTAAATCACTAAAAGTGAATTATTTTTGAGTGATGACAATTGCCATGTGGTTTAACCTAATTGCATGTTTGTACACACTTTGGAACATACAGTTTCAGTATTACAGTAAGTGGATTAATGTTGATAGAGGTGCGATCAATGTTTTAACACACGTTTTGTGTTTACAAAACTTTTTAGGTTTTCCATTCACTCAGTTTGATTCGATTAATCTGATTCATTTATTGCGATTCACCAGGATACTTAATGTTCCTAAGCACGTGACAAAGGACATGTAATCATTACGAAAGGACCATTCTGTTACAAAGAATGGGTACGTAGTTGTATAGGAACTGCATGTGTACCAGTGGACAACCAGTTCTCATGGAATGTCGTGAAATCTGTACATGTGTAGGGAGAGGACAGAACAGACAGACTTTCTCTATTTCCTCCAACAATTTTAGCATATATGAAAGTGGAATAGGTAAAATCATAAATGACTGTAAATAACCAAAAGCAGATAACTAACATATCAACATACAATGTCCTTTTAGGTAGATGCAAGTAACAGTAACGGTTATAACATGCATTGTTTGATAACCCGCTGAATATGTACTAACTTTGAGACAACCAACAAAAAAATCATGTAGTGTATTAAAACGGCCATTTTATAGCGGGGACACGGGTAGACCAGTCGTCTAAGCCGCCGCGATTCGCTGTGCAGAGTTGCGTCCCTTGGTAACGCCAGAAACACCTTTGATTGTGGGTTCGAATCCCGGTTCGCCCCGATTATGTTTCTAGGTTTGTCAGCACCATACCCGCGGTAAACGTCTGAGACCTGCATCACTTCGGGCTTTCCTCCCACATGAAGCTGTCACGCCGCGATATAACTGTAATACTGTGAAAGGCGGCGTTAAACCCAACTCGACCAAGCACCATTGTATAGCGAGAGGATAAGTATCAGAGGCCGAATAGGTATCATGTAGTGCAGTAAAACGGTACATCTATAGCGAGAGGATAGGTATCAGAGGCCGGATAGGTATCATGTAGTGCAGTAAAACGGTACATCTATAGCGAGAGGATAGGTATCAGAGGCCGGATAGGTATCATGTAGTGCGGTAAAACGGTACATCTATAGCGAGAGGATAGGTATCAGAGGCCGGATAGGTATCATGTAGTGCAGTAAAACGGTACATCTATAGCGAGAGGATAGGTATCAGAGGCCGGATAGGTATCATGTAGTGCAGTAAAACGGTACATCTATAGCGAGAGGATAGGTATCAGAGGCCGGATAGGTATCATGTAGTGCAGTAAAACGGTACATCTATAGCGAGAGGATAGGTATCAGAGGCCGGATAGGTATCATGTAGTGCAGTAAAACGGTACATCTATAGCGAGAGGATAGGTATCAGAGGCCGGATAGGTATCATGTAGTGCAGTAAAACGGTACATCGAGGGCGAGAGGATAGGTATCGGTACCGGATAATGTTCTTGTAGTGTCGTGTAATCTGTACACCAATAGCGGCATGATAGGTATCTTTCAAATAACACCTGAGTGTTCAAATATACCGAATACAATGAGACGTGTAGGCAGACATGTAGGCCATGACACGTCTCTTTATACAAAACAAGGACCCGAGAATAAAAATAGACGTTAGCATCATAGTAAGCCACCAAGGATTTTATGGAAAAGACGTTTGATTTAATTAAGTGACAGCTCCCTTGCTCCGAAACGGGAGAACGTTATTGTGTATGACTGGTCCCTTGTGTCTTTCTATGGAAAGTACATCGCATGTATTCCAGCGTGATTGCTGTTGACTGATACAAAAAACGTTTGCGATAACAATATTATTGAAACATCCTCGGACTTGAATTCTCCATTTCTGTTGCATTTTAAAGTTTTTAAACTGTCCCTAGTTATATTTCTTAATGTTATGAATTGTGAAAAACTAGTATCATTTCAACTTGCCGTCAATGGTTATCGATTACTGCTTAAAACTGTCCAAATGTGTTAATACGTCGGGGATTAGATATTGATATTTTTTAAGAAACTCGGTCAGTCACGAAAAGGGTTAATCAACTTTTTCAAAGGACCAGGTAGTGCCACATAGGAATGGGAACTGACGGTGACAGGCTCACTATCGAATAGAAATCATTTATAATACCTAAGCGACAAATCTGTGCAGATAGGTGACACGGGTGGCCCAGTCGTCTAAAGCCCCGCTATTCGCTGTGCTGATATGCGTCCCTTAGGCACGTCAGATTTTATGATTGTGGGTTCGAATCCCGGTTCGCTCCAATTATGTTTCTTGGTTTGTCTGCACCATACCCATGTTCGTTCGTTTCACCAAAGTGGTAAACGTCTGAGACCTGCAACATAACTTGAATACTTTTCCAAGAGGCGTTAAACACAACTCACTCACTCAATAGCTGTTCATCTCTTCGTCTGGTACGTCTTGTCTAATTGACCGAGACATAGCCAATCGAGATACGTTTCTAGCTGTTCCGCGATTTTGTACCGAAATCACTCTCCGCTCATCCTATGATCCATGGTAATTTAGTACCATATCTGCTCTCATTGGTTTCTACAAAGCGATAACGTCCACGACCAACAACACGTAAGGCTTTCACCCGAACTGAACTGAAGAACCCATCTCACTCACACACGCTCCCTCTCTCTCTCTATATATATATACATTCATTGGTAACAAATACAAATCTACCGAAATAATCAGCTACTTAATAACTACAGATCCCCCAATATATGATAAGTACTAGTTGTTTACAACTTGAACTAAAAGGGAAGTGATCATTTTTACATGGAGCTCTTGCAAGGATTTCCGATTTCTCGCAGTAGCCATTCCGACCAGGAATATTTGATCACATCACTGATTAGAGGAACTGGTGTAACCTCTCAGTAATTGGGGTTGAGCTGGGCCACGACAGGGCCAATCCGACCGGAAGTAGTGGGGACTAGATATGGCCTCTCTATTGATTTCTGAGAGGAGATTACTCTGATGTTCCAGCTGGGGCCATGTAAAAAAGTCATCACAAACCTATTCGATGCCCACATGTGAACCAGACCATGATGTATTCAATATGCAATTGATCAATGGAATAATGATAATCAAATTTACATTTTTCATTATGCAAGATATTGTGAAGGCATAAAAACCGAATAAGTGTTTAAATGGTTATCGAGGCGATAGGACTGGATCATATATTAGTCAGCTTTCCACACAGGTAACAATGCATGTTCCTGTGTTCGCCTCTTACAGTCGGGCCTGTCATTTCCATGGAACTATACCCCATTTGAATAATTGTCAGGCTCTCCCTCCATTAATCAAAGGAGAATGAATGGTGAAAACAGGAGTACTGCTCGGTTATTATCGAGCCGCATTGATAACGAAAACTCATACATATTCAACTAGCATTTTTTACATGCTTTTAGACCGTGAACAACATATATTCAAAATGAGGTATTCGTGTCTGTAATACACACCGATATGCAATATTAACATCGTCTGAATGACAACATATTTCAATATTGCGGAGTGAGTAATGAATTTCAAAGCAGCATCGCTCAACATTGGAAACAATACGCCGTGAGAGTGAGTGAGTCACGGTGACATGCTTAACGCAATGTAACACCATGTGTACGTGGTAACTAGAGTATGAGAGTGGTGAAGGATATATAGAACCATTGCCGGGACCTTGTATTGTGTACATATACATACCAGTCCCGTTTATCCGACATGGTTTCTTGTATATGATAATGTCGGATTAACGAGTATGTCGGATAAGCGAAATTACGTAGTATCAACGTTCGTGATCGAAAATTGGCCTACTTAACGATAGATAACGATACAAACTAGTTGTACTAAAAGGATTACATTGTTAGCGGAATATGATTTTTAATCATGTCACCTCTGAAGCTTAACACAAAACAACTTTTCCGGACTGTATGACAGATTCAAAATACCTTAAAAAGCATAGTCTGGAATGGAAGTCGCCAGTTTGAAACTGGTGCCGCAAAGCTCAAGAAGCTGTTTCACAATGGCGAATGTCGACTTCCTGTTTGTCATTTCATTGGTCGGTTATAGTTCGCGAAAGGTAATTCTGACGTGACCTGTAATTGGATGTCTTCAGCGGTAGCGAGACCTTGCATCTGGTTTGAATGAGATTGAGTTAATCTTAGCATGTGATTGTTCCTGTTTTGTTTATTTAAAGCAATGGTTGTTTATTGTTAGCAAGTTTATGTCTGCAGCTATTGTAATATGCAGCTACCAGCCGACTCGCCTCGCATCAAAACACGGGATGTGTACTCGCGGGCAGATGATTGTGTCGGATTAACGAGACTGATTAATGAGTGATTCCGGTAATTTGTTGCAAATTACGTGTGTCGTAGTCGGAGTGCGAGACTGTCGATTAACGAGTGTCGGATTAACGAGACTTTACTGAATATTGGAATGTTATTGTGAACCGTTATTGTATATATTTATATTGGGTGGTCGTGTAAACTATAATTGCATACACGCATTTTATACAGAATCGGAATGTCAGTGTGAACCTCTATTGTAAATACGTCTGTCGGAATGTAAGTGTTAACCTATCTTGTCTTCATTACTGCTATTGTAAGCCTATATTGCATATAAATCTTTTGATATGTATTGTAAAATGTAAGTGATTTTAATTAGGTAGAATGAATTAATAACTGAGATTGTTAGTGGCTGCACCTTCAAAGGGGGTAGAAGTACCGAACAATAATTGTCCCACAAAGAGGGTACGCAAGTCCCATTTCGTTCAAAGTAATATGTTCAGCTTTCCATGGTTTTAATCGTAGAAACTTTTTGGTTTTAATGATTTTGGCTTAACTATCTGACAATCGCCGGTAGCCAGAAAGATGGTATAAATCCTGCTGGGGTGCCATGCAGGAAGCAGATTTACAGTAAGTCCACATGGCCCCTCGTATGGTGGGTGGCCTATTGGTGATCTATAGCCCATTTGTATATTGTATCGTTATAAATAGTCATATTGTATGGTTACCTACTGGTTTAAATCTATATCTGTGATAATCTAGTGTTTTTACTGTCCTTTGTCGACAGATTTTAGTCTATATTTATGTATTATTTCTGTAAAACTCGATTTTGTCACGATATGGCTGAAATATAGCTGATGTGACTATAACTCTAAACTCACTCACTCACATGCATATAAATCCACCTGGGTGTCAGAGTGAACCTCTACTGTATATACATGTATAGTGGCGTTTCTGTTCACCATTAGTGTTCATATAACGTAACATTAACCTTGTCTGAATGGCAGCACATTCTATTATATTGTCGTACGTGGAATAAACTTCAAAGCGGCGTCACTTCGCACATAGGAACGAGAATATGGTACAGAGGCATAGTGTCCCCGTGTGTTGGACATACCACAGTAGTGTGGGATCCACTGGGTCATTGCTGGGAACACTTACTGAATAGACATATCGAGTGAATCTCTTCAGCATAGACATCTGTAGTAACGTGGACTTTTATAAGAGGTGGGGTCAGGGGATATGGGGTTTAACGTCGCGTCCAAGATTTTAGCACTTGTATAGCGACGTGCATGCACGTGTGTGTGTGGCTGCTTGTACAAGGCTGGTCTAATGCCAACCATCTGAGACACCATGCCGCAGTTTAACATGAATACTCCACACAGATACTCTATACTGACTCCGCGAGCCGACCAGTCCTCGTTACCGAGCGCCAGACAGGGTAACAACAAATACCATTTTATAATGTCTTTTCGTTTGACGCGGGATTGAACTCCCGATCTTTATTCTGTATGAACTCACTGGAACCTTTATTTTACATACATCTGCTCTGGTTTTGCTGTGAGCCTCCAAATACAAGCTAATTTTCTTATTTTGGTAAGATGATGCCTGGTGGTCAACGCCAGGTGGTGCTATAAAGGGCAGGTGGTAGAGTGAGGGGTGAAGCGACATGACGAACTTTCCTTTGGACATCTGTGGCCTCATTTGTTCATGACCCATACAATCCAACAGTGTAAACATTGTTACCTGGAATTTTGGTTGTACCATACATAATATGTGTCCGCTTTAAATTATTTTTGGGGAGTATGCGTAGTCATGGTAACGGATGCATTAACGGCTACGTCTCTTTTTAAACAATCGGCGACCTGTACTGTAAGAACCGCCCTTACAGCATACAGTCATGTTGACGGTTTCTCTAAGAACCGCCCTTATAGTATACAGTCATATCGATGGTTGCTCTAAGAACCACCCTCATAGTATACAGTCATGTTGACGGTTTCTCTAAGAACCGCCCTTATAGTATACAGTCATGTTGATGGTTGCTCTAAGAACCGCCCGTATAGTATAGAGTCATGTTGATGGTCGGTCTATAAACCACCCTTATAGTATACAGTCATGTTGATGGTTGCTCTAAGAACCGCCCGTATAGTATACAGTCATGTTGATGGTCGCTCTATAAACCACCCGTACAGTATACAGTCATGTTGATGGTCGTTCTATAAACCGCCCTTATTATTATACAGTCATGGCGATGGTTGCTCTATGAACCACCCTTATAGTATACAGTCATGTTGATGGTTGCTCTAAGAACCGCCCGTATAGTATACAGTCATGTTGATGGTTTCTCTAAGAACCGCCCGTATAGTATACAGTCATGTTGATGGTTGCTCTATTAACCACCCTTATAGTAAATGGTCATGTTTATGGTTGTCCTAAGGACCACCCTTATAGTATAGTCATGTTGCTGGTTGCCCCAAGAACCAGCCTTATAGTAAACAATCACGTTGGTTGATGGTTGCCCCAAGAACCACATTTAAAGCATAAAGTCAATGTGATGCAAACGGCTTTTTTTTCATAGTAAGTCAGCTATTATAACGTGCCATTCTGTTTCTCATTAAAGCGATTTCTTATCAGAGGAACTGTTGTTTTTGTTTATGTTACATACCTGTACGAACGAAACACGTGGCTGAATCGAGAGTGTTTTATGACACGTATCCTAGTAGATGTACACATGAACGCTCTGTTTGGGAGATGTTTGCCAATGTGTGTACGAGCACAACACACATTCTTAACTGAGACATGCACTTGCAACATACCTCGCACAACACACTGATTACACACGTGGCTGGGCTTGCTTATAATTACCGGTGACACTATCTACACATCTTCACATAAACAGTCTGGTATCCATATGCTACTGTCACATAAGTCAAGCACGACGCTGTGACTATGACAACAGATTGCAACTACTGGTGCCAACATCTCGATCCTGCTGTCTTCACACCTATATCCTGGCGGAAGCAGCATTTTAATCACCATTTCCCCAAGAGCAACATAATCAGCAAGCAGGAAGTTCACCAGGCCTCGCTATTCATGCTCAACAATTTCACGGGTAACGCTGGAACGGATACAGTAACTACACTGGTTGACGGCGTTCATTAAATGAGCGCTCCCGTTGGTAAAGCCACCGTAAAGCATATCACTATGGCTAATCAGTAACATGTATTACGCATCCGCCGACCCAGAATTTCGAAACTGTAAGAAGAAATTAAGATATTTTTTTTTCACTTTCTACCGTCTGTAAATTCCATTTATTAATATAAAAATCTTTGAAGAAGATCAAAATGAGAGGTTTTGAACTCTTTTGACATATCAAATTTAAAGAAAGAAACTCTCTGAAACAGTAGATTTTCTTAATGTCATTTTACTGCAACGTATTAAATTTAAATTTAAAAACAATGTGTTTTACTGGGTTTTTTCAATTGTATTCTAATCTTAATTTCCACCACGGAACCCTTGATTCCTCAACCGTGTAAATGCCTTCAACGAACTCTTGTCCGGTAACGGC
This sequence comes from Haliotis rufescens, assembly GCF_023055435.1. Classification (NCBI taxonomy): domain Eukaryota; kingdom Metazoa; phylum Mollusca; class Gastropoda; order Lepetellida; family Haliotidae; genus Haliotis; species Haliotis rufescens. The sequence goes on along the minus strand of NW_025963779.1, from coordinate 91,651,812 downwards.
GATATGTGCATTCGTACCAACATTAAATGAGAATGAAATTTGTCAAGTAAACTATTATCTGAATACTGTACAGTGTTTAACAATATTTCGTTTGCGTGTCTATCATACATGTCTTCAGTGCTGCAAACTCCGTGAATGTAATGCAGTAGCCATCTTCAAATAACGTACGTATATAATGCTGCATTATAGTAAGAAAATGTTTCTCGGACATTTTCAAACTGATGAAGCAATGAGGGCTGTTTATTGCGGACGAACGTAAACAAGGAGAAAAATGTTGTTGATGTTATTTCTTGACTGATACCAAACAAGTCGGGTAAGCTTTTCACCCTTTTCAGCTTTTTTTGTAGCGACTCAAACACAGTCTTAAGCACATCACCAAATGTTCTCAGCTTGGCCTGCTACACTCTTCTGTTCGTGTAACTGCTAAACTGTTTATGTGTCGGTGTCATATATCGATGTCATATTTACGAGGACTGGTCAGTAAGTTATAAGCCTAACAAACAAAACAAACAATAGTGAAAGTATTTTTAATTTTCTACATAATCTCCCTGCTTTTCAATACACTTCTCATAATGACAATGAAGCTTTTCAATTACAGCCAGGAAGAAGTGTTCTGAAACCGCCTTGAAACACCCATTCACGACAGCTTTGAGGTCATCTGGCGAGTATGGAGGGTGAGGAAGCTCTTCAAAACGACATTCTCGGACAGCAGCCTTTGCAAGTCGAGAGGTGTGATATGAGGCATTTTCATGAAGTAGTACTCCAGCAGTCAGCATTCCTCGCCGCTTTTTTTGATAGAATCTCTCAGGCGATGAAGCAAATCAGCATAGTAGGCACCAATAATCGTCTTTTGACTTTCTAAGTAATCAACAAGGATCACACGCTTTGCATCCCAGGATACAGTGGCCGTAATTTTCTTCACTGATCTTGAAGGCTTGAATTTCTTTCGTGCCGGAGAAGTGGAATGGTGCCATTCAATGGATTGACGTTTTGACTCGGGATCATAGTTGAAGACCCATGTTTCATCATCCGTTACTAATCCCTTTTTGAATTTCACGAAATCCTCCTCAATTAACTCTAGATTTTATCTGGCAATGTCAGTTCTATTTTACTTGAGATCAAAATTTAGAAACTTTGGCACCCGACTTTGGCACCCAACGAGCAGTCGTCTGTAAATGTTCATGAATAGTTTCAATGCACCCATGGCTTAGAACTGTGTCTTCGTCAAGTTCAGCAATGGTAATACGTCTATCTGACAGTATAAGTTTTCTTTTTCTATTTCCTTGATTGATTCTTCATTGATGGAAGTTGAGAGACATCATCAAGGCTTGTTCTCCCAGCCTTAAACATAGCTGCCCAACGTTTAACAGTGGAATAACTAGGGTACTCAATACACTTGTTACATGCGGTCATGAATTTCTTGGGGAGTATTTTTCTATAAAGTCAAAAACTTTAAGACTGCTTTGTACTCGTTCTTTTCCCCTTTTGTGTCCATTTCGAGCCCTATCTAGTTTAACTGGCTGTGACTAATTTGCAAACGTCCTCAACAGACCAAATACACTTGCAATGATTACTCAAACAACATACAACATTGAATAGTTCAATTTGTTATGGCCCATAGTTGAAAGTTAGTCAGGCTTAGAACGTTTTGACCAGCCCTCGTATTCGTAACTTATTAATTGTTTTAAACAATATTTATTTCAAGAAAGACAAGTTCTATGGATGAACAACTTCTTTATTACAATTAGTGCGACGTTTCGGTGTAGATCCTAACACCTTTATCAAGCAAGTGATGGATAGTGCTGAACAACATCAGTGTTTATACAGTAAATTGATTGATGGACACAGAGCTGATTAAGATGATTGGAAGCCAGTGAATGCCACTGAAAGAAGAACATATTTATTTCAACTTTGTACAGTGAAAGGGGATTGATAAACAGGCAAAGCCTACATAAATATCTCTCATCATCACAGTTCGAACAGCAGGAGTAGTATATATTTATACAGTAGTATAAGCTTGACATTATATCACATGATATATAAGAGTGCATTTTTTTACAAATCTTCCACTCATAGAGAAGACATGAAGTACAGAATCAATTATATTAAGAGGTATTTCTTTGTCTAGGTTGACGTTGCAAATGAAGACGTTTTCGAAGTCCTATTCATATGAATGTCAGTGTAATTTGGACACGTAAAATCGTAGTGTAAAGCACTTTCATTGAAAAAAAACACATGAACATTCAGAAATATCGCTAACAAATCTTTCAAATTTGTGACCGTTCAAATCACTGCATCCTTGTCTTAACCTGTAGTGAATTATCTGATTTTCTCGTGAACCAATACTTTTAAATATGTCAGGCACTTCCGATTTACCACTACAATACAGATTTATAAAACTGAGGTACTGAAGCGGCTTCTCTTAAAGAAGAATCCAGTGAATTCCAGGCTGAGACTGTGGAAGGTAAACTTATCTTTTATATAACTCAGTACAAGATTAGTAAAACTTTCTTTCACTATGTCCGACCCATTGAAGATAAGACAACAACATTTAAATGTCTCATTAACATAGCTGTACATATTAGTTATTTTAAGCAGTAGTGAACACCGTGGAGGTTGGTTGCTTGGTTGGTTGTTTTACGCCACACTCAGCAATATTCCAGCTATATGACGGCGGTCTGTAAATAATCGAGTCTGGACCAGACAATCCAGTGATTGATATCATGAGCATCGATCCACGCAATTATGATCGATAACATGCTTCAACCAAGTCAGCGAGCCTGACCTAGGGATAACCTGACATATAGTACTGTCTACACATTCATTATAAACTGTTATGAAAATAAAGCAACAAAACTCTTTCCGTATCCAATAAAAATGCCTGCAAAAAGAATGTATCATGAGCAGGTCTTTATGAATTAATATCAAATAATGATTATGCGCCAGGTGTTCGCGAAACGGTGAGCGTATCCTGCCCAAACGATGGCACCGTCACAAACACATGCAAAGGGAAGTCAATTGTTCACCAAAGAAAAAAACACGGAAACACATGGTACAGGGCTAAATAGGGAATTGCATGGGACATCATTTTGTCACTGATGCGTCAGATTTTGACATGTCTAACATAAAACTTTTGGAAAAATTGCTGACACGTCTACCTTTAGGTCATGCACTGAATCACAGTTGCCTTCCACGTGAGCGAGAATGGATTGATCGTGAAGGTGAGGGTTATTCAGTAGAATTGCTTGGGCTGACTTATATATAAACTGTGGCTTTGGGAATCAAGTCAGACTGCTGGATGCCTCTATATGTATCCTTGTGATACAGCATTATCACTGTCATACAGCATTATGTTGGATGCCTGCTGTTGTCGAACGTCACCGCATAGAATAGGCGAATAAATGTTGTACTATTGACAGTTGTGTTTCCTAAATTTAATCCTGCACGGTTTTAACGTACATCCTGTTACTTCATCGATGAAAAAGATTAAAAAATAACTCTAGGGAATTTAGGAATTTGTGTTGTGTTTAACTTTCACAAATAATTTAACGCTCTCTATATGGCATGTGAGGTTACGACTGCACATGGCGTTCTCTGCACATTCATATAGGGGACGACCCGTGAAGATTCCGGGGTAGAGAATAGGTCTTCAGCAACCCATGCTTGCCGTAAAAGGTGACTATGCTTGTCGTAAAAGGCGACTAACGGGATCGGGTGGTCAGGCTCGCCGACTTTGTTGATGCATGTCATCGATCCCAATTGCGTGGATCGATGCTCATGATATTAATCACTGGATTGTCTGGTCCAGACTCGATTAGTTTACAGACCGCCGTCATATAGCTGGAATATTACTGAGTGCGGCGTCAAACAACAAACCAACCAACCAACCAATCCTATAGGGGACATACAGACATGATGTCATTTTCTTGACTGTTTAAATTGCTTCCTCGTTGTATTGCTAGGTTAGTACATTAATCCTCTTTGTGGAGCATATCTGCATATGTATATATTACAGTCAATGTCTATAATTAGGCAATATGTATATGGTCGGAAAAATATACGTTTTCGCAGATGAAACGTGAACAAATATATCATCTAAATTTGAACAGTCCTTGTCACAGGTAAGACTGGAGTGGCACCTGCTGTTGCATATTAAACCTGCCTTGTAACATTTGCTACTATTTGCCTGAAGCTGTTTGCCACTTAGTACACAACTACATTTGGCAAATGCATGACTACCGCACTTGGACTCATTTCTCACTGCCTGACGGAGGCAGACCTGTTTGTCTTCACACATGTCTTCACACATGTCCTCAGTGCTGTACAGCTGTAGGGTGCACAGGTCGATCTGGTCTCTGCTGTAGTTCCGTTCAGGAGTCCTGCGCGAACAGCTACCCGATACAGGTCACTGTTGTGGGAGAGTATGTTGCAATAAGTTTGCTGCAACATTGGCGTAAGGACAACACAAGGCTTTAATTTGTATGGTGTTTGTACCAGGATGGCTGCTGTTGGTTTGGAATTATACAAAACGAAGTCCGTTGCCAGTCCGTTGAATCAATGTCTACTAACCACGCAGTAAGCATGTCATTTACGTCACAGTTTAAATGTCAAAGATTTAAGGTTTAGATAAGACCCTTCTCATCTTAATACTTGGTTCCAATCAACTTGTCCATACTGTATTGTTTTTAATGTCATGCCTTGTTAATCCCTATTATGTGTACATGCTTCACACTCACCCTTATCTGTCGTGTACATGTCATTCAACCTTGTATAAACATCAATTATCCACATGTATATAAGCTTCCAACCTCACATTGCTGTATATCACTTGCTTGATAACGGTGTTAGTATCTACACCAACACGTCACAGTCAATGTAATAAAGAAGTTGTGTACCCATAGGTATGTCTTCTTTGAGAACAAAATGAAGAAACGCCTGAATAATTTCAACATAGTTTCAATATGTTTGTACCGTCGGATGTAGGTACATCCTAAAACGTTTCTCTTTAGGTGATACTGTGAAGGAATATGATTATCTTGGAGTGCTATTTCGTGAGAAGTGAAGATTGTTTTATTCTCTGTTATCAACAATAACAACCTTCTTCATTTATTCAAATATGGACCACAATATCTTGAGCAGCCTCCTACCAATTGGGCTCAGAACTTAAAATCATTAAGAATGCTGTTGAAGCATATGCCAATAATTGGGCCAACAGAGAAGAGAAACCTGTTGAACCTTTAACACAATCGTTAAGTGAGTGGGTATCGTCGTCATTGGTAGAATGCACAAACTCAAAAAGAGGAACATTCAGAATCTAACTGCGAATCATGAAAGCTTTGTAGCTGTTCCCACTGACAAGGCCTCAAACAACATAACCATAATATGTACGCATCACTACATTAACAGTTTGATCAAAGAACTTGTCAAATAATGCCACATATGAGGCCCGTATGTTAACTGAAGGAGAAATCTGCCAAAACCATGCATCAGTTCTATCACTTTAATGGATAGGTTTGACTTGTAGACCTGAAGACTTGTCCATTCCTCTTTTAAACTCGTTTCCAAAGGTCAATAAACCCATGGAAAGAGATCTATAAAAAACTCGAAGGATTTGCTTGACTTTCCACGTTCTGCAACACTTTCCTATAATTGAACAACCAGGATGAAATGGTGTTCGTTTAGGAAAACGAAATTGTTGGTTGTTCCTGAAATCTTACATTTTGTGGCACATTTTGGAAACTGTAATTTGTCTGAAAATCCCACTTAAATTTAAGCCATCAATGCCCTAGTTTGCAAATTTCATATTCAAGAAACTACGGTCTTTGTCTAATTTAGAGGAGTCTGTCCCTTTTTGGCCGAACGTTTAAAAGCAATATCGAGAATTATTCTCCCTAATCGATATTGTAGATCCACTCATCAGCAATAGTTGCGGGAGTGATTTAATATCTATATAATATAGGAGTATAGTCGTGTTGCTACTTTGTGCAGTCGGAATGGTTCCCGAAGAAGAGGCAGCAAATCCTCCATCTTTTGGTCTTAGTCCTCTATTTTGACCATTGCTGTGTACGCTTTGGGATGCTGGAAACAGACTCAATGCATTGACGCTGGTTCTTAGTTGGTTAGAAATCCAACATCTGTCATGTTGTCTTACAATCCTTATTGCATTGCTTGCTGTATGTAACAGTTGCATCCAATGATTTTCTCTGGACATTCTATAAGGTCTCTGGACATTCTATAAGGTCGACTGCAACAGAAGACATTCAACAGGTTCCTCTTCTCTTTTGACCCAATTTGCTTTTGCTTCGATATTTTCGACTTTAAAGATGTGAGACCAATTGGTAGGAGGTTGCTCACGATATTTTTGTCGAAGGTTGTTATTGTCAACAATAGAAGAAGTCACCTGTGAAAATATGAACGGTGAGAATATGACAGTATGCTGAGTCTTGACTGCCACAAGTTGGAATCATGAGCTGCCAAATCCACTATCCTATAACTGGACAGCTTGGATCAAATGGTGTTCGTAAAGGAGAGTGAAATTGTGGGACAAAGATCTAAAGCATCCCGTGTAAAGATAATCAAACGTTTTCAATTAAGGAGTATTTACTTGCAGGGCGTATAGATTGCCTGTATCCGCAAAGAGAAGTAGCTTTAATGCATGGATGTAGGAATGCACAGTGAAAGCCAGTCCGCTTGAGATATATACATCATTTGTCAAGTAAATTGATGAGCCTCTAAAATGTCTGATCGCAGATCATACGTGCGAACTTTGTTGTGAAGTGTTATCCTTCAGAAGCATAAATTACACAAAGTCTATAAATCAAGTAAACGAGCTGACTTCCATAGAAGGTAATAAAGTCAGTTTCAAAAACCATAAATCTCTTACTTCTGATTTTGATCGGTCAGTGTGGTAAATTCATCACATGACACCTGTCAGCAGTTCTGAAACACTGAACAGTGTCGTCGATCGATCTTCGCATGTTTTGTTAGGAAATAACTGTGAATTGTTTTTTTCTTTTTCTGAAATTTCTTTCATTACCTTTCTATAATAATTACACGCAGCCGATGGATTCTTTAAACATATTGTGTTCATAACACCTACAATTTCTGAAATACATCCAAACTAACAGATATCTCAATGTGATAAGTGAGTATGAGTGAGTGAGTATGGTTTTACGCTGCTTTCAGCAAATTCCAACAATATCACGGCGGGGGACACCAGAACTAGGCTTCACACATTGTACCCATGTCAGGAATCGAAACTGGGTCATCGGCATTACGAGCGAACGCTTTAACCACTGGGCTACCCGACCGCCCCTCAGGTTAATATGTACGGTTATGGCGCTTTACAAACCGTTCCGCAAACATGCCATTAATGTAAGGTTGAAGTGTTTCGGTGGTGTAGGTTTTCGAAATTGTCACTTCCGTTTCTTTGGATTGGAGTAACGAATATGAATACCATTAATGCTATGTTTCAATTTACAAAACGAACACTGTTCGTTCAGATCGTGCTGCAAGCACAAGTCACATAGATTTGTAAAGGCAAGACAAAGTCAGTGAAATCAATCGAAAGGACATCAGGAAATGTTCAGATTAGAGTTCCCGCTTTACTGCCTTCCAAAGCTTCTAAAGCGTCATTTGAGTCTACTTTGGTCGAATAAAGCAAATTGAAGGTCGAATAAGAGACACATGTGAGATCGTCTCGTTACACACAGCTGCGTGTATTGTAAAACGCCTTACATTTTCCGTGAAAGCCTTGAAATGTTCGTGGCATTCTTGCACTCGAAAACTCTTTGAAAACGTTATTTCTTATTTCCTGTTAGAAATTGCGTCTTACTTCTGAAAGACCCTAACGCGGCTTTGACCCTTTCATCAAAGAATACCACGGTTTAATTTCATTTCTACAGACTCGCTTGCACGGAAAACAACAGCACATTAAAGATAGGACAAACATAGTAGTCTATTGACTGGTACATCGCATGAACCCCATGAGTTATTTGTGCCAGTCATGCGTCCATTACACAAGTTTACGTGCATTAGAAGATCAGAAGTAATAGTTCAAGACACTGACTATGAACCCAAGCTTTTTTTTAGTGTTCAAAGTCAGGAACGATCGGGAAGGAAAAGAAGAACAGTTTGAATGTTGAGGGGAAATAACATGTGTGGTACCAAACACCATCTATATTCCCACAAGTATTGACGAAAGAAATAGACAATACTTTGCGAGTGACGAGAAATTACTGATTATCTGTCCCGAATTAATTTACGTTTGTAAATCATGAAACTGAAAGAAACTACTTTTGTGGCTGTGACAATGCGCTTATAAGGTGATTGAGATGTTCAGCTAAATTTGTAACTTAATCCACGAAGAAGGATAAGGTAACTCGCTCGTGTTCAACATACACGGGTCAAGTGAGCCCTCCGAAATTTGGGGAGAATGACCTGTATATTGCATACTGTTTTCGACAGATATGTGTCGAAGTGTCCTTTGAATTCACTGAGACCTGTTGCACATTCTATGCTGTCTTGAATAGCATTGCATTGGCATACGCCAGTACCTGGATGATATTCAATGCATAAGCAGCTCGTAGCAGGTGCTTGTGACCGTGTGGATATGTGTTGCTGGGTAAGTTTATTTCTTGTACATATGTGTCAGTGGTCCCTGTGACATGTACTACACGGCTGGCCTGCGTGTGCATGTTTCAGACCTATTTGGATTTCTTTATTACATTCCTTTAAGCACAAAACTTGATCATTAAACACTAACTTCGTTATAACAGGAGACAAGTCCGGTGTTTGTCTTTCTTGCGGCCATAGCCTGTGCTAAAAAACGCAAAACAGGAATGAGCGCTGCTTTATACCATTCTCACGTATTGCATGACGTCACAAATCTAACACTTAATATGGTAATTAACGCAAGTTGTGACATGCCTGCTATGTTTAACCAACTGACTAGATGTCCCATTCTCAGGCAATTAATACAAATTGTGTCTAAAGAGTTCAGATATGTTACAAACTGCCTAGGCACTTTATACCATTCATTTTAGGAGATTTCCTAAAATGTTTATTTGAGATTGCAAATGAATGCGAAAGCAATTACAACAACAATGAGCAATGAGGAACGGTAAGAACGAATTAATTCAATTGTGATAAAAAACGAGATGACGTATCACGTGTTTTCTGTATTACGTTAACATACGGGGGGGGGGGGGGGGGGGGGGGGGGGCGGAAGACAACCTGAAAGCATGGTGAATTGAGTGTGTGTAATTATCTCCTATCTCGGGGATTAAGCATTCACATTTGATGTTTATATGAATAAGTATTAAGGGTTAAGATCCCTTCATCACGATAGCTGAGTAGTTGTATAGAAGATGAGAACGAGAATGATTCAGATTCTTCTGTTATCATTCTGTTATAAGTGGCCACTAACTACATACATATCGTTGAAGCAACATCGCTTAACAGTTATATATTATCAGTATTAGTACGTATTTGTATTTTAGTGTTGTTACGTTGGTACCTATCACGCGTGTTCATATGTACTTGCAGAATAAGGATGTGTGCAGCTATTCATATATTAGTAATAGTAATAGGTTGCTGACCAGTGCAGAGATAATGAAACACGTGTGGCAGCTGTTATTTGTCCTGCTCTACGTCAGTACAACAGTACAACAATTCGACACCATCACACTCCAGGAAATATTTAATAGTAATTGCGAGTGTTACGACATTTTTAGCAAGTGCAACCTGAATTCAGGTTAAATGAAAGTACCCTTGGCCCATCGGCGAAACACAATTCTTCATTTCATGGAGCAAACTTCCGAAAGAAATGTTCCTTGCGAAAATAAAATAATTTCAATGAGTGAAATATGAAACATTCGCGACTTGATACTTTCCTTCTAGAGGTTACGTTTGCCAGCTTATCGGTCATAGACCTAAAAAAGACCTGTCACATCTGCACATCCTCGGAGAGTCTTCCATGAAATAAAGGGAACATTTTAGCAGTCCATAATGTTACGTGATCAAATACGTGTTTTACAAGAAGCGTAACCCCAAGTGTATCAATAGATGTGAGGTTTCAACACCAAATACTCGGCAAAGTGTTTGACATATAGGTATAACTGACGATTGGCCACTTGGAATCATCCATTCAGTCAAAAAAGCCAGAATATATACAATGCGTCTCACGTGTTTTTTGCAGGGTTGAAGTCATCGTTCTTACCATACAGTTTCTTTGTTTTGTTTGTTTGATGTCTAACGCCACACTCAGCAATATTCCAGCTATATGACGGCGGTCTGTAAACTAATCGAGTCTGGACCAGACATTCCAGTGATTAATATCATGAGCATCGATCCACGCAATTGGGATCGATGACATGCATCAACCAAGTCGGCGAGCCTGACCACCCGATCCCGTTAGTCGCCTTTTACGACAAGCATAGTCGCCTTTTACGGCATGCATCGGTTGCTGAAGACCTTTTCTACCCCGGATATTCACGGGTCCTTACCATACAGTCTCATACATATATGTTATCACTTTTGAATCATAATGCACAGATCTGAATACGAAATGGATCAGACGATTTCCAAGGTCTCCTATAATTTTAGTTCAAGCGGGTAAATCTGTCAAAGGGAATTTACTCTTTGGTCATTGTTATATACTTGAAAGTTGAACTTCTTGGTTAATTCAATTTCTCAATTCATGCTTTAGTTTATACAGATGGAGGCCCATGGTACATTATCTAATACAGTATACAGATCAATCCATTTATACATTATAACACGTGCACTACGTGAGCTTGCAGATCATATTACTTTAAGTTTCCTAACATGTATTGCATGGTAGATAAGGGTAACTAAATTCTTAAACTGTTTCATTTGAGGTAGACATGTGTATATTAAATGTCCCGGTGATGGATGGAAGTAATATTTCTGGAGCAAGTACATTTGGCGGAGATTTGTATGCACATTCAGATTATGGCACTATGTCTCATATCCCAGATTGCAACCCTTGCACTGTCGTTGTTCTCTAGTTACTTACATATCTACCTGTATGAATAGATAACTGCTGCGAGGCTACAGCGGAACTGTGCATAAGCATATCTGAATTTACTTATTGTTACTCAACAGAAGGCTCAACAGAAATTTAATTCTTGAACAATGAACAATAAAACATATAAAATTACAATCTCAGCATGCCAGACCTGGTGATAGATGACATTGAATCTACAAATAAATTCTGCCGTAACAGTTTAATGACTGTCAACTCTCTGGTTTTCCGAGATAGATCTAAAACCATATTTTAGGCAGGGACTTTTATACATGGTCCACACAATTTAAGGTATTTTAAGGCTCTGCACACAGATCTAAGGCCCTATTAATGCAAAACGCAAGATACTTACAACAGATTTGATTACTATAACCGGAACAGAGTTTCGAAACCCCAGAACCGATTAGATTCAACAACCAAATACATCAATATTTCATGAGTCATATGAACTGGTTACTGGAATTCCAGGCATGTCCAAGCTAATTTAGCATGGAGACCAAAGTCTTAAAGCGTCTAAATAACCATGTTATCTTTGTAGCCCAGATGGTTTATCATTCGTTACTTACCTCAAATAACATGTTCTGCATACCGTGAACAATTCACGTTAATATTCAATACAACGTTTAAACGCCACTACATAAAGTGAATTTCTACGGCATTCTCCTCGTGCGACATGATACGGCGTGGATGATTTGACCGCTAGGAATCTTTTACAAGCAAGTGTGTGAACAACTTCTATTCTTTTATATTATCTACAGCCAAATTCGCTACAATACATCAAAATGGAAACAACCTTTGCATCAAAGATTTTGGAAAATAGTGTATAAGGAATCGCTGTTTATTACCCACGTGGTGACGATACAGGTGGTAAGATACTAATTCCGTACGTCACACGTGTGTCGTACACAGTTGACCCCGTTTTATTTGTTTTGATTGGATAACCGTGACCTCTATCACACCGGAACATTTTTTTGTAATTAATAAAAAAATCGCGAGACGTCATTCACTTGAAAGCATGAGATTTTTGCAAACACTTTATTAAACCAAACAATATAGCCACGTGCATTAAATTCGCTTTGCATTCGTTATTAGTTATGTATAGTGCTGCAACATACATTAAATAATCGAGCTATATCCATTTGCAATGTAGCCTACATCAACCGATGGATCGAGGGTCCCCATGAGCGTGACGCACTCGACCACTTTCGCGACTTTCAATTTGATTTAACGTAAAAGATTAAACATGGTGAAATCAGGTTAAACTATCTGGTCAGATATCTAGACTTACTTGGGATGATCCGGTTGTGCCATCAGTGTCCCCATTCGAAGCGTATTTGGCGGGATTGTTTCCGGAGGTGTTGTTAATGATGAACGTACACGACTGAACGACCAGATCACTTAAAGTGAACAGTTCCGATACAACTCATTTGAAAACGTGGAGGTGTACCTAACTTCTGATTTTGTGGCCCAAAACATCCCAAATGTCAACAATAGCATTCCCAATCTCTAGCGTAAAACGCAATCGCACTGTGAGTAGATCAGGGTTGTCTTTCCTTATTCCGATAGTGACCTTACCCTTCGTTCGAAGTTGTCACTGACATGCAAGCAGACTTGAGTTTGTTGATTTTCACGTCTTCAGTATAGGGTGGGACAGTTAACATGAATATCTCTGGAGAACAATCTGATTTCCCTCTTCCAAAATGGTACTGGCAGGATATAAATTCCCCTGATAGATCAAGGTAACCGAACCATTTTGATTGCACAGACTTGACCCCGGCGGTGCCAGTGACCGGCTGTTTGTCCGATATTCAAAGCGCGGCGCTAATTGACTTTTTATATTTTGTAATATAGGTGTCCTGCGTACTAACAACCATGTGCTTGAATTACCATAAGTTGAATAATTCTCAAGAAAGCATCTTGAGCGTTGGGCTGTTATGTTTGCATGTTGTTAATGTGTATGCACAGAAATGTCAACTGCCAATATTTGGGCATATATCAATTTTCACGCGCAATCAGATTTTGCCACCGATATCAGTTTGGTCTCATAACGATCAAAAGTTGTTTTGTAATTACACTTAAATACATATAAACGTGGGAAATAAATAAAATACCACACTAATTTCGTTAGATACCATTTTTACGATACTATCAGTTACCCTAGAAAGTCCACTCGTTTTGTAAACTTGATGTCTAAAGAGAATGAGTGTAGTATTCTCTATATATATCACAAGTGATTTCAAGATAAAAAAAACAGTATCCTTTTAGCCTGAGATGTTACATAATTACAGTGTTTTAACCAAGATAAATTCCTTGCAAAACATCCACCTAAATATATATATAGGATGACACACGTTCAATTGGATTGAGACCATACTTCCTCTTTTCATATTTGGACAGAATTCCACCATTTATAAAGACAAAAACTTATCCAGGTTTACTGATAACTTGTAATCAAAGCAATAATTTTTCCAAAATGTCTTTTCTTTTCTGTAGACCAAACGCCTGATCAGAAATGAGTAATAGAAGGTTGAAATTGAAGTGTTAAATGTTCTTAAAGTGAAACACAACACTAGTCTCTGAGAAAATGGCATCAAGTCAGTATCTCGTGTGTTGGCCATGTGCATTGATGACTGCCGTGCAACGTCGATACATGGAATGGATGAGGCGGTTGATGAAGGCCATAGGAACTTGAGCCCACACTCTGAGGAACACCTGACGCAGTTCAGCTGCAGTTGTCGGCCTTGGTGGGACGTCATTCAGCCGTCTTTGAATCTCGTCCCACAGGTGCTCAATGGAATTTAAATCGGGACTGAGGGCAGGCCACTGCATGGTTCTGATGCCATCCTGCTGGAGGAAGTCTCTTGTTGCTCTTGCAGTGTGGGCACAGGCGTTATCACTCTGAAACTCCTGGTTGCGGCAACGTGCCAAACGAGGTATGGCGTGTGGTCTCAAGACTTGATCAATGTACCGATCTGCTGTGACACCATTGCCTCTCCCTGGGCCGATGTTCTGGAAGACCACAGGGCCGACCCTCTGTGCAAGACCAATTCCACCCCACACCATGATGCTCGGACCACCCAACGAGTCTCTCTCAACAACACGAGCATCAGAATAACGCTCCCCACGGCGTCGCCAGACTCTCTCTCAGCCATCTGCTGTTGAGATACAGTAACGGCTCTCGTCTGAGAAGAGGACTCTTCTCCACTGCTGCTGGTGCTATTCCTTGTGCTGTGTTGCCCACTAAAGGCGGTCCCGGCGATGACGTGTTGTCAGAATGGGTCCTCGTTGTGGCCTGTGACAGTGGAGTTGTCTGCTCGTCAATCGTCGACGCACGGTGTCCGCACTAATGTGTCGCTGGTGTGTCCCCATGGTCTGTCGAGCAGTTTCCGCAGCAGTAAAAAAGCATTCTTGAAGATGCTGTCGCACAATCTGACAATCCTGACGTCGGGTGGTGACACTTAGTCTTCCACTACGTGGTCGGTCATCTGTAGTGTTGGTGGTCTGGTACCGTTGTTGGAGCCTGTATATGGTCCCTACGTGGACTTGAAATGCATTGGCTACTTGCCGGACGGTTTGTCAAGCTTGCAATCGTCCAAAGGCTTGGTGTCGCTGATTTCTTGTCAATATTGGCATGTGGTAGCTATTCAATAACGAATGACTGTTATCCGATCTGGGTGGATTTTTATAGGGCAAGAAATAGGGGAATGCATGTGCATTTCAATTTGCACGGAACTCACGTGCATCGGGTTACCATGGTCGTTGCCGTGATGCGTTTGGGCGATCGGTTTTATTGTCATTTGCTTTGTTTTTTATCAACAAATTTCATTTTTCCGGACAAGGTCATGTTAAATTTTAGAAACTTTGACGAAAATGAAATGAAATGATACTATATTCAATTACACACGGTTAACACAATAAAAAAGCCAGAACATATTTGCAATTGCACACAGCTTATCAAATTCAAATACCTATACGAAAACAGATATCCACTAAAAGATGTATACTAATATAAAAAGATGCTTTAGTTTGTAGAGACTCGAGGCGAATTGTAGTATAATAGCTTCCCAGGTGTGTTGTTCCAGATTGTGAGTAAATTTTGTTTCAGCTCCAAATAAGAATAACATCTGTTCCGTCTTGCATTTCGAAATCAACATATTTTTGAACTACAAGTAAGTCAATGAGAGAAGGGGAAAAAGGCATTTCTTTCTGATATAAGCGCTCACAATGTAAGTTAATGTGAGGTTGTCATAGTCGACAGCATGCTAATTACAGTGCTTGCACTTTCTTTCAAAAGTTTACTGCGTGATGAGACGTTTACACATAGTTGTAAAGCAGGTCATGTGTGTGTTTGTGTGTGTGTGTGTGTGTGTGTGTGGGGGGGGGGGGGGGGGGGGGGGTAAAATAGACAGTAAAATAGTCAATTGTGCCATATCATATCGAATGCTTTTTCACCATCTAACAAAGCAACATAGACTGCAGAGTCCGTTTGTATGTAATACTGAAGCATCCCTTTTTAGTTTTATAAGAGATGCGCAAATTTGAGTTTTCGTCCTTGGGTTTTCCGTTTTTAGCCATGCACGTCGAGCAACCATCATACGGATATTTACATCATTAAGTCCATCAGGTTTCCGTAAAGGTGGAAGATAGGGTTTATATTCACATTAAGTGATACATTTAGAACTGCAAGTAAAAGGCTTTTACTTATATGGTCGCTGTATGTGTCAATATTTTCAGGCTGACAAGACAGATTACAGTCGTGAAAGGAGTGAAGATATGTATCAAATTCACAATGGTACAATGTATCTACAACATGGAGATCGGTAACTTGGTCTCTTATCCACGGTGGTACAAGGATAAAGTTAATCATACTCCTTCAGGTGTTATCCTTTGATCTACATGGGAAAAGGATGCGAGCTCACTGATGGTGTGTGGGAGGTGTCTATAAGATACAGCAGTGACAACTAGCTTATCCAGGGCAGAGATATTGTGCTTACAAATATCTGCATTAAGATCACCAAGGATAAAAGTAACATCCTGTTCACAGAGATCATCATACATGTCTATGAGTTCGTTAAGGACGTAACAATATACAGAATGTAGTACATTTAAGTTGAAGGTAGGCGACATGCTATTACATAGTTTAATAGCTATTGCGTGGTCTGTGCATACAATGATAGAGTGAGCTTTCCACTCGCTGTCGATATTAACTGAGATTGCTAATCCATTTGATCCCCGAAAACAACATGTATCAGGAGAAACAGCATTATAGGATTTAGATCAAATCCTGCAACATGTTTAAATGAGACATTCTATTTTCCGGTGGCTAATGATCATGTAGGGCCACAACATCAACAGGTCAAGACAATGTCTGACGAACATGGTCCATAACGTTGAGAACTCCACGTACATTCCACGTTAAAAATGATAGCGTTTTTAGGAGTGCACCCACCTTATACATAATGTCCTTTCTAAACTGGATGTGACACATGACTGTTTTATTACCTGTGGGTATGAGAGTCGGCGTTACGAGACGCCATCCGGGTCTTGGGTACATATTCTCTGGTTTTAATACCTGGAAGCCAAAAGTCTGGATTAATAGATACGAAGTGTTCGTAGTCGTCATAGTCGATGTTCACTTGCACAGTGTTGGTGTGTTGGTAGTTGTTGGGTTGGTTCTATTTTATTAGTCGGACAAAGTTGACAATCACATGCATATCCTGGGCGTACTCGTATATCAGATCTTTGACAGAGTCAATCAATCTTTATTCATGGTACTTATGAGGCCAAAGGCCTATAGTACAATGTGTGGGGCGTGTTACAAATTCATACATTTTCTTAGTTTCATGGCATGATAAATGAACATTGATAGATTTCTAATAGTTTCTGTACAATCACAAGTCATTAATTTACAAAATTTGTCACCGTTTGGGTTGCGGTAGAAATAGTTATTTAGATATTTTGCTCTTAAATCTTCATACACTGGACATACACATAAAAAGTGATATTCATCTTCAGTACAATCAGTTTTACAAATCCTACAAAGTCTGTGTTCTCTTGCAATACCTTCATAACTGCCTGTTTCAATAAATAGATCATTAGACAGAGTCAAATGGTTCATCAGCTTTGATGTTGTACAAAACTAGTCGTTTTGTCCGGATCCTCGGTACACTTTCTAGGGCGTGATACGTTTTGGC
The DNA here is from genome assembly GCF_023055435.1 of Haliotis rufescens. Classification (NCBI taxonomy): domain Eukaryota; kingdom Metazoa; phylum Mollusca; class Gastropoda; order Lepetellida; family Haliotidae; genus Haliotis; species Haliotis rufescens. The sequence goes on along the minus strand of NW_025963779.1, from coordinate 91,634,571 downwards.
AGTGATCTGATGTGGTACGTTTTGTTTCTCGTGGGTGAGGTGGTTATCAGTGGGGGGTCGGTAGGTTTTGCTCAAGCTCACCTGTTGCCACGGCTCTGTTGCAAGATGTTCATCCTGGTAGGTGAAGTCGTAGTCGTAGTTCCGTTCAGTTAGATCAAGATAATTGTGTCCTGATTTATCCTTGTCGTAGCGATGTCATCTTGGGTAGGTGTTGTCTCACGTTCACAACGTTGGGTGTATGAGTGTACAGATTGATTTGGCCTCTCTTGCGCCCATCTGTCTACATCCGTGTATATATCAGGTGTATTTGACATCGATGCTGTTGGAGACGTAGTTGTCGTAGACGGTCAATCTGTTTTATGTGATTCGACAGCATGAGCTACTGTCGCGTTGTGTTTGTTTTCACCAATAGTTTTCTGTTTGATAGATATAGTGGTAATCTTGTTTTCGATGACGTTTAGTTTTGAATCAGCGGAGTAGTTCAACCGGGGCATTTCATTTTCCAGTTCAGTAATATGACCACGATATGATTTGTTTTGTTGATTGCACAACTTTAGCTCTGCCCCCAGCTCCGTGTGCAGAGCCGCTCAGTTTGACAAATTTGTCCTTATCACAGATAGCATCGTTCAGTGAGTTCATTTCGCGGGTGAATTTGTTTTCCAATTGTGCTATTTTGTTTTCAACCATATCATTTCCAAGAGCACTGCATTGTTTTAACTGTATAACATGGCTGAGAATCATGAATATTGAGTCACTCTCATCGTATGGTATGACGTCAGCTGGAGTCTGCTCGGTTGTATCGTCATCCTTGCTCGTCATCCTTGCTCGACTGAGTACCTTTGCTTGCAGGACATGATGTCTATTCCTTTCTGTTGTCCAAACGCCGTATCAGAAATATGTCCTACATCGTCTGCAAAAATGAAAATAAAAAGCTGGGTGACATCTGGGAGTTAATTTCTATTTTCCTTGCTGGATCATCAATAACTAATCCAAAGAGAAACGGGATTAAAATACACCCTGAAACATATCAAAGGAGTAATAAGTAATATTAACAATACACATAATCCAATGATCAACAGCACCGTAGTACAAACCGTTTTACATTACGAACAGATCTCACTCTTGTGTTAGCTGTTATAGTGTACAGTAATCTGCAAATAATGTAAGAGCCAAATAGATGATATAATATATGGATAATTATTCTAAGTGTAAAAAGATTATAAATCTCTTACAAAATACATACATGCACATTAATGTACGGATGTGACACGATTTATGTGTTACACAAATATAAAAAACAAACAGACTATATATACAAGTAATTGTGTACCTACTCGACTGTGGGTGAGACTGAGGTGTCTTCCCGACCACAGTGCCGCTACCTATTATTCTGGATATCTGAATATAACATATATTCTTATAACAATTACTAATACAACTATACTATTTACATAAATTTACATACTCCGGATCACGTATATAACTAGCAGTAAATTACACAGAACTAATTATAAAACATTTGTACAATAACTTTTTCCCTAAAACAACACATACACTCTTTTCTCCTTCATACACGAATATAGAAATAGAAAAGTAAAATATTAGTAATTACAAAAAGCTTACACTGTATAAGCCTAGTTCACCACATTTACTTAAATAGATTGTAACTACGAACATGATAATATATGATTTAGATGGTTTCAACTTATCAACTTGTCTGTGGAGAAAAATGGGTGCAGACTGAATACAAAGGGTTAACTTTGAGGGTTAGCTTGGCAACTCAGTTGAGCACGTCATAGCTTGGGTTTGTTAAGGGCTGACAACGTGAAGGACACATGAACTACATATTATCTATCCTTACCACCAATTATACATACCAGTTGAACGCCGACTGATCCATACATATACACTCACTATACAACGCAGACTAATCCATACATAAATATTCACTACCACGTTGACTGATCCATACATATACATTGACTACCTCCAAGACCGATCCATACATATATATTCACTACCACGTAGGCCGATCCATACATATATTCCCACTACCACCTGGACTGATTCGTACATCTCATGTCGGTGTTAACATTACGAGTTGTGTCCGATGAGTTTTTAAGTAGCAAGCAAAATCAAACCCGTACCTTGTTTTTAAGTGGTTGGGTAAAGTGTGCCACAATAATCAAAGTTGTTTTCTAGGTTATGTATGATGAAGTATTCAATCGTGCTCAAGGATGCTAGTGTGTGTATGCTGGTATGTCGAAACGGGTAATCTTGATACATTTTATTGTGCATTTTACTCTTGCTTCAAGAGCGGCATCATTATCACTTATCCATTCATATAAATATTTTTTCGCCCTTTACACCCAATGGAGTCGTGACTGGTTATTCTCTGGCGCTGACCTTTTATATTGTGAAAAGTTCTACCTTTTTTAATAGATACCTATATAAATGAACCATGATATATCTTGTGTTTCAAATTCGAGGAATGATTTTATCATTTCGACATAAGGTAGTTTTCTGACCCAAGGGAGTGTCGGTTTTGTCCTGTTATATGGGATTCTGGGCATTCAGCTGCCATGGTAACCTGATGCACGTGAGTTCCGTGCAAATTGAAATACACATTCGTTCCCCCATTTCTTGCCCTATAAACATCCACCCTGATCAGATATATATGCTTTTATTCCTCCATAGGAGAGTACAACACATGTTATAAGTTTACAGTGAAAAGCAGAGATTTTACATGGATTAAGAGTCACTTGAGTAGTTGCACATATCATATAGTCTGGTTATCACATATATTTGGAACAGTTCTTGATCCTCATTGGACAGGGAAACAGGAGGCTGGCAGGACAGGAGACTGCAGACAAGATCAGTGTCGGATCTATCTTGGAGATGGACACTGAGTTCCACCGGACCAATGTTGATGATGTCACACCACAGGATGTCTCGATACATGCTTAAAGTTTCACAATGACACAAGGCGTGTGTTAGAAGGTCGTCGTAGTGTAGACCACAGAGAAAGCAGCTTCCTTGAACAACGCCAGGTCTCCAGGGGGCACATAAATGAACAATAAACGCACACTGTTTCTTAATGTTTGGGTTGGCTTTTGCTATGAACCAGGCAGGGTGTGGCTTTCTGGTGGAATGGATTTTCCTGAAATGTTTAAGGCCTTGATCTAGAGATATTCGGGTATTCCATTCCTTCTCTTCATGGTCATGAATGGATTTCTTTACAATTTTCTTCCAGGAGCTTTGCACGGGAAATGTACCACTGACCATGAAAGCATGTAAGAAGGGTAGAAGCAGATACTTCTCCAGAATGTTCCATAAATCCGGGATGAAGCCATGTGCATTCATACAACAGTTGTTCTTAAAAGCGAAGAGACGAGTTAAGAAGAGCTGCCTGGCTAGAAAATGGTTCGGGCTGTTGCACAGGTTTCCAAGAAAGAACAATTTCCTTGTGTTGATATGGGATTCCAAAGAATGCCAACCTATTAGTGTATTACAGATGTCAGTCCTTGTTGATCTAGGCAGACCTTGGCACAACTTGAGACAGAAGCGTTGCGATCTTTCAAGTGAGATTTGTTCACCTTTGGATAAGTTGTTCCAAAGTTCACAGCCAAAGAGTGCCCGGGGAAGGCTGACAGAACGAACCAAATTTGCACTCGTGAGTGGGTTAAGACCTTTAGAGTGACAGCCAGACTTGATAAGCATCATCGTTGAGGATTTCATTTTTGAGCAAGCATTTATTGTTCTCTCCCACGAATTGAAGTTGAAGTTTAGCTCAACACCTACGTGTTTTGTGCTTTTCGCCATGGGCAACTACTTTCCATATAATTGTATGTGACATTGGACGTGTTTTGACTTATGAAATGTCATCACACAGCTCTTTGAAGGGGAAAAAAGTGAACCGCCACTTGGAGCTGTAATTCTCACATGTTGTTAGCATCAATTGGAGAAAGGATGTTATCGGACTGATAAGAGAGATGTCATCCGCTTGAGTTGGTGCTGAGATATGAAGATCAAGAACCATGGAACCTTTCTTTGCAGTTGGCAGAATCCCGAGAAGATCGTTAATGTAAACCAAATACAGTTTGGCAGAGAGCACACTTCCTTGTCTCACGCCTCTCTCAAGGTTGAACCAATCAGACTGGATATTGTTCACCATGACACAGCTTTTCATTTCAGAGTAAGAGTTGCTTAATATCCTCCATATTGCAGTAGGTATGTTCAGTTCTTTAAGTTTCCAAAGAAGACCAGAGTGCCAGACGGTATCAAATGCTTTGCTGCTGTCTAGGAAAAACACCTTCGGTGTGTCCCCCCTCTCTTAGTAGTGTTGAACTGTTTTTTGGAGTATAAATGAAGTATGGAGAGATGAAAGGCCTTTCTGAAACCCGCATTGGTGAGGGTCCGGGAAGGATTTGCAGTTACTAAATTCAGGAATTCTTCTGCACAGTACCATTTCAAATACCTTTGAGATGACAGGTAGAAGAGTCACACCTCTGTATGAGTCTGCTGAGGCTTTGTCTTTGTTGTTCCCTTTGTATATTGGAACGATTAGACCTTCTTTCCATTGCTTAGGAATATAGCCAGTGGTCAATATTCGGTTGAACAGTTCTGACACGTAGTAGTACAGATAGGACCCGCCATATCAGAACAGATCTCACTCTTGTGTTAGCCGTTATAGTGTACAGTAATCTGCTAATTGATGTAAGAGCCAAATAGATGATATAATATATGGATAATTATTCTAAGTGTAAAAATATTATAAATCTCTTACAAAATACACACATGTACATGAATGTACGGATGTGACACGATTAATGTGTTACACAAATATAAAAACAAACAGACTATATATATAAGTAATTGTGTACCTACTCGACTGTGGGTGAGAGTGAGGTGTCTTCCCGACCACAGTGCCGCTACCTATTATTCTGGATATCTGAATATAACATATGCTCTTATAACAATTACTAATACAACTATACTATTTACATAAATTTACATACTCCGGATCACGTATATAACTAGCAGTAAATTACACAGAACTAATTATAAAACATTTGTACAATAACTTTTACCCTAAAACAACACATACACTCTTTTCTCCTTCATACACGAATATAGAAATAGAAAAGTAAAATATTAGTAATTACAAAAAGCTTACACTGTATAAGCCTAGTTCACCACATTTACTTAAATAGATTGTAACTACGAACATGATAATAGATGATTTAGATGGTTTCAACTTATCAACTTGTCTGTGGAGAAAAATGGGTGCAGACTGAATACAAAGGGTTAACTTTGAGGGTTAGCTTGGCAACTCAGTTGAGCACGTCATAGCTTGGGTTTGTTAAGGGCTGACAACGTGAAGGACACATGAACTACATATTATCTATCCTTACCACCAATTATACATACCAGTTGAACGCCGACTGATCCATACATATACACTCACTACACAACGCAGACTAATCCATACATAAATATTCACTACCACGTTGACTGATCCATACATATACATTGACTACCTCCAAGACCGATCCATACATATATATTCACTACCACGTAGGCCGATCCATACATATATTCCCACTACCACCTGGACTGATTCGTACATCTCATGTCGGTGTTAACATTACGAGTTGTGTCCGATGAGTTTTTAAGTAGCAAGCAAAATCAAACCCGTACCTTGTTTTTAAGTGGTTGGGTAAAGTGTGCCACAATAATCAAAGTTGTTTTCTAGGTTATGTATGATGAAGTATTCAATCGTGCTCAAGGATGCTAGTGTGTGTATGCTGGTATGTCGAAACGGGTAATCTTGATACATTTTATTGTGCATTTTACTCTTGCTTCAAGAGCGGCATCATTATCACTTATCCATTCATATAAATATTTTTTCGCCCTTTACACCCAATGGAGTCGTGACTGGTTAATCTCTGGGGCTGACCTTTTATATTGTGAAAAGTTCTACCTTTTTTAATAGATACCTATATAAATGAACCATGATATATCTTGTGTTTCAAATTCGAGGAATGATTTTATCATTTCGACATAAGGTAGTTTTCTGACCCAAGGGAGTGTCGGTTTTGTCCTGTTATATGGGATTCTGGGCATTCAGCTGCAATATGTGCACTTAGGCAGGCAGAAATGGACACCAAAAGGCAATATGATATACTGAACCGCACAAGAAACGTCACCCCAAGTAACATTGCATGAAAAGTTGTCATTTAAATATCTGGGTAAGTTTCTAAAATTTAACATTACATTGTCCGGAAAAAGGAAATTTGATGATAAAAAAAGAAAGCAAATGACAATAAAACCTATCGCCCCAACGCATCAAGGCAACGGCCATGGTAACCTGATGCACGTGAGTTCCGTGCAAATTGAAATACACATTCGTTCCCCCATTTCTTGCCCTATAAAAATCCACCCAGATCAGATAACATTCATTCGTTATTGAATTGCTACCACATGCCAAGATTGACAAGAAATCAGCGACACTAAGCCCTTGGACGATTGCAAGCTTGACAAACCGCCCGGCAAGTAGCCTATGCATTTCAATTCCACGTTGACTGTGTGGACTTTGCAATCGCAAGGGATTCACATTATCAAAGCATAAATCTGAAAGATCTCTTTTCCCGTGTCAGTGGGCATCTTATCATCAGCTATTTAAAAGAAATTGGTCTGTAGAATAAATTTTAAATAGGTATGTGAATAAGTAGATGGATGCTTGTTTTTAAATTTGGTGTGATGCTATTAGCAGCTGACATTATTGAAGGCTCTGTCCAGGAGGTTAACGTAGCGTAAAAATATTGTTCCCCTGTGTGACACATAATCCTATCATAATTGATGTAACTATCTTCAACCAGTGTTTTTAAGCCAACTCACTGATGAGTATTTTTTAATATTGGCCAGTGTTATGCGCAACCACCAGTAGCTAAAGTGATGACGTAAATCCTGCTGGGGTATCGTGCAGGAAGCCGAGTTACTGTAAGTCCCCATGATCCCTAGCGAGGTGGCCTAGCTTTGGTTACTGATGGCCTATAGCCCGTGTTTTAAAACTGTATTATATTGTTATGCTCATATGTTTCATCATCCATTCCATGTATCGACGTTGCACGGCAGTCATCAATGCACATGGCGGACACACGAGATACTGACTTGTGGTGCCATGTTCTCAGAGACTAGTGTTGTGTTTCACTTTAAGAACATTTGACACTTTAATTTCAACCATGATGATCTGTTTTGCCACGTTTCATCTTTTTAATATGTCTCAAAGTATGTTAACAGTGTTTGGACAAATAAGGTTTCTCATATAATCTATCCATGGTGACGTTTCTTTTGCGGTTCAGTATACATGCCACTTTCGAATTCGAATTTGGATAATTAACCCTTAACCGCTCTGGTATATAATAACATGTTCACACTATATAACACCAGAATCAGATCCGATAATAACTTGAAATAGACTTTGATTCGAGGTAAGATATTTTTCTCAGCTACAGCTACAAAACCAGAATCTTTTTTTTATTAATTTATCATTTTTCCTAAAGAAAATCACATTCCAACAATGAAATTTTTGTGGCAGACAATTTGTTTTTCTTCAAAAGTGTAAGGCATAAAATTGTTTTCAAAAAAATCCTGGGACGCTTTATTTTCTTTGATAAAATCCTAGATTGGTCTGAAATACAATTTTAGAGCTGTGGGCTCAATGTGTAATGCTTTTTAACTGTCTTGAAAAAAATGTTAAGCATTCCGAATAAAGATAGCCAAACATCTTTAAGTAAAGAGTATTTGCTTACACATCATGAAGACGACCGGTATCAGTAAAATGTGGAATCTTTACTATGCATGGATGTGGGCAATCACAGTGAAAGCTTGCCAGCTTAAAATATATACGTCATTGTCAAGGGAAGAGATAAGCCAATAAGAGGTCTGAATCACAGGTCATTCGTGCTTACTTTGTTGTAAAGAGTTATCCTTCAGAGGCATATATTACACAAAAGCCTATAAATCAAGTAAATGAGCTGACTTTGGCATTGAAGGTAATAAAATCCCGTTCAAAATACATAAATCTCTAACTTTTGATTTTTATCGGTTGGTTTACTCAGTGTAATTTTCCATCACTTGACACCTGTCAGCAGTTCTGAAACACTGAACAGAGCCATCGATCGTTGCATGTTTTGTGAGGACGTAACCGTGATTTGACTGTGATTGTTGTTTTTGAAGAATTCGTTTCTGGCCTTTTGATAACAATTTGGCGTAGCCGGTGCCTTTCCTGAATGTCTGTGTACATACCAACTATATAAAATAGTTGAAACAAGAAAGAAGTGAGCAAAGCTCACATGCCCCTGTTATCCCCGCTGGTCAACAACACATAGTAAATAGTTTGTTAATTAATGAAATATACCTGTTGCTTTAAGTCAGAGGAACTGCCCTTTCCTTTGTAACCCCATGAGTATGCATTATGTTTGAAATAAACACATGTTTTTGCAAATATATATTTAAATCTAGTGTGGGATAATCAATGCCTAGCACAACATACATTCTTGATGTTTCTTAATGTGTCCATGGAAACGGCAAAAATTAAAAAAATCAGAATCTTCAAACTAGCAAAGGGCACAAGTACTCATTGTGGTAAATGGGTGTAGCACGTTCGGTGAAGCTAGGGTGCACGGGTAAAAAAATATGGGCCGTACAAAACACCCACCCTAAAAGTTTAAGTTTCTAATGTTTCCATGGAAACGGCAAAAATTAAAAAATGAAGAATCTTCAAACTAGCAAAAGGCACGAGTACTCATTGTGGTAAATGTGTGTAGCATGTTTGGTGAAGCTAGAGTGCATGGTTAAAAAGTTATGGGCCGTACAAAAGCTCGGACGGAAGGACGGACGGACGGACGGACGGACAGACGGAACGCTTCGTAAACGGGGGTATAATAAAAGCGACAAAACCCTTTCCCAAAAGAAATATCTGCTAAAAGCAGAGTCGACTGTACGATAGGGAATTGCTTTGGACACCGTTCTTGTCACATTTGGGGTTGGTTGGGGTTGGGTTATTGTTTAACGCCGCACTCAGCAATATTCCAGCTATATGACGGCGGTCTGTAAAAAATCGAGTGTGGACCAGACAATCCAGTGATTAATATCATGAGCATCGATCCACGTAATTGGGATCGATGACATGCATCAACCAAGTCAGCGAGCATGACCACCCGATCCCGTTAGTCGCCTTTTACGACAAGCATAGTCACCTTTTACGGCAAGCATGGGTTGCTGAACACCTATTCTACCCCGGAATCTTCACGGGTCTTGTCACATTTGGAAATGCCCTCCACATGTCTACCTTAAAACTTTTTGAAATCTTTACTGAGGCTTTGAGTATTGTAACCTTGATCAAACAACTTCTGAACAAGAGTCGCATGACGCTCTTTGAAATATTGGTTGAAAAAAAAGCTCGAATGCATCTCAACAGTTGTGAAATGTAAACACCAAGAGCTGGAGCTGATGGAATATTGCTCGACATGAAGGATAAGTTGACTATTGGAAAGTTGAAGTCATCATTCTTGTAATACAGTCTTTTTGTGGAGAGTGTTTTGTCACTCTGAATCTTTGTACGTCTTACATTCATCTAAATATGAAACAAATGAGGTGGTCTCAATGGTCTCCTTTGTTTCTTCTTCTTCTGGAAATAAATGGCTATTTGATAACTATTGAACGATATCCGATCATCGATATACCTGAAGCTTAAGTTGACCGTCTTGGCCAAATTATCTTTTTTGGACCAATTCGAGCACAAATTCCGATTTATAAACATAACGAAATAGATCCGCAAGAAGGGGAGCACAATTGATGCCAATGGAGATGCCTACTTCTTGCTTAAATGTATTACCCCATATTTTACATAGATGTTTTATATAGATGGAAGTCCAGCATTTCACATATTTTCTCAGTAAACTTCAGACAGCATTTGTTTTAATTTTTAACAAATTGTCCTGTACCTCTGAATATAGATATCGTCACAATATGGCTGAAATACTGCCGATGTGACGTTAAATCTTAACTCACTCACTCACTCACTCACTCACTCACTCAATATAGATACGTAACGTTTAATAACAAATCGATCAAGGAATGAAGAATTGTGGGATAGTGGTGTACAAAGTTGAAAACTCAAATGTTTTGACAGAATGGAATTGAATGATTTTGGAGAATCTTCATGATATTAAATCCACTTGTCCCAAATACTTTCTGTGAATATTATGAAAGTCCTTCCTTGATTTTTTTTTTGTATTAGTAATTATGGTTCGTCTTCGAAACAGGGATTTGGTGGTACACGTGCTGGACCCAGCAATGTATCTCTCTTTGTACGGATTTCTCAGGAGCTTAGGAATCCAGTACAAGACAGGAAAGGACATATCTTTAGGTTTTGGGGTCAAGTCAAAAGTTGATAGCGCTGATGCATGGTTTTGGCAGTTTTCTTCCCCATTTAACGTACTGGCTTTATATGTTATTTGATATGTATGTTCTGTGATCAAACAATTAGTGTAGTGATGCTGACCTACAATGGTTATGTTATATGAGGCCTTGTTTAGTGGGAACAAACTTTTTGTGAAGGAACGCCAGACAGCTGGCTGGGACAGAATGGGTTTATTCCAATTCCGTTAACCATTTTTAAAGTTGTCCATTCTACAAGTGCCAACATCACACACTGACTTAACCACTTTAAAAGATATTCAACAGGTTCCTCTTCTCTTTTGGCCCATTCTTCTTCGACAGCATCCATGATGTTTCTAAAGTTGTGATCCCAATTGGTAGCTTCCCACGCTATTTTGCTTCATTCTTGAATAACACATCCAACCTGAAGGATAAAACTCAAAGTTTTAATTATACCATGAACAGTGGTTATGCGTTGGTAAATCAGCTCCGTTATCATAAGTCACCACATTTTAGGTTTTTAAAATTGTCGCTCTTCCTTGTTTGGATTTAATTTGGCAGTTATAAATGTGAATACTCTTAAGGCAAAAGTGGTTCACACCTCTGCTCCTGCTCCGACCTCCGAAATCAAAGCAACAAAACCACGTATTGCATGCTGTTTTCAATAGATATGTGTTTAAGTGTCCTTTGAATTTGCGGAGATCTGTTGCACGTCCTATGCTGTCTTGAATACTAAAGCCTTTGTTACACGTCAGTACCTGGATGATACAATGATCAAGCAGCTCGTAGCAGGTGCTAGTGACCGTAATGGCCGTTTGGGTATGTGTTGCTGGAGCAGTTTGATTATTGTACATATCTGACAATGGTCCCGGTGACATGCACAGCTGGCCTCCATGTGCATGTTTCACATCCAGATGCATCTTGATTACATCTCATCAAACATTACAACCTGACAAAACTGCTCAATCAGGACTTCATTGTGACACAGGAATGAACCCCACCAAACAGAGCTGAGCGCTGATTTATACTTCTTTTATGTGCTACAAGTATTTTATCATGTCATGATAAATAGCGCAATTTGTTAAATGCCTGATATGTTCAGCATATTGAGGACATGCATCATTTCTACGGCAATTTACAGAAAGTGGCCTAAGAGTTTGGACATTTTACAAATTTTCCTAGGCGTTTTGACCATTCATTTTCAAGAGATTTTCGAAAACGTACACGTGTTGATACTAGAAAGGTTTCATAATAAGAGACTGGTGCTGGGTCGGGAGCGCAAAAGACAATTTTTTGTATGATGGGGAAACAGGGCAGGGTTCGGGAGATTGAAGCTCAGCGCACAGGCTAAGACTGCAAGAAAGACAACCTGAATTCATATTCAATTGAGTGTGTGTTATTATCTCCCAACTAGGCGCATTTATATAGAGGAGCGTTGATATGAATTATATGAACGGTTAATGTAGGAGGGGGGGAGCTGAGCGTGGGAATGGTTTTGTTTTTTCTGTCAGCCTCCACTTATAAGTGGCCACTTGACACAAACATTGCTTAACAGTTATATGTTATCAGAATTAGTACAAATGTGTGTTTTAGTGTTGTTACGTTGGTACCTATCACGCGTGTTCATATGTACTTGCAGTATAAGGATGTGTGCAGCTATTCATATATTAGTAATAGGTTACTGACCAGTGCATCGATAATGAAACACGTGTGACAGTTGTTAATTGTCCTGCTCTACGTCGACCAGTACGTGTACCAGTACGTCTACCAGTACGTCTACCATTTCGTCTGCCAGTACGTCTACCATTGTGTCTACCAGAATGTCTACACCGCCCCAGTCCAGGAATAAGTCCATATCAAAGGCATGGGTGGCGACATTATCCGTAAATGAAAGGCGAACGTGTACCTTTGGGGCATCGAGGAAAGAAGGTTCTTCTGATGACAAAACGGAACTATTTTGAAAACGGCAAATTTTCTTTTGTTCTTTGTTTGTTGTTTAACGCCGCGCTCGGCAAAACTCCGGCTATATGACGGCGGTCTGTAAATAATCGTTTCTGGACCAGACAATCCAGTGATTGCTATCATGAGCACAATTAGGATACGGTGACATGCATCAACCAAGTCAGGGAGCCTGAGCACCCGACCCCGTTAGTCGCCTACTCCGACAAGCATGGGTTGCTGAAGAGCTATTCTAACCAGGATCTTCATGGATCTGAAGACGGCAATGAGCTGATCTGTTCAAATACCAAGAAAAGAAGATTGTCAGTCCACATTCTCATCTCATGAATCAAACTTTGCAAAAAACGTTCAATGGATGAAATATTCAAGATTTCGCCACTCATGACTTTCCTTCCAGAGGTGTTGCGGCATACCTGCCACTCCTGTCATACCTGCACATCGATCTGGACAGTCTCCAATGAAATAAACCCAGATTTTATGAGGCCCTTAATGTTACATGTCTGATCAAATACATGTATTAAAAAGCACGGTGTGACGTTAATGGATTCATTGAATTAAAAGAACACGCTCTCAAGTCTCAATGTAAGGATTCAACACCAAATGCCCTTCAAAGAGTTTGTTTTTTGACATGTGGGAATAACTGACGATTAGCCTCTTGAAATCATCCATCTCAGTAAATATACATTGTATGTCACGTTCTTGACGTTGATGAAGATGAAGTCATCGTTCTTGTCATACAGGTTTGTGGGTAGTTTTGGTCACTGATTGGTCTTGATGCATACATCCAAATATGAAACGGTTAGATGCGGTTTCACTGGTTCTTTTTTCCAGTTCAGGTGGGTTAATCAGTGGACGCGTATTGGCTATTTGACCATTATTGAACTGTACCATACTATCCATACAGTTGAAGCTTAAACCTCTCATATATATTCCCTTGTTTTGCCAATACCCGCAGAAATTCCTAATAGTCAACTTTCCCTTCATGTCGAGCAATATTCCAGCAGCTCCAGTTTTTTGGGTTTACATGTCGCAAAAAATCCAGCATGCTCTTTCTACCAAGATATCAAAGAGCGTCATACGATTCTTGCTCAGAAGTTGTGTGATCAAGGTTACACCATTCAAGGCCTCAGTAAAGATTTCAGAAAGTTTTATGGTAGACAGTGGAGGACATTTCCAAATGTGACGCATCAGTGACAACAATTACATGTACGTCCGATGCAATTCCCTATTCCCTTGTACAATATGTTCCCATATTTCTTCGTGTGAACAATTGCTTTGCCTTTGCATGTTTTTGTGACGAGTCACTGGTGGGGAAGGATACGCTCACTTTTTCGCGATCACCTGGTATCATTACTATTTGATAGTGGTTCATAAACACATGTTCATGATATAGTCGGTAACTGTACAATCGACTCTGCTTTATGTAGAGATTTCTATTGGATATGGAAAGGGTTTTGTCGCTTTTTTTTAAGCGTGAAGAAACAGATTATCAAGGAGGAAGCACAGATGGTAACCATGGAGATTCCCAGTTCATGCCTAATTGCCCTATCCCAAAATATACAAACAAGACTTATCACATCTAACTAAATACATAAAAATCAACTAACCGTCTGGACTGATCCGTACATATATACTCTCTTCCGTCTTGACTGATCCATACATATATACTTACAACCATCTGGTCTGATTCATACATATATACTCTCTACCCCCTTGACTGATCCATTCATTATTCTTGCTACCATCTGGTCTGATCCATACATATATACTCTCAACTTCCTTGACTGACCCATAAATATAAACTCTCTTCCGTCTGGACGGAGCCATACATATATACCCACTACCGTCTGGTCTGATCCATGCATATATGCTGTCTTCTCTCTGGACTGACCAATACATATATACCCACTGCTTTCTGGGCCGATCCATACATGTATACCTACTGCCGTCTGAAGTGAACCATATAAATGTACTCTCTACCTCCTTGACTGATCCATACATATACACTTACTACCGTCTGGACTGATCCATTCATATATACTTACTACCATCTGGACTGATCCATACATATATATTCTCTTCAGTCTGGACTGATCCATACATATATAATCTCTTAAGTCATGACTGATCCATATATATATATTCTCTTCAGTCTGGACTGATCCAAATATATATATATATTCACTTCAGTCTGGACTGATCCATATATATATATATATATTCTCTTCAGTCTGGATTGATCCATACATATATACGTCTGGACTGATCCACACATATATATTCTCTTCAGTCTGGACTGATCCATATATATATATATATATATATATATATATATATATATATATATATATACTCTACCTCATTGACGGATCCATACATATATACTTACTACCGTCTGGACTGATCCATTCATATATACTTACTACCGTCTCGACTGATCCATACATATATACCTACTACCGTCTTGACTGAGCCATACCTTTGTATTCTCCAGTCTGGACTGATCCATACATATATATTCTCTTCAGTCTGGACTGATCTAAATATATATATATATATATATATATATATATATATATAATATATGTATAATATATATATATATATAATATATATATATATATATGTATATATATACTCTACCTCATTGACGGATCCATACATATATACTTACTACCGTCTGGACTGACCCCTACATATATACTCTCTACTTCCTTGACTGATCCATACATATATACTTACTACAGTCTTGACGGATCCATTTATATATACTTACTACCGTCTGGACTGATCCATACATAAATATTCTCTTTAGTCTGGATTGATGCATACATATACAGTCTCTTCAGTCTGGACTGATCCATACATATATACTGTCTACCTCCTTGACGGATCCATACATATATACTTACTACCGTCTGGACTGATCCATACATATATACCAACTTAGCTCAAAAAGTGTACGTTTTCGTTTTCCGGAAACCTTCTGGATACCTTCCCACTTTGAATCTGGCCCGGATACCTTCCGTAAATAAAATTGTCAAAATTTGGGGGATGCATTTTGTTTAATTAAGTGTGGAACACATAACAAATATCTGAAAATTACCAAGAACATTGAAGGTTGCTGAAGTCATCCGGAAGGTTTTCCGAACGTATCCAGATGCAAATTTTCTTCATGTTTTGTTTCCAGTAAATAATATTAGTCTGGACATATGCTACAACTGCAGAGTCATGTCATGCAACCACCGTCTGGGCTTATCCCTACACAGAGATTATTATACAAGATTATTGCACTGATCTGTTCATGTGTTTGGCACAACAGTGTCTGTTGGGATTCGCAGTATCTACCATAACCCATCCGGTGCATACCTTGTTTGCAAGTGTGTTGATGAAGGGTGCAACGATGATCAAATGTATTTTAGAGGCGTCTCGCTTTTTTAGGAAAGATGAAAAGTTATCAAATTGAATCTTGTCTCATGGATACCTTTACAAATTAACTATTTTTCTAACAAATATATCTTGAGTTTCTAATTCTATGAAATATTCCATCATTCGGTCAAAGTGTCGTCTTCAACGTTGTGTTACTAGATTTTGGTGCCTTGATAGACGTCTGAATGTCCCTTTGCCCTGTCTTAATACGATTTCTTTTTTCCTGAGGCTATAACTATTTCTTCTGTCGTAGAATGTGTACGGCTGTGTCATGAAATACCGTCCGCCTTCAAGTTACAGACTGGAAGTAAGCGAATTATAGACTTAATTGACTTCAATCTATTTAACAGTAGCACTCTGTCCCCAGCGCAGAGAGTGTCAGTTGTGTCGTGTAATTAGGGATTCTGGAGAGTCAGCTGAAACAGGTGTTACTTAGAAAGGCAGAAATCCACATCAGGAGGCAATATATATGTGCCTCTTTCTCATTTTGATAATTAACACTTAGCCTCGCTGGCATGTTCTCACAACATAACACCAGATGCTGAAATACCAGTTTTAACTTGAAATAGACTTTTGTGCATTTGTCTGAAAATACATCGCTTGATAAGTAATATCTTGTGACACCAATAATAAAAAAACACGTGAACAAGGTGAGTGGGTTAACAAAGTTAATGTGAAAAAGATTAAATGATGAATTCCTACACCCTGCTTACCTGTTGACGTAACAAAGACCTCTATGTTGACGTAATATGTAATGATGTATAATTATATTAATGCATCACAGTCTACCATTGTTGACGTGACAGAGATACTGTTAGCTCCTGGAAATGTATCATAGAAAACTCATAGAATAAACTGTTTCACGAAACATGTGTACGAAAACAATCAAAGGTAATACAGTCGTCTTTTTGAGTCTGGAATTTGTTTTCCTCCAATTTTAGTTTCCATTATATATTAAAAGAACACCAACGCCGGAGAATAATCAGTCTCGTTTATCTACACAAATAGATTTCATTAAACGTAAAATGCAACAAGGAGTGAAAGGTTTCGGACTGGACCACTGAAAATCATTGATGACACCAGGTGTTCTCAAAAAGTGTAAGCATGCCCTGTTTTACCAGTAACACTCGCCACGTTAACAACGTGCATAAGAAATAAGAAATAAGGAAAATATAAAAAATAATTGTTTGTTGTAATAATTTGTTTCAGAAAAAACATTGAAGCTGTGACCGTGCAAATTTCTGTCTCTGAGGAATAATCAAATCTCCCCGGGCACACCAGACACATAGTCCGACCCTCACACTTAAACAACATACCTGACGTCAAGTGTTCATCTATTAAACTCTTAGTCTACTTGGCCTGTTAATAAGATCTTGCGCGACATATATCCATTTTTATCTCACCAATGTCAGTGACATAGTCATTATTCCGAAATAGTTGTCAGGTTTGTAACATCTATACCAAGGATTATTAACGGAACACTGGAAAACCTTGCGTTTGGTGGATTTTTCATTTGCAATTCAAAATGTGCGCGTAGAATCATAGTCAGTTTGAAAAGTTGGGTTTAATGTAAAGATTTTTAATTGACTCTGAAAATGTGTTCAGAACTCCGAATAAAGGTAACCAAACATCTTTAAATAAAGAGTATTTGTTTACACGGCGTAAAGACGGCCGGTATAAGCGATTCTATAGCATACATGGCTGAAGGCAATCAGCTCGCAGCTTAAGATATATACGTTATTCGTCCAGTATAAAGATGAGCCACTACGAGGTCTGCTTCACAAGCTATTCGTGCTTACTTTCTTGTGACGTGTTATCCTTGAGGCAGACACTACAACAAAGCCTATGAATCAAGTAACTGAGCTGACTTTGATATAGAAGGTAATAAAATCAGGTTCAACAACAATAAATCTCTAACTTCTGATTTTGATCGGTTGGTGTGCTAAGTCTAATGTTCCATCACATGGCATCTGTCAGGAGTTCCTAAACACTGAACAGAGTCATCGATCATCGCATGTTTGAGAGGGTTAAGTCGCTTGTACTGTAACCACTTAAAAGACGTAACTGTGGCGCTCATCGTATTTGCTTCTGTTTTCCTATTCCGAAATTATATAATAAATTAAGGTAACCGACCCATTCCTAAGCAGTCTGTGCATACAACAACTAAAATGGTTGCAATATACCAAAATCAAAGTATTCTCAAACTTTTGAGTATATTATGCACGGTGTTTAGGCCTCGGTACAATCAGCTTCACCACGAGTTTGTCACCATTTTAGACAGTGATTCGAGAATTTTAAAATTGTCGCTCCCGTTTATTTGGATTTGACTTGACAGTTACGAATGTGAAACCCTGAAGTCTACGGGTATTGCAATTTGCAAAACGCACACTTGTCACTAGGATGTACAAATGAAAAAACTTTCAAAAGACAAGAATAAATCAATCAAATCAATCGAAAAACCGTAAGATGGTAATAAAATCCAGTTCAAAAAACATAAATCTCTGACTTCTGATTTTGCTCGGTTGGTGTGCTCTGTGTAATGTTCCATCACCTGGCATCTGTCAGGCGTCCCGAATCACTGAACAAAGTCATCGATCGTCGCATGTTTTGTAAAGACGTAATTGCGGCTTGAATGTGGGGTCATTATATTGTATTTTCTTCTGTCTTTCTTTAAATGAATTTGAAGATTTTATATGCGTTTGATAATATTTTGAAGTTGCCGATACATACCTAAACTGTCTGTTTGTACAAACATATAACCACGAAACTGGTTGCAGTACTCCGAAACTAAAGGAATATCATGTAATAAATGTACAGTTGTAATGCCACCTACAGTGAGCACCACTAACACTTTAGTCAGCACTGTAGTCTTAACAGTGATTCGACAGTGCAAATATTTTGAATTCTTGCCTCCGTTTGTTTGGATATGACTTGACAGAGTAACGAATATGAATACCCTTAAACTTGCAATTTACAAAACGAAAACTGTTCATTCAGATCGCGTGACATTTGCAAATTAAATATATGTGCAAAGACTAGACACTGTCACAAATCTAATGAATCGAAAGGATATTAGGAAATGTTCAGATCAGAGTTCCCGCGTCGCTGTCTTCCAAAGCATCATTTGATTCTACTTTGGTAGAAATAGAGCAACTTGAAGGTCATATAACAGACACATGGGAGGTCGTGTCGTTACACACAACCTATTTAATTTTGTGGTGAACGCCTTGACGTTTCCAGCAGAAACCGTAAGTGTTCTCTGCCCTTCTGCGATCGAAAACTCTTTGGAAACGTTATTTCTTATTTCCTGGTATTAGTTTCTGAAAGAATCTTTTTTTAACCCTTTTATCAAAGATTGCCACGATTTTCATGTTTGTCCGAAAGATCCGCATACACGGAACAGAACAGCACATTACTAAGATAATAGAAACATAGCCGTCTATTGACTGGTATACTGCATTAGCCTCGTGAGTTACTTGTGCCAGTCATGCGTCCATTACACAAGTTTAGGTTCATTAGACTTTCAGAAATAGTAGGCCAAGCCACTCAACTTAATACTCAGTCTCTTTCAGTATTCACAGTTAAAAATGATCGGTGAGTCATGCGACCCAGTACACATGTTAGCGTGCATGAGCCCCATTAACGTACTTTAAGACACTGAACTTGAGACCAAGTCATTCATCCATTCCTGTTAGTCCATATTCAGGTCACTGACATGTTTTCGTAAATCTGTTAACTATAATCGATAAAGAAAGATAAGGTAACGCTTTCGGTGTCAGTCCAAATTGATGCAGGTCGTGAACTTTGCTACCCACGAGTCTGAGTATGGTGTTGAGAAACGATTTGCAAAGAGCACAATTAGGAAGAATCTGCCTGGGATGACAGCACCTCACACCACTGGTCCAACCGTGACCCCCGATATTCAAGAAGAATTAACTACATATCGCAGGCTGTTTTCAGTAGATATGTGTTTTATTGTCGTTTGAATTCACTGAGATCTGGTGAACGTCCTATGTTGTCTTGAATACCAATGCCTTTGTTACACGTCAGTACCTGGATGATACAATGATCAAGCAGCTCGTAGCAGGTGCTAGTGACCGTAATGTCTGTTTGGGTATGTGTTGCTGGAGCAGTTTGATTATTGTACATATCTGACAATGGTCCCGGTGACATGCACAGCTGGCCTCCGTGTGCATGTTTCACATCCAGATGCATCTTGATTACATCCCGTCAAACATGACACACTGCTAGATCAGTCACACCCGTGAGGGGAGTAACAATATAGGTTCCAAGCAATCTGTACTTGTCGTTAGAGGCGAGAGGATGGTTGGGTGTTCAGGCTTGGGTACTTGTATGTCACCGTATCCCAAATGCGTGGAACAATGCTCATGATGTCAATCACTGGATTGTCTGGTCCTGACTCAAATATTTAGAGACCAGGCATCACACAGCTGGAATATTGCTGAGTGTTGCGTTAAACAACAAACATGACAAGGAAGTGAGTGATCCCAAGTGATATATACTTCCTTGGGACATTGCACAGGAATAAACCCCACAAAACGGGTCTGAGCGCAGCTTTATGCAATTTGTATATGCCATAAATAATAATTTACAAATCTACCATCAATGTGATACATAGCTCAGTTTGTGAAAAGGCTGATATGTTTCGCCAATTGCAGAGATTCCGCATTCTCAGGCAATTTACACCAAGTGGCTATAGAGTTCCAACGTGTCATAAATTGCCTCGACATTAGACCATTTCTTTACGAGATTTCTTGGAAGGTTTGTGCGAGATTCTATATCAATATGAAAGCAATGACAGCAACAATGATAATCAATGAACAACTGTAAGAACTAATTAACTACGTGTTGCCAAAAGACAGAAAGATCAAGTAGCGATGAATTATCCCGTGTCTTGCCGGGAGAGCGAAAAACAAATTGTCTGTATGTCGTTGAATGAAGGCAGTGATCAGAGATCAAAGATCAACATGGAAGCATGGTCGGTTATGGCCGCAAGGAAGACAACCTGAAGGCATGATCAATTGAGAGTGTCATTATCTCCCAACTTGGCTAATGAGCATTCACATCCGAATAGATGAACGTCGATATGAATAATTATCAAACTGTTAACATCCTCATATCAAAATAACTAAGTAGTTGTATGGGACCTAAGTAAGAGCGTGCATTTGCTTGCATCAAGTGTAAGTGGGCATTAACTCCAAGCATTAGAGTTGAAGCAACATTGCTTGAAAGTTACATTATCAGCATTGTTCATTTGTTTTGTATGTTTGTTGTTTAACGCCGCACTCAACAATATTCCAGCTATATGACGGCGGCCTGTAAATAATCGAGTCTGGACCAAACAATCAAGTGACTGACATCATGAGCATCGATCTACGCAATTAGAATGTGACATACATCGCCAAGTCAGCGAGCCAGACCACCCGATGCCGTTTATCGCCTCTTTCGACAAGCAAAGTCGCCTGTTACGGCAATCATGGGTTGTTGAAGACCTATTCTCTACCCGAATCTTAACGGATCCTCATCATTTAGTATACCTGTGTTTTAATTATGTCAATGTTTTTACATTGGTAACTAGGACACGCACTTACAATTTGAGAATCAACACGTAACGCTATCTAATTATAACCAACAGATACATAATTACGAAAATTATTTTTTGTTTGCAGCATCAATAGCAAGGATCATAAACGGCACACTAGAACGTCTTGCAATTTTCTTGTTAAAATCTTTTTCATTTATCTTGAACAAATGTCAAGCATTCCTAATAAAGATAGCCAGTTAAATGAAGAATTTTACTATGCATGAATGTAGGCAATCACAGTGAAAGCTTGTCAGCTTGAGATATATACGTCATTTTTCAAGTGTATAGATGAGCCACTACGAGGTCTGCTTCACAAGCTGTTCGTGCTTACTTTCTTGTGACGGATTATCCTTCAGAGGCAGAAAATAAGAAGTCTGCTGCATGGGTCATTCGCCCTTCCTTTGTCGTGATGAGTTATCGTGCATTACACCAAAGCCTAAAAATCAAGTAGATGAGCTGTTTCTGTGGATTCTGTGAAACTCAAAGGATTTGCTTGACTTTTACAATCTCAGAAAATAATCAAGTTCAATTAGGTCAAAACAGTTTATTTAACTTTGTACGCCACTACACATGATAAACTTAAAGACAAACTTCATTCCTTGATCAATGGGGCTTTTGACACAAAACGTTGTAAACATAGATACAGTTACGTCTCTGTATTCAGAGGTTCGGGACAATTTGTAAAACATGAAATCAAACACCATCAGAAGTTTACTGAGAAAACAGAATGTGAAATGCTGGACTTATTCATTGATAGATAACATTTATGTAAAATTTGGGGGTAAAACATTTAGGCAAGAAATGGGCATTCCCATGGGCACCAATTGCGCTCCCTGTCTTGCTGATCTGTTTCTTTATGCATAGGAATCAGAATCTGTGCTCGAATTTGCAAAGTCAAAGCAAGATAATCTGGCCAAGACATTTTACATAATTGATTATAGTTTTATAGGTGTTCGTACAACCAGGCCCATTTAAACCTTGCCCATATTAAAGGTTTGCTAAGTTCCTAGATATGTCATAAAGTAGCAAAACTGCCACACGCTTCATGGTGAACGATATTCCTAGCAAATAATAGTCAAGACAATGATAAGACAATATCGAGAATGTGAGAGACTCGACCATTGTCTTACGTTGATCTACACATTTTTGGCAATGCAGTAAATAATGAGCCACGTTGTCAAGCTGATAACACACTGTACAATGTCTTTAGTAATAATTTTGAAATATGCCTTAAGACAACTATGCCCAAGACGAAGTCTGGTTAAAAGAATCTCCTATCTCCGATCGTTTCGAGATATTTGCAATGTATTAATAAAAGGCTCGATGCCATAGAGATGGCTTCCTTTTAAGGATGATACCCACCTCTGTTGTCATTTGGTTTTAGCATGGATCTCACTGACTGTGCCTAATTCTGCAGGAGATAACAATGTCTCATCATGTCCTGACTCTTCAAAGTCTACTGCAGTTTGTCAATTTATCAGCCTTCTCATTTGCAATGTGCCCTCTCAATTCAAATGTGTCCAACATGAGCAGGTATCCATAAAAATTTAACATCTAAAAGATCTAAAAGATAAAAAAGTCGAATATAATGTTGACTAAGTCCTGCCTCACTGAAGAAGAACCTACCTACATTGATGGTAAAGTACCGACAGAATCACTACAAATGACCGCTGATACAGGTCTTACAAAATGAATCCAACGAAATGCTTCAATGAGTGCTCCATTTTCAGCAGAAAATACTGACAAGTGATCAGCTTGTCACTTCGTATAAAAAATTCTCTTTTTTCATTAACAATGAAGACACAAACAAGAACACGACCGAACACTGGGCACTTAGATCCATCAGTGTAAATATGAATGTAAATTTCGGATATGATGAGCGGCTGTGGCTTTAACACGAGGTTCTGGCTCAGATTTTTTTACTTGTGCCATTAAATCAAGATAAACTGATGGAAGTTGATGCAACCATGGCATCTTTTCAGGTAGAACCGTAGTATCATCTGTGTCAACGTCACGTACAGTATGGTGAGAGCGCATCCCATATGGCCCCATACCATCTTTCCAAGAGTATTGCCAATACACAAACATTTAACACAGTTGACGTAGTGTGTTTTCTCCCAAATGATTTCAATTTTAACATATATCTTGCTTTTAACAGTTAATGTCTGAGATCTAAAGGCATTTCACCCGAATCAACTTGTAAAGCCTCCACAGAGATGGTTCTGAATGCTCTTATACACGATCTTAGGGCTTGTGACCGAGAAACATCTTGTCTTGCTTTTCAGTAGGCACATGTAGATTCATAGACTAGACAACTGAAATCAAGTAAGCTTCAGGTATACCGATGATCTGATACCGTTCATAATCTATCAAATAGCCAAGTCACTTCCACTAATTTACCCCGTCATGAACTAGAAAGGAGAGCAGTGAGACTGCTTCATTTGCATGACAAGAAGGATGACTTCAACTTTCCAATAGCTTCCTTTCCCTTTATGTCGAGCAATATTCTAGCAGCTCTAGCCCTTGGTGTCTACATTTCAAAACTTTTGAGGTACAATCGAGCATGCCCGTTAAGACTGTCTAATACAACGTTTGTTCAAAAGTTGTTTGATCAAAGTTGCAACATTCAAGATGTCACCCACATTCAAAAAGTTTGATGGTAGACATGCGGAGGACGTTTCCAAAATTGAAGCATCAGTGACAAAAATCAATCCTGAGGCAATTCCCTATTTTGATTTATATCATATGTTCCCCTGTGTTTTTTATTTCAGGTGACCAATTGACTTGCCTTTGCATGTGTTAGTGACGGGTAGGACGGGGTACGCTCACCTTTTTCGTGAACACGTATCATCCTTCTTTTAAAGTTATTCATAAACATGCTCATGGTGTAGTCGAAATCATACAATCGACTCTTATGCGGAAAGGGTTTTGTCGTTTTTATTTGATATAGAATGTGATAAAATCCGGGTTAAAAACAATAAATTTCTACTTCTCAATTTGATCGGTCACGTGGCACTTGTCAGCACTTCTTGAACACTGGAAAGAGTCAACGATCGTCGCAGGGTTTATAGGCTTTTGTCGCTTTTATTGTAACCGAGACATAACTGTTACTCTGTATTTCCTTCTGTTTTCCTTTTCTGAATTTGAAGATCTTTTTCTATAATAATATATCTTTCGATAATAATTTGACGTAGCCCATACGTTCCTAAAATATCTGTGTATATAACAACTAAATTGAATGAATACATGAATGAATGATTACACCAAAACTACTAAAACTAAAACTAATTGGAAGTATATTATGAACTGCGGTTGTGGCGCGGTACAATCGGCTTTACTGTTATTTTAATCACCACAGTGATTCGAGTCTATAGTTTCTAAAAATGTGGCTTCCGTTTGATGGATTGGATTTGACAGTTATACCTTCAGGGCTATCATAATTGCAAATTGCAAAACACACACTGGTCCTTAAGATCATGTTACATGTACGAATGAAATAAATTTGTAAAGACTAGAAAAAGTCAATCAAATCAATCGAAAGGGCAATAGGAAAAGCTCGGATTAAAAATCCCGTTTGCTGCCTTCCAAAGTGTCATTTGATTCTACTTCAGAAACACAGATAAAGCAAAGTAAAGATTGATAATAGACGTATACGAAATCGTGGCGTTGCACACAAATGACTTGGTGGAAACCGTCTTACTTATTCAGCAGAAACCTTAAATGTTCGTGGCACAACTGCGCTCGAAAACTCGTTGGGACCGTTACTTCTTATTTCCTGTTATTAACTCCTGAAAGACCCCGGCGTGGCTTTGACCCTTTCATCAAAGAATATCACGGTTTTAATTTCATTTCTGCAGACTCGCTTGCACGGAACTCAACATAACATTCAGATAGGATAACCATGCCAAGCAATGGCTTATTAATCATTTTTGCCATATGAATTGTATCATTCTTAGTAAAAGTAGAGTGGCTAAAGTAATTCACGCAGATCTGTAGCACTTCTGTTGCCGTATTTGATCGTGTTACCTTTGCAAAACCTTAATGACTAGATGATACAATAATTGAGTCGCACGTAGCAAGTACTGTGGGCATGTTTAGCTGGAGCAGTGCGACCGTGGCACATATTTCACTGTGACATGAGCCATACGACTGGCCTCCCTGTGCTTATTTCAGATCAAGATACGTCTTCATTGCCGTCCGTCAAATATTACAACCTGACATTCTGCTTGATCCGTAAGTGCAAACTTGGAAACTATTGAAGTGTGTATAGCTTTATGTATTCATAGTATTGGGAATGATAACATTTGTCTTGAAATCCACGGCTTTTGTGTTATGTGGAATCTTGTATGCTGCTTAATCAGCAAGATATATGAAGTCACTAATACGTACTTGCAAGTGACAGGACACAGACATGAACGCCCGAAAACGAGGCTGAGCCAAGCTTTATGTAATTTGTGGGTGCCATAAATACTTTATAATGTCGTAAATTTTGTAATCAATGTGTAAAATAGGGCAATCTGGGACATGTCTGAAATGCTGACGAGATGTCTCATTCATTAAGCCAATTTACACAAAGTTTCGGAACAGATCAGACATGTTACAAATTGCGTAGACATTTTGACCATTTATTTAGCAGATTTCTTGAAATGTTTAATGAGATTCCCTGTGAATACGACATCAAACACAACATTAATGATGACCAAAGAACAACTGTAAAAACTAAATGTCTAAACGATTTTGAGAAAAGATTTTCAATTACCCGGAAGGCGGAAAATAAATTTGCCGTACGACGGCACAATGGGGCAGTGAGATGGAGATCGAAGTTCAGCATCGAGAAAGACAGCAACCTTAACGCACGGCCAATGGAGTGTGCGTAAAAGAGCATTCATATCGAAATATTTTGATCATTGATATGTTTCGTATCGATTCCCAAATTGAAACAATATGTTAACACAGACATCTGAACTTAAATGAACTAAGTGTGAAACCAACAAATCGTAAACAATCAACATATTACCAAATCAACTAAGGTTACAAATCAACGCAAATTACTTCCCAGCAATTACAAAGACAGTACACAATAGAATGGTAGTACAATATTCAAAGGCCATACATGATATGATGGCAGTGCTCAGTATCAAATACACAATTACCGTGTCAAGCTCCAAATTTTAGTCGAGCCAGGGAATCAGGGATGACGAGCGCTCCCCACATCACATGGTTCAGATGTCATGAAATGCGTCAGAGATGCGTAAACACACAATAGATTTCTATTGGACATCGAAAGGGTTTTGTTGTTTTATTTACTCAAACTAGTCAGTTCGGGTTGGAAGTGTAATGGTATGGGGTTTCATAACAACTCATCATTGTTAATGGCAATTTGTGTGGCGTACGCTACCGGGACGACGTCTTTCGGTATCATGTTCTACACTTTGTTTGTTCGTTGTTCAACTCCGCACTCAGCAATATTACATCTATATGACTGCGGTCTGTAAATAATTGTGTCTGGACCAGACAATCCAGTGATTGATATCATGACCATCGATCCACGCAATTGGGATGCCATGACAGGCATCAACCAGGTCAGCAAGCCTGACATTCGATCATGTAAATCGACAAGCAAAATCGCCTTTTATGGCAAGCACATGTTCATAATCATATAAAAAGTCTGTCAGCTGTACGATTCCGACTATATCATTAGTATTTATATATGAATACGTTCTACATAGTAATGATACCAGGTGTTCGCGAAAGGTGAGAAAACACAAACGGAACACATGCTCACGATATAGTCGCAATCGTCACTGGACGTTTAGAAGATTCTCCTTATTATGAAATGGGTTCTGTTCCGATTATTTAATTGACAGGTTCCTTACATCCATTTCTTCGTCATAATTTAGTTCTCTGCCTTCCGTGAGACCTCCCAGCAGTATCGATTCTACGTTAGACCATGACATTTGTGATAACTGCATATTGATTTGAAAACACTTTCTGAAGGCAATTTCAAATACTGATTGAATTTTTATCTGCGGCCACGTGACTTTGTAAGGCAGGTGCTTTTCTTAAAAGATTAAATAACCAATTTCAACAACAAGCAAACTGTAGACTGTAATTTTATCTTCTCACAATGCCTCAAGTCAAAATACATTTGTCATTGTCCATATGTGATCAAAGTTCAGTTTAGCTCTTATGTTACAGTTGTGGGAGTCATTGTGTTATAGATTGATTGAAATAAATAAGAAATACGGGAATATATAGCACGGCATAATGCTATTGTTACATTGTAATACTATCACAATAATAATGCATTAAACGTCACCAGTAAAAATAATTGTTTTACATGTTTTAAATACTACCGAGCTGAAAAATATTAGTCAACTCAAAACATATCTATCAAATAACCTTTAGTTTACTATGTAAGTTTGAAAAGCCCTCACAAACGTGTTGCGAAATTTATGTTTAGACCTCGTGCAAAGAGAGTGAGTACAGCCAACAACTTCGAAGGCCATGTGAAATACAGAAAGAATAACGTGACACAAAATGTTCCTTAGCAAAGTCATTGATGTAAGTTATGCCGTCTGTAGACTATCTGCCTTTTCAAATCAACTACCCACGTGGCAGGCAGGCATGAACGTGACACGCTTCATGATCAAAACCTACCACAGCCCAGCAGTTATCGCTCTTTGTAGCTACTGTGAATGCAACCCCCCTGAAGACAATAAATCATCCTTACATGCGCCGGTGTTAACCGTAGCAATTATCGGACAAACCTACAGGAACAGATAAATACCCATATAAAAACATAAAGTTGGCTGTAACAGAAAGTATGATAATATACCCTGACCAGAAACCAACTTATAAAGACATCTAAAGATTCTGTAAATATCCGTTACTTCGGTTTACTTGTATAACGCGTAACACTGTATTGAAGTCACTGACATTAGACACTGTTGTACAACAAAGGATGCTGTAACAACAGGAGACCATTATATATACCAGATGCCAACAAATTTGCAAATGTCATACCTTTTGTGAGTACATTCGTTAAAAGTACACTGCCAAGACAACGAAAGTATTTACTTGAATATTGGAATTAATCAAGATATTACATACGCTAGCAAAGTATCACAAGGCTGGAAACAGTCGCCCAAACACTGCAAACCAAAGATCTAGAAACAACTATAATACCCATATAAAATACGTCACCATCGAAGGACAAGTTCTTCATTGTTTCATGTCTTGCTACAATCAGGTGTATGTTTTCGTGTACCCAGCAGAAACGATCGTCAACAATAAGACTAACTAAGGCGGAAGGAGCCAGACATTCACGGCGGTACAGAAAGTCAACCACCAGTGATTCTATACATTTGGAGAAGAGGCGTCACTGACCGTCACTGCACGATGTAATTCCCCTTTTTGACGTTCCTATCTCCCCGCGTTCTTCAGGTGCACTGTTGACTTTCATTTGCATGTGTGTGTAGCGGACATCACCGATGGGGCAGGGTACGTTGACTGTTTAGTGAATTTATGCCAAGAAAAGACAATGTATGGTGAGGAGTATCTGTATATATTAAGAATTAGGACACATTTAGACATCACCGTGAACTCTGTGTTATATCCAAATTCAATTTTCTTATTGTTTTTTTTTCTGATAGGCCATGGGCCCAAATACATGAAATGGATACGATACAGTACAGGATAGTTTTACAAGTAGAATCACATGTTTCATTTCTGTACAGTTCTGGTCTTGAAGACATATTTGAAATACAACATAACAGATTTAAAATCGTGATAATTTGAGGTTGCCATAAGGCGAATAAAATGTTGGACTGATGATCGAATCTTTATTTGGTATGTGTTGCTTTCGAAGATGGGCATAGAAACGTGAAATGATACAGATCTTCGATATTGTTTAGATAACAATATGTACATGAGCTTGTTTTCCTTTTTAAAAATAACTAACTATACACCC
Organism: Haliotis rufescens; assembly: GCF_023055435.1. Classification (NCBI taxonomy): domain Eukaryota; kingdom Metazoa; phylum Mollusca; class Gastropoda; order Lepetellida; family Haliotidae; genus Haliotis; species Haliotis rufescens. The sequence goes on along the minus strand of NW_025963779.1, from coordinate 91,605,160 downwards.
AACACTGTGGAGTAGAGCTAGCTTGAGCTGGTTAGACTTGCTTTTGTATACGTTTCTAGATTATTATTTTTCATGAAATAAATCTATTCCACGGTCATGGTGCAGGACTACCAACACCTTGGTAGACCCAAGCATACGCAAGACCTGAACTAAACAGAATAAGTCTTGCCCAGTTCTGTCTTCGTACTGAATCAAGGTTAAATAACATTTCGTATGCCTCATGTGGAAGTCTATCAGATGCCACAATGAAGTAATTTTAGCCAGTATTGCACCGAACTGTTTATAAACAATGGGTACCGTCCACATTCCTCTAAAGCCATTACATTGGAAGTGTTTATTTCTGTACCAAGATAATATTTACATGCTAGATGTTGGACCCTTTCTACAACCTCTTATCTTTGTATAATCGTTTGTATCTATGTCCCCATATTTCGCATCCATAAAGAAGGATGTGTTAAATTTTTTAATCAAATATTTTGGAAAATGTTCCGAGTCGGATTGTTCCATATGTCTAAAACAATTTTCAAACATTTATTAATGGCCTTTTCCCCTTTAGCGCCAAATGTGACACTGCTCTTGTAAAATCTTAAGTTGGGGTCATTATTAGTCCAAGGTACTTATATTCTGTTAGATAATACCATTTCTCACATTGCTTAACAATTCCACCTCTACGAAAAACAACTAGTTTAGTTTTCGACAGGTTAACATTTTTTATTCAGCTGCTCTTGTAGCATACTCGATCAGAAATACAAATATTATCATAATGTTGTAGCCTGGAATATGGAGCAAAACACAATGACATGGGCCAGGGTGTGAGGTCTGTTTAGTTATATTCCCGTTGATGACTAACTGACAACCTGGAACAATTAATTCACTAATAAACATACATTTATCCAGCACATTAAAACTGAAGCAGATTAAATGATAATCGACTACACTTTTAAGCTATTCATGATATAACAAGAGAGTGCACGCTGATCCGTTGATCGGGGAAATAATGTAGTGCTTTGAGCTTTAGGGCATGGATTTGGCGCATTATAAATATGCACATTATAAGCATCTTCAGGTTAAGCATTGCATCAGCAAGCATCTATAGATTAAGGAAGTGTTTCAAATCTTCAGGGCACGGTGATTGTCTTAGAATAACAGTGTCAGAACATATAAGCACATGTGTCAGTAACTTTAAAATTGGACATTTCAATAGGACAAAATTACCATTACCAAAACTCATAATTGCCATTGTAACGTCTCAAAGACTTGCTTTTTCTGAAGGAACTATTGTCGATAGCACAGAGCTCGGGTACTTCTTTGTGGAAATGCTAATGGCTGTAAATTTAAATTTTAATTTGTGGGTTTGTGGTATTGATTCTCCTGTTATAATGTCTGTCATTTATTTCTAGAAAGGGTTTTGTCGCCTTTTTTACACCCGAAGCATCAAAGTCTCATCTGACTGTATCAAACTATTTCATCAGCAGTGATGCCATGTTCTGCGAAAGTCCATCAAATAGCATTTAAGTATAAATATCAGCTAGTTAACATTTCTCCAATCTTCACTCCACTCTTAAGTGACTGTGACAGGGATAGTTTAATTCAAGGAATCAGATGAAGTACTCAGACGATATAATAGATACCGCTGTGTCTTGAAAACAAATTGGGTTTCCTACAAACATCATCATTATGCAGTATGGACATAGTCCAACCACTTCCACATGGCACAGGGATGTTTCTATCGTGGACTCCAGTAGGTCTCTGTTGCTCGCACCTTGGTGGTTATATGTGTTGCTGCTACTGATAGCTCTCAAAAGCCCAACATGCAAATGCAGACATGATAATGGGCCCTGCTGTAATTACATGGATCTGTTGTTTCCGCTCTAGACGGGGAGAAAGTCTAAAGACTACATAAATGTGAGAAGGGGTCTTTGTTTTAAAGTTTATACCGTATTTTGTCTACGACAGAGTCTAGACTAACAACCGCTGTGGGATATATGGTGTTCTTTTGTGATTTGTTGGCACAATCCAGCTCTATTACACGCACGCTACCAATGCAAAGATTAGTCCGTACTCTACATGTGCATCCTTGTGTTAGTTTACAGTGTAAGAATAGAATACATATGGAACATTAGGCCTCACTGAGTTGTTGGTACACATACATGGCATGGCAGTATTTTAAAGTAGATATGTAATGATGTCCATGAATATTTTTAAGGCCTTTTTAACAGAGGACGACATTTTACCATTTGTGATATCTGGATTACAATATTTTACAATGTTTTATGATTACCAAAGACATTTCCTCGTTTGCCTAAAACGAAAATTAACAACACTGATTTACACTTGATTTGATTTTGTCAATAATAAAGAATAAATTAAGTGAACACTGCATTTATAGCGATAATCACGTATTTTGCGATGTTTTCAGAACTGTAACATCTTCACATAAACTGCCGGCTAAAAGGAAGTATCCACCAATGATTGATGTTGCCTAAAATTAAACAAGAAATGATTACTAGTATTCTATTGTTATAATTTGATACGGGTATCGCAGTTGTTCTTTGGACCTAAAGTATATAATGTTTCGGCGACTGTTGTCAAGGAAGTTACGTTTCGATAACGTTTGTAATTGTTTCGTCATATCTGATATTATCAAGAGAATACTTTCTGTAACTCTGAAAGCGCTTATCTACCTGAACTGCAGAATGGGAACAGCCCTGGAAGAGATGTGTTTGAAGGAGTGAAGTGATTTCAGTGTCAGAGAGGGTGAGATCCGCAAAGAAACGACAGCACCGCTGACAGATCTGGAGCCGAACAAGTCATGTGAACTTTGAGTTTGAAACCTGCAGTAGGAATTGTTGATTTAACTGTCAATACCACTTGCAAGCATAAAGGTGATTCGTGCGGGTAAATTCCAATATGTCCGTACCAGAGAAGCAAGTGAAAGATTTGGCGGTTGAAATATGGGGAAATTAATTATCTAGAAAGGTCAGAAAAAAACTTGTCAGCTTTCATGAATTTTTTACAAAAGGCTTGAGACAATTTCTGTCCGCCTCTAAAAAAAAATACTCACAATATAATTATGACCGGCAACTACCGGAACTTTGGTATTTTTATCAACTCATCTACCACCAAGATCAAAAACTGCTTCTGAGCCCTTTTCGTTTCAGAACACAAACGTATTTAATCAGGAGGATCGTTCAATTTCCGTTGACTAATTCATCGGTTAAAACATCAAGTAAAAACGGACTAAGCATACATCGTTTTTACAGGGACAATAAAAAAACACACATTTGTTCATGTTTGATCTGAGCTGTGTCTATATATTGAACCAAAAGATATCACGAAAACATTAAATTCTACATAACATGTACGTTCTTTATATCAAAGATACGTTTGGAATGAAAGCAGTCAATCCAAAGGGATTATCGGCTGGGCATTCCGAAATAGGTTCAAACGTCTCAACCAAAGAGACCGACACTTTGTACAAACAGCGGTGAAAACGTAACATAACATATTCCAAATAATTAGCCGAAAAATATAGGTTTTCACGCTTGTCTTTTTCGGGATGGTAAAATTCCTGCATTAGGAATAGGAATTTTGCGAGCCCTGGCGAGCTAAATACACCGTGTATATTCCTCATTAAGGATAATTACCATCCCAAAACACACAATAACCTCCATGTCATATTAAATTTTGTCTTCGAAAATCCTATTCTCATCTCTCACAAACATTACCTAAACATTGCATGTTTTCCTGGAATGTGCGCATTAATGTATATTACGTCAGAAAGTCAGTGATTTGTCATTAGGGACAGTGACAACAGTAAATATAGTTCAAACTGAAACCTGTTTCAGTGGCGTAACTGCAGATAGGCACAATAACATTTGCGTACACGTACTGTTTCTTTATATTAACAGTTCGCGGCAGTCATTCGGGCCGCCCGTTGGACTATCTGTCCTTTATAAAAGGGAAGCTACTCTTACCCTAGTCTATGAGACGTCGCGTTTGTATTGTCTGCCTGTCCTGTTATAACGCTTCGAAGTGATAAATCAGATGTTCACACAGCGACAAAATGGAACAAGGTTACAATTCGAGCAAAATCAAACTGTTCTACATTGGGGGAAGGACCCCAAGCCGCAGAATTCTACCCTAATTAGTTTCAGACCCATTGGTCAGCTTATGTGCGGAACTCCGTGATACACAGAAAGGCATTACGCCTACATACAATCTAAGTTCAGTCTTATGTTTATGCCTGAGCAAGAATTCGTAACACTAATATATTTCGTGCCTGGCAGCGCAATAACAGTTAAGGGTACATATTTTTGCATGCAGGGGAACCAGCGTCATTAAAGGAAACAGATTTACAGATGTAACTGGCTGGGGTCAATTTCCAAGTCTGCGAAAATCGCTAACACCAAGACTATCAGCAAAAAGGAGTCTAATTACACAATATATCTGTCAACTGACGACAGTAAGCTTTACATTAATTATACTGAAGAGTCTTAGGAAACATCAACTTGCCATTTTATGCATCGTTCCTGAAGGCACATTGCTCTCAAATTAAACACGTGTTAGTTTACGCACCCTGTATAGACTGTTACAATACACTGAACAATTTAAAAGTACTAGCTAGTATCTAAGCAACTCGAACTAGAACTATTTGCACCATTTGGAAACGTTGTACGAGTCTATAAATAAATGATCCGAATATATGTACAACATCTATACAGTAAAGCTGCGTATTTATATTTTGTCTATGGTAACTATCAACAAGGCAACTGATGATGATCCACAGATCGAACAATCACTTCCCTAACTACACTTTATGTTATGCTCATCTACGTCAGTGATGTATCAACACAGCGATGCATTGTGGTAGACACGCCGACGGCAAAATGAAATTCATGTTGAAATTAATAGAAACATTTGCTACCTGTGCTTGATTATTGCAGACACCGTCATGGCCCCAAGGCTCCTTGGATACCTAACTACACAGTAACAAATACAATGCTCTTTTATGCAATTACGTTGACTTGTAAACAGAGATCCTGGTTGATACTGTAACTAAGCAGATCAAATCATCTAGCTCTCTAATGTGAAGGATTTGTTTGTTTCCTGTTTAACGCCGCTTTCAGCAATATTCAAGTTTTTTGACGGCGGTCTTTAAATAATCTAATCTGGACCAAACAATCCATTGACTGATATCATGAGCATCGATCCACACAATTGGTAAACGTTGCATCATCCAAGTCAGCCAACCTGACCACACGATCCCGTTAGTCACCTCTTACGACAAGCATGGGTTGCTGAAGACCAATTCTAACCCGGATCTTCACGGGTTAATGTGAATGCTAGTACTGCTTCAAGTATTATGATAAGTAGTCTGTTGGTTTTCCAGTTACGAACGTCGGTTGCTATCTGTACAGCAGGACATGATTTTACCATTTTCGCGAATACCTGGTGCCAACAACTGATTTTCAGTGACCCATTCATATAATTTCTATCACTATTTTGCCTTTTGCGCCCCAAATTAATTAATTAAATATGAACATTTTGCTGACTAGATGGAGATAGCACAGTGGAGCCAGTAAGAGGCTGTCTTTATAATGGCAATTTGCAAAAGGAATGTGTAAGGCTACTTGGTATGCAAGAGTTGAACATAGAGAATAATGAGTGACTATTGTCAGCTACAAGAACGATTTAAGTGGAATGCAGAGCAACACAGAATGCCATCTACTAATGGCATTGTACAGCTGAAGCAGTGAAGTCACATATTGTGGGCGTAGGACGTTACTGAAACCGCGATGAAAACTAGCAGGCAACAACAGTCCCGTCAGCAATGGTTTGGTCAGATGCTGTGTGTATCTCGGACATGACCATTGTGCCTCTCTTAAAGCAGCAAAAATATAGTTCATGTTGCTTTCACATCAGCAAGAACCATGATGCATGTTTAATACAGACATCAGGCTCTCGACACCTGACAAAGCCATGGTAGGGATGGTACAACAAAAGGCCCTCTTAAGCCGTCTAATTGTGCTCTTTACACCTCCCGCACTTTGACCACGAACCAATCTCACTTCATTGACACATTATTGGCGATAGTCTTGTGATCTTCACTCTCCCAGAGCAATGGATGTATGCGTGTTTGAAGGATTGCAACAATCACGAGTTAGTTGCCGTTCGAAGAGTGTGGATATTCTTGAAATCTGTGTCAAACCGACATCAGAGATTTTGCAGGAGGAACGCATTTCAATTTTCTGAATGATAGTTTTAAAGTCGTTGTCGTAACTCTCCCAAACTCATAGACTGACGACCCCACTTCCCCTAATTAGTAAAAGCAAACACTGACGACCTCACGCCCCTAAATTTGTGTAACTTGTTACGTGGCAGTGTAATTGATTGTTAAACAATGATTGTAACTGTATTGCATTGTTTCTCTTGAGATTCAGTGGAAGTTCATCGCATTGTATTTGGACAATGACTAGTTATCAGGAATGTAGTACTATTTAATGTAAGCAGTGGTGAGGAAGTTATTACAGTTAGATGCTCGAATTATCTGTAAAAAACCGTTAGGCATGGATGGATATCAAGCGTTATAGAAACATGTGGAATGTGCTGTGACACTGGAGTGGTCTATCACCGGACACTGCCGGAAGCTGGTTAAACTCTAAGCTAAGTGGATCGGGTGCGTGCCTGTCTTATCTCACATTTCATCTCACATTAGATAAAGACCAGCTTTTCTGTGAAAATCACTTATCTCCCCGGATTCCAAAACCTATCGCGGAAGCTTGGCCACTGTCATCATATTTTAAAGAAATATATTTAATACTGCCACTGAATATTGTTCTACCACTCTATTGCCTACTGCCATTGCAATTGCTGTGCAGTGATTTGTATGGATCTTTAAACCTGGTTAATTATGTAATCCAATTGTTGAGTGTATACCATTTTGTTGGTTGGTTGTTGGTTTAACATACAGATTTCTGGGTTAACTAATTGTTTCAATTTGGGAATCGAGACGATCTCCCCAAGTCACGACTGATTCTTATTTGGCCGCCGGCGTGTTATATGGCAGTGTATTTTATTGTTCAACAATGATTGTAACCGTTTTTTATTGTGTCTTTTGAGATTCAGTAGACGCGTGTTGCATTGTGATTGGTCAGTGATATGTCGTTAGGAAGATTATGTTTAGATGTTCGTGTGGTGTTTAGACCTCCGGACCGCTTTATGTTCATATTATGTTTTCGACCGGGAACTTTCCAGTATCTAGTTAGACTATAAAAGGAGACAAGAGCTTTTTTACGACAACTCACACGCATTTTCACCACTACATACCAGCTTTCATATGAGGATCGCTCATCATCCCTGATCCACATTGATGTGTTAACATATTGCAATTTGGGAATTAACACGTAACACCTGTTTGAGTGAATGCACATGCCATGAATACAACAGCAACAACACAACTTTAGCATGGTGAAGACAGTCTGTAAATGTTTGAGTCATGCGCAACGGTATCTGCTGTCAGGTTGCATTACACACAAACAGTGAGTAACATGCCATATGACAAGTGTAGCGCTGTGTACTGTGGTCCTTTGATGCTAACAAATCCTCAAGAATATAATGAAGTTTCTGTCAAGGTTACAATATATACCCCCCTACCTGTCTCAAATGTATACAATGCGTGATTGTAACATCTACTATTTCTCATTGAGATTGGTACTCACTATAAAAACGTTTCATGTCCAGACCACGAAGCAAAATGGTATCGCTGGCCACTGACAGTCAAAACTGCCAATAGTATTGACTACAAGCATCCTTGTTTGGCTGTATGTCTTTTGCACATTAATACTCGAATTCTGGAGAATAATATTGTCATGGCTGCACCGAAGATACCGTCGATCCATGGTTATTCCGCAGCCAGCTCATTGAACAATATCAATGACGTTTTATGTTCACGAGAGTGTCTGGTGCCACCGGTGGGTCAGGATATGCTGAGACACCTTTTGACGAACAGCTGGTGTCACAACTGTGACAGCAATTCATAAACACATGCTTATGTTATTGTCGGAATTGCACAATGGAATCTGCTTGTGGCAGAGATTTTTCATTATTATCGAAGAGTTTTTGATTACAATTTGTGAAATAAGAATCTTGTAAGAGATCATAGCTCCAGACATCTATACACGTTGATTGACGAGTTTGACAACAATATTATATAACTTTTCCATTAAATTCTAATCAGAAATTCGACAAACATCTTCGATCAGTTTGAAAAAGTTATAGTACACTCACAAGCATGAACCCATGCTTTCGTTTCACGAAAGAGTTACCAGCAAGTTGCGATTTTGATCAACAAAATCAAAATAAAATAGACGTTTTTTCATCAATTGTAATCGAAATAATCTATTTTCCATGCTCTAGAATCTGTGAGGAAATAGTGGACATTCATCATTTCTAGACTGCCAGTGTGTCTTGCCGTTATCCCTCAAGGAAAGGGGCATCATTATCAGTGTAATCCGTTCTAGTAGGGTGTTAATGTTGATAGATACAATAGCTACTGAATACTTGTTGAAAGTAATGAAATCTACAAACTACTATGTATCATGTCTTTTATTACCTAACGCGCTAAGCAACTGAGTACTGTCTGCAACGTTACTTCAAATGGATCTCTTACCTGTTAAAACCAACCTTTATACAAATGAGCTGCAGCTAACAAGCAACAGCTCACATGGCGGTAATCCGAGACGATTTACGCCAACGGTCTCATGGTTTTGGTATGTTTTCAACCTCCAAGTGTGCCTGTCCACAACAGGCATTGGAACGTTTACATGCAGTTAAAGTGTGTAAAGAATGCTTAGGGTTGTAAATTACAATTTGTGGTTTGGACGTATTGATTTCAGTTATAAAATGTCTGACATTTCGTTGCGCCATTAGCATCAAAGTCTCTAAAATGATATCGTTTTGGGTTATTTCTCTCACGTGGAATGTTAGGACCCTTTCTCGAGACGTAAATGGATCACACACTGGAAGTCTCAAACTACTTTATTAGCAGTGAGAGCATGTTCTACGTTACGTCTAGCCGACACGGCCATCACATACAAATATATGCACCAATGTAACAAAGGTGTAGGTGAAACTGGTGAGCCTGTCTTATTCCACTTGCCACCCTTGTCCTTCTGATCTCCCGCGTGCTTTGCGAATCGTCACTTAAATATAAATATCGGTCGGCGAACTGTTCTACAGTGTTTATTGACATCTTCATAACATAGACGGAAGCATGCCTTCTATCGCGACCTTCAGTTGATGTCTGTGGCTCGCACCCAGCTGGTTGTGTGATGTTGCTACTGATACACATCAAACGCTTATGACTTCCTATGAATATCGAAAGGTTAAAAGTCACTTTTATTTGCATAATCCTTGTTACTGGTCAGATTTTTTCAAGTGTCATTGACAAAATCGCCCGATTAGGTAATGAAGCTGACAACTGACATTAACTAGCCTCACTGTAATTTTACAGTAGAGACGAAGAAACATCAATTTGCCATTTTAAAAATACTCTATATGTACCCCCTTTCTTCTTTCTCTGGCGTTTACATCGTGTTAGTTTTCTCACGATACGTTCACTGAAACATTACACTGAGCAAATTACAATGTTACACGAGGCAATCATCTAAACTTGTGCAACATTAATACAGTAAATATGAAACATTGTGTACACTTACAGCTAGGTAAGAATTATCCTTAGACCCGGGACAAATATTCCATCTTCTCCAGATGCACATGTTTTGCAATCAACTACGAAAGAAATCTTTAGGCCGTAACATTAAAACTGCCCCACCCCCATTCTTACATGCTTACCTCCATGCCGACATGGTTACCCCCATGCTTATCACCATGCTAAAAGCTTACCCCCATGCTTACCCCCTGATCACATCCTTACCCCCATGTTAACCTTCATGCTGAAATGCTTACCCCCATGCTTATCCCCATGCTAACACTCTTACCTCCATGCCAACATGCTTACCCCCATGATTACGAAAGAAATCTTTAGGTCATAACATTAAAACTGCCCCACCCCAATGCTTACCCCCATGCTGAAATGCTTATCCCCATGCTAACATGCTTACCCCTATGCTAACACGCTTACCTCAATGCCAACATGCTTACCCCCATGCTTATTCCCATGCTGACATTCTTACCCCCATGCTTATCCCCATGCTAACATGCTTACCTCCATGCAAACATGTTTACACCCATGTTTATCCCCATGCCAACACGCTTACCTCCAATGCTTATCACCGTGCTGAAAGCTTACCCCCATGCTAACACGCTTGCCTCAATGTCAACATGCTTACCCCCATGCTTATCCCCATGCTAACATGCTTACCTCCATGCCAACATGCTTACACCCATGCTTGACCCCATGCTAACACGCTTACCCCCATGTTTATCACCATGCTAAAAGCTTACCCCCATGCTTATTCCAATGCTAAATTTCTTACCCCATACTTATCATCATGCTAACATGCTTACCTCCATGCCAACATGCTTACACCCATGCTTATCGCCATGCTATCAGCGTACCGCAATGCTTACCTCCATGCTTACCCCCATGTTAAAAGGCTTAACCCCATGCTTATTCACATGCTAACATGCTTAAAATGTCGTTTATACCTGGTGTTGTCGCTGATTTGCAATGAAATATCTGTGGGTGAAGAAAGTCATCACTCGGATAGCGTTTATCAATTGGGCTTTTTTCCTGGACTGAACCCCAACACTGCAATGTAAACAAGGACAAATGACACAATACATTCAAATCTGTTATCAAAAGAGAATTCTGTACAATAACAGAAAGGCGATTTTTCACATCTGCCCTTGGAAGCCAGTTCAATGCAACCCACCTGAAAGAGGCGTCCCGTGAAGGATGTGACCCTTACAGCTAACCATGGACGGCAATTCAAAGATTGGGGTGTTCCAGTCAACACCAGGGGCTGGCGTTACACCATGTCAATAGACAAATCAAGATTTTGCCTCCGATTCACCGATGGCAGAAAACGTTGTGGGCGACGTAGAAGCGGGCGGTACGCCAGGGCAACTATACTAAACCGCAAAAGAAACGTCACCCCAAGTAACATTGAATGAAAAGTTGTCATTTAAATATCTGGATAATTTTTGTCAAAGTTTCTAAAATTTAACATTACCTTGTCCGAAAAATGAAATTTGATGATAAAAGTACAAAGCAGATGACAATAAAACCGATCGCCCAAACGCATCACGGCAATGGCCATGGTAACCCGATGCACGTGAGTTCCGTTCTAAATGAAATGCACATGCGTTTCCCCATTTCTTGCCCTATATAAATCCACCCAGATCAGATAACATTCATTCGTTATTGAATTGCTACCACATGCCAAGTTTGACAAGAAATCAGCGACACCAAGCCCTTGGACGATTGCAAGCTGGACAAACCGCCCGACAAGAAGCCAATGCATTTCAAGTCCACGTATGGACCATATACAGGCTCCAGCAACTGTACCAAACCACCAACACTACAGATGACCGACTGCGCAGTGGAAGACCAAGGGTCAACACCCGACGTCAGGATCGTCAGATTCTGCGATAGCATTTTCAAGATCGCTTTTTTTACTGCTTCGAAACTGCTCGACAGACCATAGGGACACATCAGCGACACATTAGTGCGGACACCGTGCGTCGACGATTGACGAGCAGACACCTCCACTGCCACAGGCCACACCGAGGACCCATTCTGACACCACGTCATCGCCGGGGCCGTCTTCAGTGGGAAACACAGCACCAGCATTGGCGCCACAAGCAGTGGAGAAGAGTCCTCTTCTCAGACGAAAGCTGTTACTGTATCTCAACAGCAGATGGCACAGAGAGAGTCTGGCGACGCCGTGGGGAACGTTATTCGGATGCTTGTGTTGTTGAGAGAGACTCGTTGGGTGGTCCGAGCATCATTGTGTGGGGTGGAATTGGTCATGCGCAGAGGGTTGGCCCTGTGGTCTCCAAGAACATCGGTCCAGGGAGAGGTAAGGGTGTCACAGCAGCTCGGTTCATTGATCAAGTCTTGAGACCACACGCCATACCTAATTTGGCACGTTGCCGCAACCACGCGTTTCAGCATGATAACGCCTGTGCCCACACGGCGAGAGCAACAAGAGACTTCTTCCAGCAGAATGGCATCAGAACCATGCAGTGGCCTTCCCTCAGTCCCGATTTAAATCCAAAATGAACACCTGTCGGACGAGATTCAAAGACGATTGCATGACGTCCGACCAAGGCCGACAACTGCAGCTGAACTGCGTCTGGTGTTCCTCAGAGTGTGGGCTTAAGTGCCTTTTGGCCTTCATCGACCACCTCATCCATTCCATGTTTCGACGTTGCACGGTAGTCATCAATGCACATGGTGGGCACACGAGATACTGACTTGTGATTTCACTTTCTCAAAGACTCGTGTTGTGTTTCACTTTAAGAACATTTGACACTTTTAACCTTGATGATCAGTTTTGCCAAGTTTCGTCTTTTAATATGTCTCAAAGTATGTTTACAGTGTTTGGACAAATAAGGTTTCTCAAATATCTATCCATGGTGACGTTTCTTTTGCGGTTCAGTATATTATTGACCATGATCCGTATGAGGGGGGTAGTGTCATGGTCGTCTGAGACGGTATCACACAGGCAAACTGACTTGGTTATTGTGAATGGACATTTGAATGGCCAGCGATATGCTGTCATTTCACTAGAATTATCCGCAGCAATTTTGAACTGCAAGATACATTGCCAGACCACATCTTGGCCAGGTCGAGAGTACCGATTATCTCCAAGGCGAAAGCATACGGACATTGGACTGGCCAGTTAAGTCCCCAGATATGCCCCAATGAAGCATCTGTGGGGTATTTTCGAGCGAAGAGAAGAGGGCAGAGTCCCAGCACCCGCTGACGCGGCCCGGCGTGGGGTAGCTCTTCAGAAGGAATAGGGGCAATATCAAATGCAACCATATACATGTTAATCAACAGTATGCCATCGAGGTGAAATTTATTTAATAGACATTTAGTATCCTTACACCTTCACAATCATTTCACCACCCTTATTTGACCATAACTTGGTTGATACATGTCATCGATCCCAATTGCGTGGATCGATGCTCATAATGTCAATCACTGGACTGTCTGCTCCAGACTCGATTATTTACAGACCGCCGTCATATAGCTGGAATATTGCTGAGTGCGGCGTTAAACAACAAACCAACAAACCAACAAATTATTTGACCATAGCGTATTTTTACAGTAGTATATATGATTTTCACTATTATTTTGTCTTTTACGCCCAATTGAATCTGTTTCTACAAATAATCAAGACTTTTATTTTCTGGCGTTGACGTTTTATACTTATTATAATATGTAAAGAATACAGACGAAGAATCAGAGTCACTGATTGATCCAGCAGTGACCGTACGGTAATACAGATGTCGCTATGACAACTTGTATCGTCAGCTTGGTAGGAGGTAGCTCTTCAACTCGGCCTGAACAATTGAGCAGGTGTTAAACAATAGGAAACACTATATCATGACCCGTAGCTCCTTACATATCCGAGAGAAGAATGATGCATGTTTAATACAGTCTCACACCATTCAAGATCACTTTGTGCTCCCGACATCTGCCACAGCCATAGCAGAGATGGTAGAACAGAAGCACATCTCCCGTTGTCTAATTTTGCTCTTCACACCTTCCCCACTTTGACCATGGAACAATATCACTTCATTGTTGGCATCATTGGCGATCGCCTTGTGACCTCTTCATATGTTAGAACCTTGGATGCACGCATGTGTGCAGGGATGACACAAACATAAGCTGAGAGAATAGTGTGCATTAGGTTGAGTTTTCATGCCCCAAGGATGTGTACAGCATGAAGTACAGGGTACCATACCTTTGCCTCAGGGCGATGTACTGTGTCCAGTCGCTGGTATGAACAATCTTAGCTCTACAATTATTGTAAATCCTTTAGATCGCGATTCCAGGTTTTGGCTACAATCGCGATCCACTTGCACTAAGCGATTGAAGGCTAAGATCATTGTAACCTACAATCGAAACTTACAATTGGTCCGGACTCGTTTCAGTTAAGTTCATTGTTGTCCCTGAATAAACTTGACAAAATGGCATGCACGTTCTACGCAAATAATCTGCTTTACGTTCACATATTGGCTTTAGAGTTTATTAAACGAATCAACAGTTCAACACGAAAAACGCACAACAGATTTAACGTAATAAATATCGTTAATTGTGATACTGAACCACGTAACAATCGAGTTGAGTGCTAAAGTTCTACCCCACTCGACCCTATGCTGAAAGACGTGTGAGACCTATTCGCCAATCAAGGGAAGGATCAAACGTCAGTTGTCTGCAAGCGATGACCTTGACCATTTGGTTACTCAAAAGCAGCTGACCGTGAATATACCGTTGCCCATAAAGTAGATTCTACCTTGCCCAATTAATTAATGCTGTACAATCGCTAAGCTCCACCTGTGTTTGTTGTTTCGTTTTTTTATGTGTTTTTAAGCAGGGCGGGGAGGGGGGTAGGGGCTTGTCATGTAAGTGATGTTTTTTGTTTAAATTTCACAGTTTTCAAATATAGTTATCAATGTAATATTGTTAAATAATTAATATGCAGTCGATGTATATTGAGCAACTACATTCACGAAATATTATTAAGCATTCTTTTTTCTCTTCCATGCATTCTCCAAACCCCCCCCCGTCTTTATGTGGTTTAGGAATCTACATAAAGCTCCCCCAAATAGATGTATATTTGAAAATGACCTTATAGGAGAGCGGAGACTTCAGAAAAGTGGTTTAATACCCCATCTCTTGCATGGACATATCATGGCTCATTGGAAAGCTTATTGTATCTTATTTTAGATAGGCCCCTGGCGTGTGACCAAAAATGGTCCATATTTTTGTAATATCAGGTTACGTGACCCCACTAACCAAAACAACACACAACAACTTATATTTAAACATATGATCAGTTATTTTTTGTAAAGTTGCCATCACCAATGATGAAAGACCTTTGTCGACTTGTCTGGATAAAAAAAATTAAAAACAAATATGCAATCTGCAGGAGACTCGAAAATCGTATTTGTTGTGAAAAAAATTAATCTTTTTTTAAAAATCGATTGTTAGATAATACAGATGTTATTCACATAGGTGATTGATTTGAAATCGCTGTTCCTATAACATGGCAATGCTATTCTGAACTCTCTTTTAAACATTTTATTGGTTTGGTAACCATGGTAACAGCGGGTTAATACATTATCAATAACCAAATTGAAATACAAACCACATTTATCAAACAATTCATATATATCCAATAACACAATTTCAGGGTCCATGAATTCAAATATTGCAATGAAATGGGGGTACATGCCTTTGCTTTTCATAAAATGAGTCGTTTGTGTAATAGAGATGATGTCGTTTCAGTGAGAATGATAAACTATGACCATGAAATGGATACTGTTTTATGTTTACTATGAATGTCTAACTTCCATTCTGATTCAAACACATTGCATCTCTCTGACGACTGCCCAATTCAGTACATTGTAGCAATTGTTGACCATAAGTTGACCACAGAATCTTCTCTGCATAGTCTCTTGGGCTAATGGGAGATAGAAAACCCTGCAGTAGCTCTGATGCCATTTTAGTTCACAGGTACAAGATTTCATTCTCCAAGGTCTGGTTTTGTACAATGAAAGACATCCATACTCTGCTTTGCCAACATGTACGTCCTTCATGTTATGTGAAACTATCCTCACATGGAGGCAGTTCGGCAAGAATCACATCATGTTTGATAGCCATATTTGCTCTTAGACTGTTCAGATCACCGTGGCTGTCTTGATGTTTTCCCTCAGGATCATATAAATGTGCAGTGTTGTTTCTAGCTGCTGACAGTGCTTCTTCTAAATTGGATCCTGCCAAGCAGTAATATGTTTGAACGTTGTCTTTGAAAGCCTTGAAGACTGTCATCTTGCCAATGCCAAAGAAGGCGGACGTGCTGTCACATCAAGTTACAATATGGGTCCTTGGTAGTATTTCACATTAGGACAGATGATACATCATTGCAGATTCCATGAACAGGAGTAAAGTTTCGCAAATCTGTCATCGTTGACAATGGGACTGTTTCAATCCATAATTTCAGCATAGCAATGGATGGCAAGGGCAAGACCATCAGTGCCAGGTGTCTTAAGTATGATCCGACCTTGAATGGACCTAGACATACATTCGGCAAATTCCATATATGCATGCATAGAATGAGGGATCATAAGGGTGTCAACTGCTTCATGATGACAAAGGAGGGATCTTCTTCTGCTTCACCTGTGACGGTTATGAACCAAAGCATAGTCAGACATATATAAAAAAAGATATCCGCTTTGTTGAAGCAATGAATGAGCCGTGTGGCGTAGGAGTCAGCTAACTTTTGTCAAATGTGTAAAGGTACTTTTGTCAAATGTGTAAAGGTACATCCTGACATCTTCTGGCGTCTCCCTGGTATATCCGATGACATTCAGTTTACTTGGATGCTTCATTCTTCAGTGTGTGTCCAAGTATACTCTTAGCATATTTCCTCATAGTACCATATTCATGGGAAAGTGAAGTAGGAATCAAGAAAATAATTTCTCACATAATTCAACAATACAGGTTTTGTTCTTTTCAAAAGATATAAATTAACAATATACTTTCATCTTTTTAGTCAAAATATGACACAAATTGAGGATTGTGTCACGTGACCACGAATTCCCCAACATATGACCATTACATCAGGTCACATACTCTACGTCCAAAAAGCTTTCCAATGAGCAAATCGAGATGGGGGCATTAAGACGACTCCAAACCCTACCCTACTGCTCCCCAATATGCCATCATCCTAGAAATCGTTTCCTTCAAATAATTAGGACCTTATTCAGAACTTTGCAAGGTGCGAAGGTGGGAAGTACGTCTTGTGTATCGTTACCGGTTCCACTATTGGTATGCGCAGCAGGCTATACGCGGCTGCAGACAACTGTAGACAAGAGCCGAGTTTAAGATCCACCTTTGAAGATTTCGATCCTAGCTAAGATCGCGATCTTAAACTGAGTGAATGAGTTAAATTTAATGTAGCATCGGCATTATTTCAACCAGATAGTGACGAGAACAAGTTGATGTATATACATTTGTGCCATGAATACAAAGTTGTATTTAAAACAAATTTGTCAAACAGATGTTATCATAACAATATTTTTTAATATATGTTTAAAACATGGGGTATAAGCACGATCTTAAATTCAAGCCATCACGCTAACATGGGTTTGTGCAAGTAGAGAGGGACAATTGCATGGTAGTTGTTAAGTTGATTGTAGGTGCTTTAGATCGATTGTAACTGATGTTGCTCTGTACAAGAGGCCCTGGTGTTGTAGAGTCAGTTACTGCTCTTTCACACTGTGTAGGAGCTATGTCGCGGCAACCTGTACATTCAACTCACTGCAGCTTCCGTTGGTTGCCGTTACATACACGTCCTCCCGTGTTCTTACAGTGAAAAGTGACGAGTGCCCCGGTATGTCAGGACACGCTAACCTTTTGGCAAACACCTGGTATCATTACTATCACAATCAAATAGTGGTGACACCAGGTGTTCGCCAAAAGATTAGCGTATCCTGCCCCACTGGAGGCACTCGTAGGTATTTGATTGTGATAGTGATGGAGGGACTCCATAAATGGGCTTCACACATTGTACCCATGTGGGGAACAGAACCCAGGCTTTTGCCTCTTATCCACTAGGCTACCCTAACGGTCCTCATTAAAGACACGTTAGTCGATATTTCCACATGACATATCCTCCTTGACACATCCATGACTCCTTATATTATAGAGATGGAACACATCTATTACTGGATCTAGGTCGAAGTTATTGTGAACTACTTACTGATTGTTGTGGAGGTAGCTTGCAATTTGTTTTATGTTGCAAACACGAAAGCTGCCAAAAGATTACGCCTAAACAACATAACTAGAATCCTTCATTCCAGAGCATGAACAAGAATCGCAATGCTGTGCACTGACACGTGAATGAGCGTGTTCAATTGCCCCATGTTCAATCTGAATGTAGCAATGCTTAAATAATGTACACACTAGTTTTGTTGTGTTGGACTGTTATTACACGTGTACAAATATGTCGTGTTTGCATTTGTTATGCATGTTACATTGACATTGGAGTACACCAATCATGTTGGCTGTACTGGTTAGATGGTTGACATATTATATTTTCGGAATATAAAGCATATACTAGTTCACGGCTCCAGGCAACTGCAGATGTGGAGGGAAAAGGTTGACAATGCTGTTATAAAAATATCAAACAAACTTTAAACAAACAATTTCCATAAAATTTATATCAATTCTGAGACTCGCCCTAAAGCAGTGATGAGACAAGCTTTCAAATTAACTCTGCCTCTTAATGTATCTTACCTACACAATATGATCAAATGACGGACCCATTATACAATGCACTGGTATCAATCCCTGAGTTAGTTTTCCATTAGACAGCTCATAAATGTCTGCAGTGCAAGCTGTTGTGATACCAAACATATATTTTGAATATATTATGAACTGAGCACATGTAAGATGTTTGCTATGTATGTCTACAATTACAAGCATTCTACCTATAATTTTTTAAGATGTTTATACAATAAACAAAATAAAACAAATAAAATAAATACCATTATTTTTCTATTCATAAGTATCGACATAAACTTTTCCCAATGTTCTAGAGCCTGTGAGTAAATATTGCACATGCATGATTTCAAGGCAATGTGCCCCACCTATTTCTTTTCACATAACGTGCATGCACATCGCTATGTAAGTGCAATAATCTTGGACGCGACATTTAACCCAATTTCAGCTCACCTTTTGACATGGAGAAGTGCAGCAATTTTCATATCATGCTTTGTCGTGGAATGCCAATGTTGATTAAATCCGCAGACGTGGGCTACAAACAAGCGATCATACTGACCATCCAGGTCAGCAGCACTAGCCAGAGAAAAACCTGGTTTGTGCCTGATTAAAAACACATGGCAATATCAAGACCTGCATAATTACCCAATTATTGTTGTTGAAGCAACAATCTTTTTTCAGATATATTGTCAGCATAAGTGTATATTAATAATTTCAATGTTTTTTACATTACATTCCAACTTGTCATGTACTTTGTTGTAAGTGAATTTGTGCAGATGTTTAAATTTGTACTGGTAATAGATGACTGATCAACAGCTATATACATAAAAACATTTCCACAATCAATAGAACTCGTTAACGACCTAAATGTGTCGTCTTGAAAGACCTGGTGGGGTTGTCCTGCTCTACTGGTTGCAACTGTGATAAGGTCGAGGTCACAGTATAGGTCACCGGTAGTTTCTTCCCTTTCAAGTAGTTTGAGTGGGTTGAGCTATTAGGAAGAACAGATAGCTGAAAACAGATTCAATGAAAGGCGTACCCTTGAACCATATGTGAAAGAAAGTATTCAATAATATAATAACATCAAGTCGGTCCAGAATCGGGTATTTACTCACACTTGCTGGAACGCCACGTTGAACATAACAGCAATTCTCCCGACTTCATCACGTGGATGAATTTTGCAGGTTTCCTGTTTGCCTCCCAGAACCCGTCACTGTCAACCTGAAACCGTCAAAATGTTGGTTTACATGAAAATGCTAATATGAAATGTAAAATAAAAATGTCAACCATCTTGTCAGCGGATGCCTTGCTTTGGCACAAACTTGTTACTCAAGAAGACATGCTGGTATGGCTCGCTCATTCGCCTCATTATGGTCTTCATCATGTCTTTGAATTTGACTCCGATGTCAAATCATGGTTGAATGCTGAATAAGTACAGGGCTTCATGGGGGAAAAACAATTAAACCATATAGAGGCTCAGACAAACTCAAGCCAATAAACCTAACCTTGCCCACGGATTAACATATATATTATATATATTTATAATATAATATTCTGTCCTTTGGTGTCTGCATGTCAACCCTTTTGAGGCACAAAAGAGACTGCTCTTTTCACCATAATAAACTAAGGCGAATCCGCAGAGCCAAGCATGATGTTGACAACTCCCCATTGTTCTTGATGACTAAGGCGTGGTACCTCCTGATGTCCTGACTCCTCATCTCCTTCAGAAAGTTATTGGTTCGTTCAACTAGGCTGCACCTTCAAGGGAGCAGTCGCATACACTCTCTGGGCATGTAGATGAGGCAAGGGCCCTGACGTGATCCTATCATATTGTTGCTTCCATGGCACCGCCAGGCACGCCTAGCTTGATGTAGGCAGCATCTGAGGTTCATAAGACAAGACTGAGACATACGAAAACGAACAACTTTACGGAGAACAACTTCTGGTTTATTGCATACAGCGACGTTTTTAACGTTATCAAGCTAGATTTACAGTATAAGAATCTGAATCGAAACGTTGCAGAATGCAATAAACTGGAAGCTGTTCTCCATGAAGTTGTAGGTTTTGGTATTTGCTTACTAACTTCTCGAATACCAATCAAACTGTTGGAACGACTTGGTCGGTGTACTGATCACAGATGGGTCCAGGCTTCATCTGCACGGCTCTGATGGTCGTGCAAGTGTCTACAGGCGTCCAGAAGAATGTTTCAGCGACGTTTGCGTGACTCAACGTCGTCAGTTAGGTGTGGCAGTGTAATGGTATGGAGAGCACAAGCACAACTTGTGGAGAGCACAATTTGAATGTCGTACACTTCCGAGACCCTTTGTGCAAATACAGAGACGTAATGTCATGTTACAGCAGGAGAATGCCCGCCCACATATAGCATGTCTTGTAACGTTTTGAGGCAGAAAAACATTGCTTCACTGCCGTGGCCGGCTGTTTCTCCATACCTCTCCCCACATAGAACATGTCTTAGATGAGATGGGTCGACCCCTACGACAGGTCCAGACCCATATTGTGCTGCTATCTCAGTGAGGATAATCTTTGGATGACATTTGGAACGATATGCTCTAGGCTGTTTTCAATCACCCGGATTCTTCAAAGCACAGTCGCTGCCTTGCCTGCTCACACTTGAAATTAAAAATTGTTAATTGAGTTATTGCACATCCACTCTTCAGGAAGTGTCTCTCTGTCTCCTGTTACCAGGTATGGGTTTTGTCAATGACATGGTGATAACAGATTGATCAGAAGAATGATGAAATAGTATGTGTATATTACAAATTACATAACATTTACACCACTTTATATGAAGCACAGTTATTTTCCATTAATATAGATTAGATTAGTGCCTTTAGACATCTCCGCATTATCAGGGAGATCGAAATTCTATGGCTATCACAAGATCTATGATCAAAGTAAATGGAAGCCGTTTTCTGTCAGTACTGGGTAGAATTTATCTTCAATATGTTGCATGCTGCTGACATGCAAGCTGCGAAAGATAAGCATCCTATTATGTGAAGTACATGTGATTTTTCCAGTGGAGCAGGCCACTGACAGCAACAAGTGTCTGCTGCATTAACTCCAATCACAATCTACCAATCACTGCTTGTGAGACTGCCCCCACTTTCAATCGAAATGTCACCCAACTTCTGTGATGGTTGTGTGTTACATGAGTATAAAATACGATGGTTTCACCAAAGATGTTATTGATGTACAGTTCAAATCTGTCCACCCAATTCACCACGATGGCTCAAGACGGGCGAGATTGGCGGTATTAAAGCAATTTTACATTAATTTCCAAACAGATATTCGAAAAACATACATGTTTGGCACACAAGTGACAGATGTGTTGTCCTTGTAAATCATATACAATTCAATTGTCTTAATCGTTTCCTTAAACGGTTGTGTAATCTATTACAAAACATCCTACCTTTATACAAATCAACTGTTGTATTGCTTGCACCAGACCGACGATATTTCAAAAAGGTATGTAACATGTATTAGAACGTTCCTGCATTGTACTTGAGCATGTAGAATGATCATGACTAAACTACTGTTAATAATTTGATGTACTGATTCAAATCTGACATTCTTGTAAGCCCTTAGCATGCACGTCTGTATAAAAGTATAGTTTTGGCTTATTTTCTCTCACTTTTTAATCCAGGTCAATAGCTATGCGTTTGTGGATCACATTTCGAGCAGTGACAACATGTCATTCAAATATGCAGTCAAGATGGTTACGGAATGAGTGAGTCTCTCTTGTGCCATAGATCGCCCTCAAATGCACATAAAATATAAACATCAGTCATTGAAGGACAGTCAGAACCCATGACATAGTTAATTTGACATTCATTAAAGCGACATCACAATTAGTCCATCGCCCTTAGCAAAAGCACATCTTGACGTGACGATGTTGACAAGTACAATATTGCAATTTTCCATTACGTTTCAAACAGCTATTAGAAAAATAGAACCATCAATTTGAAATAGTTTAGGCACAATTACAGACATTTTTACCCAATTTCGCGATTCATCACTGAGTAAGATAACCAGAATCACATCAAACATAAAAAGACACAATCAACGTTTTCCAATTAAAAAAAAATCGAAATTAACAAATTTCCGTGATGTATAATCTGTTAGGAAATATAACACATTCTTCATTTCTAGACAATGTGTCCGTATGTTTTCTTTTCTAAAGGAAAGGGGCGGCAATTTCAGTGTCACGTTGTGGGGTGTCCACTCAATTACAAAATGACTACTGGTGCTCTGTATACACCGAAACTGCCATCATAAAAGAACCATTCTTATTCTCATTGTGAATGTGATCTGATCCATTCACGTCAATATGAATAAAACGTTGCATGTTTTGAAAATATTCCACCACTAAATGCATCTCTAAAGACAATATGTGTCATAAAGGCTGATTTTAGGTGTTTTCATGAAGCGTTAACGTCTTTCTTATATTTGCAAATGAGTGCAATCTTTGATTCCAGACATGACAGCAAAAACATATTGTTCCAAAAATATCCTAGGTCGCAGATTTGTTCATAGCTAAAATCAGCCAGAAGTCTGATACTTAGGCATGAAAGAAAGAAAAGGCTATTTTAGAGTTTTTCCTCAAAGTCATAATAGAGTAGTGGCCAGACCCTCAAAATGCCGACATACCCCTCCCCATAGTGGAACAAAGCAAACTTAGATTATTTTCCTGATGTTTTTTGTTGTGGTTGTGGACAAATGTTTTGGTGGCAGATACTGTTTTGGGGTCAAATTGCATTTTTCTGTTGGAATAATAGAGAAAATCAAATAGTCCCCTCAAAAGGTAGTGTAAGCATCGAGTCCTTCTTATTTATCATGTATGTGATACTTTATACATAGTAGACATGAATTATTATAACCTTTTTTAATTATAGCCTCTCACAAATTGAGTTATTAGTGAAAATAAGCCAAAATATTGTAAATTATTGGAAAATGAACTGTAATGAATTATTAGTATTATCAATCAGGCCATTTGATATCTCACAATGATCCAACACGATGAGATGGCAGTGTTCATATTCCGCATAACCTTTATGATTTTTTACAACAATTGTCATATGTTATTGTAACAGCCGTACTCTGGTCCCCTCAAAGATAAGGGAGTACTTGTTGGGTTCAAGGGATTTATTTTCAATGGGCGTACTACACTACATGGTAGTCCGGATCTGCCATAAAACATACATAATTTGATATAAATATCATGGGTATCATTATAAAGGCACTAAATAACAACAATACTAATTATACATTTAGATCTATAGTTCCTTACTTTTGGCATATATATAAATTAACAAATCCTTCCAGATAAAACAAATTACAATCTATATATATAGTTAATCATGCATAATTAATAAAACATAAATAGCATACCAGGGACGCAGGCTGGAAACTCTCTTATAGAGACGTGCAGTGAAATAGCCCTGCACAAATAAGTATACTACATATAAATATATTACATAGCCACAGTTACACTAGCATGTATGGGATACAAGCATTATAAATTCTACAAAATACAATACATATATACATGATACATATACATATATCACTTCTAACCAGTTTAAATCTATTTTATAAAATGTACATTTGGCTATTACCTCAGTCAAATACACAGTTAAGTTGAATTATGAATACATTACAATGTCATAATACAATGCTAGCTAAAATACTATATCCAACAACAATGATTAAAATACATAAGCTAAGCTTCCAGATAAATAAAGTAATAATTAGAAGAACTTACCCTATATGATTCAGTGTAGAGAACGTGTTGAGAAATATGTGCTGACTGACCAGTAGAAGTTGTGATCAGGGTCTCCACATAATTGCAGAGAACATGCAAAAAAGCTATACAACAAAGAGCACCTAATCACAGGCCAAGCCTGTAACCGACCCATTGACAATAGCCAAGAACGAAATGGCTGAACTACCCAAGTTATATACAGAACTAGCTTACCTGTGAATTAGTAGATTTGTGCAAGTGCTGAAGTTAACACAAGTATTTAGGAAAATAAATGTTAAATATTTAGGTTAGCTTATTAATTTAATTCATGTTTGGTTACTATGATGATACTTTAAAATCTAACAATATTCTATTTACAAGCATACTGCTACATTATCCCCCATTTTGTCAAAATATGCTATTTTTTAATTCCCATTATTAATTTCATTAATAATAAATTAATACAAAACAAACATATCACCGTTTGCAAGTACCTTTTCTATATAGGATATTATTTAAGGATTGCCCAAAATCAATGATTATTTAAACCACCGAGGAGGTCAGTGTCAGTTGAAGGTCAAGCTCTAAATTAATACATAAATAAATAAAAAAATGACACGTACACCTATCATTACTGGTTCTGGATATGCTTGGTACAGGCCTATAGAATATATGAAGAAAAAAACAAAAAGTGTGCACAATAAGAGCAAAATAACTGCTCCCCCTCTACATGGACAAGCAGATGATACTGTGGACTCAAGCCACATAAAGGTATAAGGAAAAGAATTTATGGAGTCAACTTCTATATTATGAGGAACACAACTTCACCGGGTGAATTAATGCTATGAAACAGAGAACAAATATATTTTCCTGTAAGAAGAACACAAAAGTAATAAGATAACATAGGTGGAGGCAAACGAATACTTGACACTGATAAGTGATTAGCAATGGACAATTCTACCATGACATTGATGAATGCTTGATTCTGATTGGTTAAAAAGAGGTTTCATTTTTGCTTCGGAAAACCCTTTCAAATACATGAAGCCTATTCACAAAAAACATGGGTATGAATACACAGATATCCTACATATCGATTAATAAAAAATAGCTGCCGATCGATCACCCCCATGTGAACTTAAAACGTATTTATATTTCCTCTTATACACGCTGGGTCTCTACTACCAGCCAGGGCTCTAATACACGCTGAGTCAAGGGCTCTCGCGAAAGTAATAGACGGCGTAGCGTCAAATAGAGGAAATACGGTAGTTTGATATCGGATGGTTTTGGCGTTCTAGGCCGCAACCCTTACTGCTTCGATGATGACCTTAAAAGATTTAACGAAGGCATATCTTTTGCATACAAATGAAATGTTTATGAAACTGTTAGGGAAATGTTCTAAGGTGACCAAAATCGGAAAAATTAAGCTATTTCCTCTACCGACAATGAAAGGAAAATATAACGTCATAAAAATTGTTTGAACAAACTTTATTCATGACAACATGTTTACAAATCTTTTTTGTGATCGATATTCATTGCCATCTCTGTCAACCACGACTACTAGAATTTGGCATGAGGGTATTGGAAAGTCCATCAGAAAACACACCCCTTCAAAAGTCCACGAAAACAATGTCCAACTGAAGTGACAGCTTATCCAACTTGATGAAATTCATTTGAGAACACGCACATTTATGAAAATCATACACGACCCACTATTTCTGGGCCACAGATGTCTACGTTCTGTCACTATCTGGCTTTGGATCCGTGAAATCTTGAAATGAACAGGTCACATAATGCAAATACTAAGATATGCCCTACCTCGTGTCAAAATGCCCGGCTCTTCTGCAGGCTAAAAAACGGCTGTTCAGTCATACTCAGTTCCATTGGTAATCATATTGTACCAGCAGGCTTGATTATTCCCAGTAAATCTACAGGTTAATGTTGAACCACATCATAGATCGGGGTTGTCATATTGCTTCATTTAACTAGCAACGGAGAATGTAAACAAGATTGTCAGCCATTGACAGCTGCGAGGTGTGAGTGACCGTGATGTAAGTTAAGTTCTGCCACATCCAAGTTCCGGGTGGAGAGGCATTTATTTTGATATTTTTGTTTACTGGGGGTAATTGCTAACTAACTAATAACACCTACACATTTTTAATGTATACTGAACTGCAAAAGAAACGTCTCCATGGAGAGATATATGAGAAATCTTATTTGTCCAAACACTGTAAACATACTTTGAGACAAATTAAAACGATGAAACTTGGCAAAACTGATCATCAAGGTTGCAATAAAAATGTCAAATGTTCTTAAAGTGAAACACAACACTAGTCTCTGAGAAAATGGAATGGATGAAGGCCAAAAGGCACTTGAGCCCACACTCTGAGGAACGCCAGACGCAGTTCAGCTGCAGTTGTCGGCCTTGGTCGGACGTCATTCAGTCATCTTTGAATCTCGTCCCACAGGTGCTCAATGGGATTTACATCGGGACTGAGGGAAGGCTACTGCATGGTGCTGATGCCATTCTGCTGGAGCAAGTCTCCTGCTGCTCTCGCAGTGTGGGCACGGGCGTTATCATGCTGAAACTCACGGTTGCGGCGACGTGCCAAATGAGGTATGGCGTGTGGTCTCAAGACGTGATCAATGTACCGAGCTGCTGTGACACGTTTGCCCCTCTCTGGACCAATGTTCTGAAAGACAGGGCCGACCCTCCGTGCAAGACTAATTCCATCCAACACCGTGATACTCGGACCACCCCACGAGTCTCTCTCAACAACACAAGCCTCCAAATAACATTCCCCAAGGCGTCGCCAGACTCTCTGTCTGCCATCTGCTGTTGAGATACAGTGACGGCTTTCGTCTGAGAAGAGGACTCTCCTCCACTGCTGATGGCGCCAATGCTGGTGCTGTGTTTCACACTGAAGACGGTACCGGCGATGACGTGATGTCAGAATGGGTCCTCGGTGTGGCCTGTGACAGTGGAGGTGTCTGTTCGTCAATCGTCGACGCACGGTGCCCGCCCTTATGTGTCGCTGATGTGTCCCCATGGTCTGTCGAGCAGTTTCCGCAGCAGTAACAAAGCAATCTTGAAGATGCTATCGCACAATCTGACGATTGCTGGAGCCTGTATATGGTCCTTACGTGGACTTCAAGTGCATTGGCTACTTGCCGGGCGGTTTGTCCAGCTTGCAATCGTCCAAGGGCTTGGTGTCGCTGATTTCTTGTCAATCTTGGCATGTGGTAGCAATTCAATAACGAATGAATGTTATCTGATATGCGTGGATTTTTATGGGGCAAGAAATGGGGGAACGCATGTGCATTTCAATTTGCACGGAACTCACGTGCATCAGGTTTGCAATATGCAACTTGACTTGTTTAGAACTAGTTATTTGATTTACTTAATTTTGACACACGCATGTGGATTTTACCACTAAAAGTAATCACAACAACCAGCATTTTCTAATGAAATTGACAATCGTTTTTCTCGTTTTTTATGCTGGAATGTTCATGGGTTGTTTAGTAAGCTGTCAAATGACAAATTTAATTCGTATTTGGAAACATTTGACATTATTTGTTTATTTGAAACGTTTCTTGACTCAGTCGACTTCGATTGGTTACCTGGTTTTAAAGTCTTCTACTCCCCGGCGGTAAAGCTGTCTGGTCGTGGGAGAAAATGTGGTGGTGTTTGTTTTGCCATTAGAAATGAGTTTGCTCAGTTTTGTAATGTATTTAATAGTAATTCGGGTATTGATAATTTCTTGTCAATTATATTGAAGAAAAACCTCTTTGGAACGCCAAAAGATGTATTGTTTTGCCCCTTGTACATACCACCAGAAAATTCTACATACTATGACAAACATCAAAATATTAACATATATGATAAACTCGATGAATTCTTTCTTGATAGAGCAGACCGTCTCTCTGATTACACCGTGCTTCTTTGCGGAGATTTTAACTCTAGAACATGTTGTGAAAATAATTTAATTGATCAAGAATCGACCACAAATGATCCCGATATTTTCCCTGAAGTTGACATTGTAGATGCATGTATATCACGACGGTCTTCGCTTGACAATGTTATTAATAAGTTTGGACGATTTCTAATTAATTTCTGTTATGTTTTCAACTTGTTCATACTAAATGGCAGAGTTAATGGCGACATGAATGGTGAATATACATTCATTGGTGGTAATGGTAGTAGTACTATTGATTATTTTATTGCCTCATCTGATTTCTACGAGTTTGTTTATAATCTTACAGTTGGCGAGAGTCTTGACTCGGACCACTGCCCTCTTGAACTGAGATGTTCATTTCCACGAGAAAACACAAATAGATGTGCACAATGTAATAGCACTAACTCGGCAGATAGATTTGTATGGAATGAATTGCATAAAGATAAATTTGTACACTGTCTTAGTGATCGTTTGGCTGAAACTTCACAGACTCTTCTGACTACGCTAAACACTAACATAAACGATGCAGTTGATCTTTTTGTAAATCTACTACTTGAGTCAGGGCAGTGTATGAAAAAAACAGTTCTTGGAAATAAACCACGTAAATATATTTTCAATATTTCCAAGGTTTACCCCAAAACATACACTAATCAAGCTCCTCCGTTTTGATGAAATATCTAACGAGCAACAAAAGAATACTATCCTATACATTAATTATGGTTTACGACTTCGCAACCGTCTTTGTACAAATGATGTTTAATTATTCTTTAGGTTATTTACCTTCATTAATCAAATGCTTTTATCTCTTCTTGTTGTGTTGTGTTGCGACTTATTTTTCACAAAATTGTACACGTGCACATCTCTGTGCATATAAGTCTGGATGTTTATACTTCTACATGTACAAAATTGTATATATATAATGTTACTGTATGTATATGGGCCTATGACGATGATGATGATGATAATGCATAAATGACAAATAGTGAAGAAAAATGTGCTTGTGCTTTGGTCTACTGTGGGGAGGTGTTACTCATTAATTAAGCCTCTTTTTAAGGGTTAGCCGCTACTCTATAACTTGACATTTCCAGTGGGCTAAACTGGGCCCTTATCCTACCCCGTACTTCGTCTTTGTAACGTCTAACTATATTGTCTGTTTCTAAAATGACTGTAATGAGACGTGCGGCTCGCCAATACTTCTATTTAGAACGTGTCCGTGCAGCTGATTTGTGTATAAAGCATGCTAAAGGCTACAAAATGTGATTTGTGGTTTGGCTGTACTGAATCCCATTTAAATATGTCTGACATTTATTTATGCCTTAAGCATCCAAGTCTCTAAACTGATATCGTTTGACTTCTCTCACAACCGAAAGTAAGGACCATTCCTGAGACCTATATGGATCACATTCTGAAAGACAAACTTCTCATCAAAAGTGACACCATGTTCTGAGGAAATTCCATCCAACTTGGTCGACATTTTCAAATGTGCACTGTTGTAATGAATGTGTTTGTGTCGAGCCTGTCTTATTCCCCTGATGTCCCACGTTCTATGCGAACGTCTAAGAATTAGAAACATCAGTCAGTGACCATTTCTGAGTCTTTATTCCAATCTGAATAGAACAGGGTGTAAATAGAACAGTTCGATTCAAGAACTCGGTTGAATTCCTCTGTTCACAGACAAACATCATCATTATGCTGTATGGAGACCTCTTGAAGCCCTTCTGTGACCTGCAGTGGGTCGCTCTTACACACTTCTTTGTGGTCCCATCTACCGATACCTTCACAAGCTCAATAGGCAATTGCAGACATGCTAGTAGGCCCTGTTGTAATTACATGGATTTACTATTTCCTTTCCAGACAGATAGAAACTCTAAAGTCTACATAAATGTGAGAATGAATCTCGGTTTCGAATGTTATACCTTGTCTGCAACACAGTCTAGACTAACAACCGCTGTGGGACGCCTGGTGTTCTGTTTGGATCTTCATCCCCATCCTCATCTATTACAGACGTGTACATCCGGGGTAGAGTAGGTCTTCAGTAACCCATGCTTGCCGTGAAGGGCGACTATGCTTGTCGTAGGAGGCGACTAATGGGATCGGGTGGTCAGGCTCGCTGACTTGGTTGAAGCATGTCATCGATCCCAATTGCGTGGATCGATGCTCATGACATTAATCACTGGATTATCTGGCCCAGACTCGATTTTTTACAGACCGCCGTCATAGAGCTGTAATATTGCTGAGTACGGCGTTAAACAACAAACCAAACGAAATACAGACGTGTACAAGAAAGGCTTGTTTCCCCCGATCATGACTGTGAATCTTGAAGTAGCTTACCTTCAGCCAAAAAAAGATAAAAGATCATCACATTGTGCAGTAGGTAGCCTTACATGAGATGGCAGTATTCGAGAACAGATTTACATACATTGTTTGTTCCTATGATCACTAAGTGGTAAAGGCAAAGAAACAGATTTCAAGTCCTAATCACACAATAAACTAAATCTCCAAACATGACACTCGATCCAACATAGTCGCTTCTTATCTATTCTAACCAAATATTGCACACTCTTTTGTCACTCTGATTTTGGAAAATAATCTATTCTGTTTAGTCAACCAGAGGATTCAAATCACACAGCATTCCTTGGTGCATCTTTTTAATGTAAAAAGTAATAATTGTCTTCTAAATTGATCGCGAACAGCCGACTGCAAACTCGATGATATTCACATGCATTAACTGACATAAATGAACTTTTAAGGCGGGTTTGGAAAATGTGTGGAATTAATAGTCAAACGTGTGGTCATTGATGATTAATTATAAAACACAATATAACCTTGATGTATTTCCTTTTACATGCGCCCTTAATACGATAGAACTTCTGCCGTCTTTCTAACCAACGCATTTCCAACGTAAATGAGTGAGACTGTTTCCGGCCTTTACATGGTCACAAGAAAGCACGAAGGACAAAGTATAAATGGGATGACTGAGATTTTCTGAGCCTAAGTACAAAGGTTGTATTGCTCTCCATTGACGCATTACGCACAATGTACTATCCGGGCTTACATACTGTATTCGAACCAAATACATAACAAGGCAGCCAATTCTGCAAGCATTAAAGTGACCAGGTATTATCTGTTGATCGAAATGGACCAAATTGGCTACCATGCTGTGATTAAGTATCTCCAACTGAAACATCCATCCATTCGGACATGGTCCCAACGTCAGGGGATGGAGCTCCTTCCTGTGATGCTGTGGGAGGTGGACAGGGGAGTTCCAGAGGGGAAAAGAAACACTCGGAGGAGGAGGAGGACAACAACTGCCACCACGAAGGAAATTGTTGACAAAATACCAAATACAAATGTAACTGATACCTGATTATGGATGATCCACGACTCAGCTCACGTCACTTATCCAATACAATAGGCACCTCTCATTGACATGTTGAGAGCGTTCTGAAGAATGGCAAAGGTTTAGAATGCTGTTCTGAGGCTTCTGACTCCTGATCAGAAACGCCCCAGGTTTATCTTTTATCAAGTTACGTCATTTTGAGGCTGACCATGCTGATGGTGTGAGGGATTTGTAACCATGGTTGGGTCCTTTGTTTACCACAATCAGCCAGAGACAACTCAACAATCAATGCAATTGAAACATCTAGTGTCTCCTCCTTCAAGGACGTCTAGATCTTTTCCATCATCCAACAAGGGGGTGACTTAGGTTTTCTGGGATTCCACATCCTTCTGTTCGACAACCTCACGGCAGGTCGGCCCATTAAATACCAATAGTTTGCTAATCTACCTTTCAGGCAACTGCATGGTAATATCAAGGCTGAACGTCGTGGAAAACTCTCTCAGATGTAATGTTCCACCAGGACAATGCAACTGTACACAAGTCTGTTGTCACCATGGCTGCAGCGCATGACAGGCTTTGACATCATGGAACATTCTCAGTATTCACCAGATTTGGCATGGTCTAATTTCCACTTCTTCTCTCTGGTAAGCATAAGGCAAAGGATGATGACGTCATTACGGCTATAGAGGCCGTTTTACACCACCAGAATGGAGCCTTCTACACCAGTGGAATCCAGGCACGCAGCATCGTTGGCAGAAGTGTATGGACCACAGAGGGGATTATGAGGAAAAATAATTGGCAACCAACTCCATCAATGCAATCCATCCCAGTTAGGCTCAGACTGTTTCAGCCACTCCTCGTGTGTGCAAGCTTTGTGGAGGTACGTATCGCCTGCACACTCCGGCGCAATGATTACTTCTGATATTCATGATCGATAAAAATGCACCTGCAAGGCAACAATCCAGTTGAGGCTTGGTTCGTTTGAAATGCAGTCAGAAAATGCTTCAATGTGTTTCGAGTCAACATTAGCGAAATATTTATTTTCTCAATCAGAAAGTGAGTCATCCGCCATAACGGACATGAGCTTCAGGTAACGTCACATACCCTATGTTATAGCTGCGTCATCTGAACCTCTGTAAGATGTGTCATTAGTCCTACATGCACATATACACTTTGTGTGTAACAGGGTCTCGCTATTTTTTTATTTACCTTTGGTACATTAGGCGTTTATTCGACTTTTAGCCTGTGATTCGCGGTTTCATAAAGGCGACAGACTTACCAATATATCGTAAAAGTACTTCAAATACCCGACAGTTAGAGTTGCCCAGTAAACAGAAAACCATAACAGCAGTCATCCTAAAGTCATTATCGATTAAAATTCAACAGAAGCTGTTCCATAGGAACGGTAACGGGGACGTTCAGTGTTAACATGCTCAATTTCTATCAGTTTTTATTCCTACATGTAAATAATTGATGTTACTTATAGTTAAGGAAATACAACAGTTATCTCCCTTTTCGTCTTGTTAGTATACATCATTTGTACTTTTGGCAATGATAATTTTGTTTTTAAACTGTGAATGGAAATTTTTTTAAAATATAGTCTATCTTAATAACGGCGGATTGTACGTTATCGTCTTGACCAAACTACCAGTGTCTGACACAGAAGCATGCTCAACGATACGTGCTAGGGGGCGCGGTGCCCTGCAGCTTGCCAAGTCAACGACCCTGACCACCCGATCCCCATTTAAGGTTCTGACAGGTGCGACGTGGGTTGTGACTGTGAGCTTACAACTCTGTTGTGTACTGTCATTTAAATTGCTCTGCAATAATTTGTATTGATTTGTAAACCTAGTTAATTTTGTAATTCAAAATTCGTCTCCTTACATATTTCTTGGTTAACACATTGTTTCAATTTAGGAACCGACACGAAACATAAAGCAATAAGTCAAGAAACAGAAATTCGTTGGTGGGTCTTCGATCAAATGCCAAGGAATTACGTAAAATATTTCCGATAAATAGTTTCTATACAAACTTGGGCTTCATACATAATCACCATGTTGGCAGTCCGTCTCTGGTCCTGGGAGCCACAAGCTGAAGCTTTACCTTCTGGGCCACGTAACCTTCAGTAACCCCTTGTGCCTGGTGTTCACATTCACATTCACATAATGAAGAGGAAGGCGCGATCTGAAGGACGTACATGAATACTTTATGTGTAAACCTGTCTTGAACAAAATGAAATTAACAATTTTTTTCAAAAATATCCCTTTCCTGTATGGTAGCTGCAATGCCATAATTATGTTTCATGTGTCTGCTACAAATTGTTCCCAAGCAGTGTCTCACGTCGTCCTTCATTTTTTCATTGCTATTCCTGTTTAAGACCAAAGAATCTTCAATTAAACCATTATGATGACGTCAAGTTATTGTTATTGAAATTGATTCTGAGCCAGGAATTCACCGGCTATTTCGAAAGTGACTTTTAACAAGAAAACCTGACGCCACTATGGGTTATCATGCAAAAGAAATAGAGAAGTTATATATCAATCACAACATGGTATAAGTCGAAGTATTCACTCGAATCTGTTGGAGGCGGTGGGGTAGCCTAGTGGTTAAAGCGTTACACCGAAGACCCGGGTTCGAATCCACACATGGGTACAATTGGTGAAGCCCATTCCTGGTGTCCCCCACCGTGATATTGCTGGAGTATTGCAAACAGCGGCGTAAAACCATACTCACTCACTCACTCACTCGAATCTGTTGATTCCGGAAGTAGAATCAACTCGCCTCGGGGCTTTTTGATTCTACTTCCGGAATCTGCAGATTCTCGTGATTTCTCGTGATTTCTCCATTACGTATTGCATCAGATAGAGGAACGCCGGTAACACAACGAATGCTGACTATGTCCAGGTAATCGGAAGAACGGCAGGTACATGTTCAAATAAAGGTTACCTGGTAGCATTTCTGGATATAGCATGGCATATATATGTTGTCAATTTCAGGGAAATGCCACAGCAATCCCTCTCTCTGTGAGATCGACCCCGGATCCTTTCATCATTGCCATTTACATTCCACCTGCCTTGCAGTGGAGCCTAAACACAAATACATCGACATATCCATTAGAAATAGCCTGCCATTCAGAACCTAAATATAAATAGCACTTCTCAATCATTGAGTACAGTTCTGAGCTGGGATAAAAAGGTAAAAGCAATACTTCGTGTTATTGTAATGGTCTGGTGTAAGTAAATCGACGATATTCAAAGCAGGGTTTTGTCCCTGTTATGTGTATAATCTCCTATAGCCTCCTGAGCATGACATTGATCTCAGTTTAGAAATGCCACTCGGTATGAGTCGTGTACCTGGGATGAATATTAATGATTTGGGGGATAAAATTGGGTGGATCGTGTCACAGGAACTCGATGATAGCGTTATAGCATAATATATTCGTATAGAAAAGATATCACACCCCTCTATATACATGTAGACAAGGAGTGACACCCACCATCTTGGTTCTTATTCAAAATTTCGCACTCGGTTCGAATCACAGCTCGATATCGCACGAAATATGAATGTCACTTTTTGCAACCAATTGGAACTGCAAGAAGAAACTATAGGCTACACAACCGTGTTCATGTGTGGTCCCCTTACCTCATTTTAAAACAACCATCACGTGTCAGCTCTAGGCTGCGCTGCTGAGGTAAACAAGAAAAAGGTGGCCGGAAATTACGGCGCTACAAGGGCTTGAACTCAGCAAACGTTTATGTAGGAGCACGGGTGGTTTGTATAGGAAACGGCACGGGTGGTTCATATAGGAAACGGCACGGGTGGTTTGTATAGGAAACGGCACGGGTGGTTCAGAAAGGAAACGGCACGGGTGGTTGGTATAGGAAACGGCACGGGTGGTTCATATAGGAAACGGCACGGGTGGTTTGTATAGGAAACGGCACGGGTGGTTCATATAGGAAACGGCACGAGTGGTTTGTTTAGGAAACGGCACGGGTGGTTTGTATAGGAAACGGCACGGGTGGTTCATATAGGAAACGGCACGGGTGGTTTGTATAGGAAACGGCACGGGTGGTTTGTATAGGAAACGGCACGGGTGGTTCATATAGGAAACGGCACGGGTGGTTTGTATAGGAAACGGCACGAGTGGTTTGTATAGGAAACGGCACGGGTGGTTCGTATAGGAAACGGCACGGGTGGTTTGTATAGGAAACGACACGGGTGGTTTTATAGGAAACGGCACGGGTGGTTCGTATAGGAAACGGCACGGGTGGTTCGTATACGAAATGGCACGGGTGGATTGTGTAGGGAACGACGAGGACGAGTAGGCTACGACACGGGTGGATTGTGGCGACGTAGAAGATACCGGGTAGCCATGTACCTGTAGAAGATGGGTTACTCATGAAAGGCACGGGGGGTATCATGTTCAACAGATATGGATCATGAAGGACAGGGGCGACTCATGTTTCAGGAGTGGATGATGTAGGACACGGGGCGGGTTATGAAGACACGGTTATGTAGGTATACAATGAGGCGATATGGATATCAGAGCGCGCAACAGACAGGATGAAGACTGAAACTTGACGTTAAAGCAATTAGTGGTATTCTGTGTCTTCTAATTGCAGACTTCACCATTAGAGACACATGCTGAGGGTTCTGTGGTTTTGTTATTCCACGATCCTACTGACAGACGCATTAAGCTTCCCTACCAACAGTGCTGAATGCCTCGCGTACCTCATCAATACAAAGCATCAGCTCAGTTGTTATCAATGCTATCTTAAAGGGTGTCGCATACAGACGCAACAATATACATTGCAGGGTCGTGGAAGGTTTATTTTCCCACTCATGCATCCCAAGTAAAGCCCACGTGTCTGACAGTCTCATTGTTTAGCTCTACAGGTAACCGGTCTAAACAGTTCCAGCGAGTGAGTTTGGTTTAACGCCGCTTTGAACAGTATTTCAGTTATATCACGGCGTGTCAGCTTCATGTTGGTGGTCTAAGACGTGTACCACTGATGATCATAGGTGGATCCCGTTCAGTCTGCTCCGCTCCTGCCTCGGCATCACCACTGAGCGATGTATTGGAACTGAATCGGTTAGGGATGCCAACACCCCACAGTTTGACAGGGTATATAAGGCTTGTGTGACACAACAAATGACACAAGCTGTACGTGTGTGACGCAGAAAATGACATAGGCCATATGTGTGACGCAGCAAATGACATAGGCCATATGTGTGACGCAGCAAATGACATAGGCCATATGTGTGTGACACAGCAAATGATATAGGCCATATGTCTGTGACACAGCAAATGACACAAGCTATACGTGTGTGACGCAGCAAATAACATAGGCCATATGTCTGTGACACAGCAAATGACACAAGCTATACGCGTGTGACGCAGCAAATGACAAAGGCCATATGTGTGTGACACAGCAAATGACATAGGCCATATGTCTGTGACACAGCAAATGACACAAGCTATACGTGTGTGACGCAGCAAATGGCATGGGCCATATGTGTGTGACACAGCAAATGACACAAGCTATACGTGTGTGACGCAACAAATGACATAGGCCAGATGTGTGTGACGCAGCAACTGACAGTGGCCAGATGTGTGTGACGCAGCAAATGACATAGGCCATATGTGCGTGACACAGCAAATGACATAGGCCATATGTGTGTGATACAGCAAATGACATAGGCCATATGTGTGTGACGCAGCAACTGACAGAGGCCAGATGTGTGTGACGCAGCAAATGACAGTGGCCAGATGTGTGTGACACAGCAAATGACATAGGCCATATGTCTGTGACACAGCAAATGACACAAGCTATACGTGTGTGACGCAGCAAATGGCATTGGCCATATGTGTGTTACACAGCAAATGACACAAGCTATACGTGTGTGACGCAGCAAATGACATAGGCCAGATGTGTGTGACGCAGCAACTGAAATTGGCCAGATGTGTGTGACGCAGCAAATGACATAGGCCAGATGTGTGTGACACAGCAAATGACATAGGCCATATGTGTGTGACGCAGCAACTGACAGAGGCCAGATGTGTGTGACGCAGCAAATGACATAGGCAATATGTGTGTGACACAGCAAATGACATAGGCCATATGTGTGTGACACAGCAAATGACAGAGGCCATATTTGTGTGACGCAGCAAATGACAGAGGCGATATGTGTGTGACACAGCAAATGACATAGGCCATATGTGTGTGATACAGCAAATGACATAGGCCATACGTGTGTGATACAGCAAATGACATAGGCCATATGTGTGTGATACAGCAAATGACATAGGCCATATGTGTGTGATACAGCAAATGACATAGGCCATATGTGTGTGACACAGCAAATGACATAGGCCATATGTGTGTGATACAGCAAATGACAGAGGCCATATGTGTGTGACACAGCAAATGACATAGGCCATATGTGTGTGACACAGCAAATGACACAAGCTATTCGTGTGTGACGCAGCAACTGACAGAGGCCATATGTGCGTGACGCAGCACACACATGTGAGGCTATATACCTGTAAAAAGGCTTTAATTGTGAAAGGTGACGCTTTAATAGTAAGCTCAAGTATGTACACCAACTGTCGCGACATGCACATGTAATTTGTATGCTATACAGACATGAGGTCTTGTCTCTTTCACCGGATCAATCATTTATTCTTGCACAAGAGCAATTACCAGTCCACACTGGTTAGACGTAGTAAGTCAGCTGTACCAAGTCGTTAAGTCGCATGCATACAGACCAACAATATATTTGGTCTAATTTGATAAAGAGGCAAAATACTGAGGTTGAAACTCATGAAAGATCAGTTCTAGTCAGTGCGTCTGGTATGTTGTGCTTATTACTCCCTATGCATGACAATTATCCCAGTGCTGACAGAACAAGAGAAAAGGCAACAATGATACAATTACATATAAACACAAACGAGGGACAACGAAACAATAAAACCAGGCCAATTTACACTGACAAAGAAACAACTGAAACTAATTGATGAAGCCAGTACGAATCCGAACGCACCGGTACCAACATTATAATATCTCGCACATACACTCGTGCCTAAGTCCTAATGTTTTGCCCTTGGAGACCAAGATGTGCAAGCGAACTGTTCGCTGATTTCTTTAATGACATGCCCGAGAATTGTAGCCGTAATCGAATACTTTCAGCGTCAAGCAAACATTGATATTGGAAAACGCCTTTAAGAACAATATAGTTCTCATTTAGTCCACCGCGTTTAGGATGCTTGCTTTATATTGTGTTTATTTCCAGATGGGGCAAGCTCACTACCTCAGTGTGTGATCAAAGGAAACAGATTTACAGATGTAATTGACTGGGGTCTATTTTACAGCCTTCGCCAGTCTTGGAGTCTGTCGGCATAAAATTGTCCAATTACATAATTCATCTGGCAGCTGGCAAAAACAAATGTAAGTGTAATTACTCTTGGGTGTCTTAAAATCGCATCAATTAGTCATTTGAAGGACGCTGCTTTGAGGGTCTTGGTTCACATGTTTACACTCTTAGAGTTCACGCTACAATAATGCTTGTATATCATCGTAAGTAATTACTCATGGTAACACACTTTGTAAAAGAGGAGTCGGAAAGTAAGTGGGTTGTGTTTAACGCCACATTGAACATTATTTGAGTTGTATCGTGGCGTTACAATTGAATGTGGAGGCAACGCCAACTGTGTGGTGAAGTCAACAGGGGCAAGAGGACGGGAGATACAATTGTGGAGTACTTGAGACAGGAGACACAGGAGGACGGGAGATACATGAGAGAGGAGAGGTGGGAGAGACAGGGTGACGGGAGATACCCTTGTGGAGTACTTGAGACGGGAGAGGTGGGAGAGACAGGATGACGGGAGATACCCTTGTGGAGTACATGAGAGAGGAGAGGTGGGAGAGACAGGGTGACGGGAGATACCCTTGTGGAGTACTTGAGACGGGAGAGGTGGGAGAGACAGGGTGACGGGAGATACCCTTGTGGAGTACTTGAGACGGGAGAGGTGGGAGAGACAGGGTGACGGGAGATACCCTTGGGGAGTACTTGAGACGGGAGAGGTGGGAGAGACAGGGTGACGGGAAATACCCTTGTGGAGTACTTGAGACGGGAGAGGTGGGAGAGACAGGATGACGGGAGATACCCTTGTGGAGTACTTGAGACGGGAGAGGTGGGAGAGACAGGGTGACGGGAGATACCCTTGAGGAGTACTTGAGACGGGAGAGGTGGGAGAGACAGGGTGACGGGAGATACCCTTGTGGAGTACTTGAGACGGGAGAGGTGGGAGAGACAGGATGACGGGAGATACCCTTGTGGAGTACTTGAGACGGGAGAGGTGGGAGAGACAGGGTGACGGGAGATACCCTTGTGGAGTACTTGAGACGGGAGAGGTGGGAGAGACAGGATGACGGGAGATACCCTTGTGGAGTACTTGAGACGGGAGAGGTGGGAGAGACAGGATGACGGGAGATACCCTTGTGGAGTACTTGAGACGGGAGAGGTGGGAGAGACAGGGTGACGGGAGATACCCTTGTGGAGTACTTGAGACGGGAGAGGTGGGAGAGACAGGGTGACGGGAGATACCCTTGTGGCGTACCTGAGACGGGAGAGGTGGGAGAGATAGAATGACGGGAGATACCCTTGTGGAGTACTTGAGACGGGAGAGGTGGGAGAGACAGGATGACGGGAGATACCCTTGTGGAGTACTTGAGACGGGAGAGGTGGGAGAGACAGGATGACGGGAGATACCCTTGTGGAGTACTTGAGACAGGAGAGGTGGGAGAGACAGGGTGACGGGAGATACCCTTGTGGTGTACCTGAGACGGGAGAGGTGGGAGAGATAGAATGACGGGAGATACCCTTGTGGAGTACTTGAGACGGGAGAGGTGGGAGAGACAGGATGACGGGAGATACCCTTGTGGAGTACTTGAGACGGGAGAGGTGGGAGAGACAGGATGACGGGAGATACCCTTGTGGAGTACTTGAGACGGGAGAGGTGGGAGAGACAGTGTGACGGGAGATACCCTTGTGGAGTACTTGAGACGGGAGAGGTGGGAGAGACAGGATGACGGGAGATACCCTTGTGGAGTACTTGAGACGGGAGAGGTGGGAGAGATAGGTTGACGGGAGATACCCTTGTGGAGTACATGAGACGGGAGAGGTGGGAGAGATAGGTAGACGGGAGATACCCTTGTGGAGTACATGAGACGGGAGAGGTGGGAGAGATAGGGTGACGGGAGATACCCTTGTGGAGTACCTGAGACGGGAGAGGTGGGAGAGATAGAATGACGGGAGATACCCTTGTGGAGTACCTGAGACGGGAGAGGTGGGAGAGATAGAATGACCGGAGATACCCTTGTGGAGTACCTGAGACGGGAGAGGTGGGAGAGATAGGTTGACGGGAGATACCCTTGTGGCGTACCTGAGACGG
Source organism: Haliotis rufescens (assembly GCF_023055435.1). Lineage (NCBI taxonomy): Eukaryota > Metazoa > Mollusca > Gastropoda > Lepetellida > Haliotidae > Haliotis > Haliotis rufescens. The sequence goes on along the minus strand of NW_025963779.1, from coordinate 91,564,165 downwards.
GAGAGGTGGGAGAGATAGAATGACGGGAGATACCCTTGTGGAGTACTTGAGACGGGAGAGGTTGGAGAGACAGGGTGACGGGAGATACCCTTGTGGAGTACCTGAGACGGCAGAGGTGGGAGAGATAGGTTGACGGGAGATACCCTTGTGGAGTACATGAGACGGGAGAGGTGGGAGAGACAGGGTGACGGGAGATACCCTTGTGGAGTACTTGAGACGGGAGAGGTGGGAGAGATAGGATGACGGGAGATACCCTTGTGGAGTACTTGAGACGGGAGAGGTGGGAGAGACAGGGTGACGGGAGATACCCTTGTGGAGTACTTGAGACGGGAGAGGTGGGAGAGATAGAATGACGGGAGATACCCTTGTGGAGTACCTGAGACGGGAGAGGTGGGAGAGATAGAATGACGGGAGATACCCTTGTGGAGTACCTGAGACGGGAGAGGTGGGAGAGATAGGTTGACGGGAGATACCCTTGTGGAGTACTTGAGACGGGAGAGGCGGGAGAGACAGGATGACGGGAGATACCCTTGTGGAGTACCTGAGACGGGAGAGGTGGGAGAAATAGGTTGACGGGAGATACCCTTGTGGCGTACCTGAGACGGGAGAGGTGGGAGAGATAGAATGACGGGAGATACCCTTGTGGAGTACATGAGAGAGGAGAGGTGGGAGAGACAGGGTGACGGGAGATACCCTTGTGGAGTACCTGAGACGGGAGAGGTGGGAGAGATAGAATGACGGGAGATACCCTTGTGGAGTACTTGAGACGGGAGAGGTGGGAGAGACAGGATGACGGGAGATACCCTTGTGGAGTACTTGAGACGGGAGAGGTGGGAGAGACAGGATGACGGGAGATACCCTTGTGGAGTACTTGAGACAGGAGAGGTGGGAGAGACAGGGTGACGGGAGATACCCTTGTGGCGTACCTGAGACGGGAGAGGTGGGAGAGATAGAATGACGGGAGATACCCTTGTGGAGTACTTGAGACGGGAGAGGTGGGAGAGACAGGATGACGGGAGATACCCTTGTGGAGTACTTGAGACGGGAGAGGTGGGAGAGACAGGGTGACGGGAGATACCCTTGTGGAGTACTTGAGACGGGAGAGGTGGGAGAGACAGGGTGACGGGAGATACCCTTGTGGAGTACTTGAGACGGGAGAGGTGGGAGAGACAGGATGACGGGAGATACCCTTGTGGAGTACTTGAGACGGGAGAGGTGGGAGAGATAGGTTGACGGGAGATACCCTTGTGGAGTACATGAGACGGGAGAGGTGGGAGAGATAGGTAGACGGGAGATACCCTTGTGGAGTACATGAGACGGGAGAGGTGGGAGAGACAGGGTGACGGGAGATACCCTTGTGGTGTACCTGAGACGGGAGAGGTGGGAGAGATAGAATGACGGGAGATACCCTTGTGGCGTACCTGAGACGGGAGAGGTGGGAGAGATAGAATGACCGGAGATACCCTTGTGGAGTACCTGAGACGGGAGAGGTGGGAGAGATAGGTTGACGGGAGATACCCTTGTGGCGTACCTGAGACGGGAGAGGTGGGAGAGATAGAATGACGGGAGATACCCTTGTGGAGTACTTGAGACGGGAGAGGTTGGAGAGACAGGGTGACGGGAGATACCCTTGTGGAGTACCTGAGACGGCAGAGGTGGGAGAGATAGGTTGACGGGAGATACCCTTGTGGAGTACATGAGACGGGAGAGGTGGGAGAGACAGGGTGACGGGAGATACCCTTGTGGAGTACTTGAGACGGGAGAGGTGGGAGAGATAGGATGACGGGAGATACCCTTGTGGAGTACTTGAGACGGGAGAGGTGGGAGAGACAGGGTGACGGGAGATACCCTTGTGGAGTACTTGAGACGGGAGAGGTGGGAGAGATAGAATGACGGGAGATACCCTTGTGGAGTACCTGAGACGGGAGAGGTGGGAGAGATAGAATGACGGGAGATACCCTTGTGGAGTACCTGAGACGGGAGAGGTGGGAGAGATAGGTTGACGGGAGATACCCTTGTGGAGTACTTGAGACGGGAGAGGCGGGAGAGACAGGATGACGGGAGATACCCTTGTGGAGTACCTGAGACGGGAGAGGTGGGAGAAATAGGTTGACGGGAGATACCCTTGTGGCGTACCTGAGACGGGAGAGGTGGGAGAGATAGAATGACGGGAGATACCCTTGTGGAGTACATGAGAGAGGAGAGGTGGGAGAGACAGGGTGACGGGAGATACCCTTGTGGAGTACCTGAGACGGGAGAGGTGGGAGAGATAGGATGACGGGAGATACCCTTGTGGAGTACCTGAGACGGGAGAGGTGGGAGAGATAGGTTGACGGGAGATACCCTTGTGGGGTACATGAGAGAGGAGAGGTGGGAGAGACAGGGTGACGGGAGATACCCTTGTGGAGTACCTGAGACGGGAGAGGTGGGAGAGATAGGGTGACGGGAGATACCCTTGTGGAGTACTTGAGACGGGAGAGGTGGGAGAGATAGGTTGACGGGAGATACCCTTGTGGCGTACCTGAGACGGGAGAGGTGGGAGAGACAGGGTGACGGGAGATACCCTTGTGGAGTACTTGAGACGGGAGAGGTGGGAGAGATAGGATGACGGGAGATACCCTTGTGGAATACTTGAGACGGGAGAGGTGGGAGAGACAGGGTGACGGGAGATACCCTTGTGGAGTACCTGAGACGGGAGAGGTGGGAGAGATAGAATGACGGGAGATACCCTTGTGGAGTACCTGAGACGGGAGAGGTGGGAGAGATAGGTTGACGGGAGATACCCTTGTGGAGTACTTGAGACGGGAGAGGCGGGAGAGACAGGATGACGGGAGATACCCTTTTGGAGTACCTGAGACGGGAGAGGTGGGAGAGATAGGATGACGGGAGATACCCTTGTGGAGTACCTGAGACGGGAGAGGTTGGAGAGATAGGTTGACGGGAGATACCCTTGTGGGGTACATGAGAGAGGAGAGGTGGGAGAGACAGGGTGACGGGAGATACCCTTGTGGCGTACCTGAGACGGGAGAGGTGGGAGAGATAGGGTGACGGGAGATGCCCTTGTGGAGTACTTGAGACGGGAGAGGTGGGAGAGATAGGTTGACGGGAGATACCCTTGTGGCGTACCTGAGACGGGAGAGGTGGGAGAGATAGGGTGACGGGAGATACCCTTGTGGAGTACTTGAGACGGGAGAGGTGGGAGAGATAGGGTGACGGGAGATACCCTTGTGGAGTACCTGAGACGGGAGAGGTGGGAGAGATAGGTTGACGGGAGATACCCTTGTGGCGTACCTGAGACGGGAGAGGTGGGAGAGATAGAATGACGGGAGATACCCTTGTGGAGTACTTGAGACGGGAGAGGTGGGAGAGACAGGATGACGGGAGATACCCTTGTGGAGTACTTGAGACGGGAGAGGTGGGAGAGACAGGGTGACGGGAGATACCCTTGTGGAGTACTTGAGACGGGAGAGGTGGGAGAGACAGGGTGACGGGAGATACCCTTGTGGAGTACTTGAGACGGGAGAGGTGGGAGAGACAGGATGACGGGAGATACCCTTGTGGAGTACTTGAGACGGGAGAGGTGGGAGAGATAGGTTGACGGGAGATACCCTTGTGGAGTACATGAGACGGGAGAGGTGGGAGAGATAGGTAGACGGGAGATACCCTTGTGGAGTACATGAGACGGGAGAGGTGGGAGAGACAGGGTGACGGGAGATACCCTTGTGGTGTACCTGAGACGGGAGAGGTGGGAGAGATAGAATGACGGGAGATACCCTTGTGGCGTACCTGAGACGGGAGAGGTGGGAGAGATAGAATGACCGGAGATACCCTTGTGGAGTACCTGAGACGGGAGAGGTGGGAGAGATAGGTTGACGGGAGATACCCTTGTGGCGTACCTGAGACGGGAGAGGTGGGAGAGATAGAATGACGGGAGATACCCTTGTGGAGTACTTGAGACGGGAGAGGTTGGAGAGACAGGGTGACGGGAGATACCCTTGTGGAGTACCTGAGACGGCAGAGGTGGGAGAGATAGGTTGACGGGAGATACCCTTGTGGAGTACATGAGACGGGAGAGGTGGGAGAGACAGGGTGACGGGAGATACCCTTGTTGAGTACTTGAGACGGGAGAGGTGGGAGAGATAGGATGACGGGAGATACCCTTGTGGAGTACTTGAGACGGGAGAGGTGGGAGAGACAGGGTGACGGGAGATACCCTTGTGGAGTACTTGAGACGGGAGAGGTGGGAGAGATAGAATGACGGGAGATACCCTTGTGGAGTACCTGAGACGGGAGAGGTGGGAGAGATAGAATGACGGGAGATACCCTTGTGGAGTACCTGAGACGGGAGAGGTGGGAGAGATAGGTTGACGGGAGATACCCTTGTGGAGTACTTGAGACGGGAGAGGCGGGAGAGACAGGATGACGGGAGATACCCTTGTGGAGTACCTGAGACGGGAGAGGTGGGAGAAATAGGTTGACGGGAGATACCCTTGTGGCGTACCTGAGACGGGAGAGGTGGGAGAGATAGAATGACGGGAGATACCCTTGTGGAGTACATGAGAGAGGAGAGGTGGGAGAGACAGGGTGACGGGAGATACCCTTGTGGAGTACCTGAGACGGGAGAGGTGGGAGAGATAGGATGACGGGAGATACCCTTGTGGAGTACCTGAGACGGGAGAGGTGGGAGAGATAGGTTGACGGGAGATACCCTTGTGGGGTACATGAGAGAGGAGAGGTGGGAGAGACAGGGTGACGGGAGATACCCTTGTGGAGTACCTGAGACGGGAGAGGTGGGAGAGATAGGGTGACGGGAGATACCCTTGTGGAGTACTTGAGACGGGAGAGGTGGGAGAGATAGGTTGACGGGAGATACCCTTGTGGCGTACCTGAGACGGGAGAGGTGGGAGAGACAGGGTGACGGGAGATACCCTTGTGGAGTACTTGAGACGGGAGAGGTGGGAGAGATAGGATGACGGGAGATACCCTTGTGGAATACTTGAGACGGGAGAGGTGGGAGAGACAGGGTGACGGGAGATACCCTTGTGGAGTACCTGAGACGGGAGAGGTGGGAGAGATAGAATGACGGGAGATACCCTTGTGGAGTACCTGAGACGGGAGAGGTGGGAGAGATAGGTTGACGGGAGATACCCTTGTGGAGTACTTGAGACGGGAGAGGCGGGAGAGACAGGATGACGGGAGATACCCTTTTGGAGTACCTGAGACGGGAGAGGTGGGAGAGATAGGATGACGGGAGATACCCTTGTGGAGTACCTGAGACGGGAGAGGTTGGAGAGATAGGTTGACGGGAGATACCCTTGTGGGGTACATGAGAGAGGAGAGGTGGGAGAGACAGGGTGACGGGAGATACCCTTGTGGCGTACCTGAGACGGGAGAGGTGGGAGAGATAGGGTGACGGGAGATGCCCTTGTGGAGTACTTGAGACGGGAGAGGTGGGAGAGATAGGTTGACGGGAGATACCCTTGTGGCGTACCTGAGACGGGAGAGGTGGGAGAGATAGGGTGACGGGAGATACCCTTGTGGAGTACTTGAGACGGGAGAGGTGGGAGAGATAGGGTGACGGGAGATACCCTTGTGGAGTACCTGAGACGGGAGAGGTGGGAGAGATAGGTTGACGGGAGATACCCTTGTGGCGTACCTGAGACGGGAGAGGTGGGAGAGATAGAATGACGGGAGATACCCTTGTGGAGTACATGAGACGGGAGAGGCGGGAGAGACAGGGTGATGGGTGATACCCTTGTGGAGTACTTGAGACGGGAGAGGTGGGAGAGATAGGGTGACGGGAGATACCCTTGTGGAGTACTTGAGACGGGAGAGGCGGGAGAGACAGGGTGACGGGAGATACCCTTGTGGAGTACTTGAGACGGGAGAGGTGGGAGAGACAGGGTGACGGGAGATACCCTTGTGGAGTACCTGAGACGGGAGAGGTGGGAGAGATAGGTTGACGGGAGATACCCTTGTGGCGTACTTGAGACGGGAGAGGTGGGAGAGACAGGGTGATGGGTGATACCCTTGTGGAGTACCTTATAATTGAGAAGTTGGGAAGAGAGGATGGCGGGAGGTACTCTTGTGGAGTACTTGAGACAGGAGAGGCGGAAGAGATAGGTTGACGGGAGGTACTCTTGTGGAGTACTTGAGACAGGAGAGGTGGGAGAGATAGGATGACGGGAGATATCCTTGCGGAGTACTTGAGACGGGAGAGGTGGGAGAGATAGAATGACGGGAGATACCCTTGCGGAGTACCTGAGACAGGAGAGGTTGGAGAGACAGGAGCAGCACGAGTGGTGGGAGAGGCCGGAGAGACAATGACGATTAAGAGAGGAAGCGGCCAGAGAGACAGGGGCCAGCACGAGTGGTGGGAGCGGCCGGAGAGACAAAAACGATTAAGAGAGGAAGCGGCCAGAGAGACGGGAGGCAGCACGTGTGGTGGGAGCGGCCTGAGAGACAAGAACGATTAAGAGAGGAAGCGGCCAGAGAGACAGGGGCCAGCACGAGCGGTGGGAGAGGCCGGAGAGAAGGACGATTAAGAGAGGAAGCGGACAGAGAGAG